>NW_021620775.1:935892-1110892 GCF_004785775.1 Grammomys surdaster
TGAATGTGTATGAGTGTGAGTGAATGTGTGAGAGTATGTATGAGTGTGTGTGAGTGTGTGTGAATGTGTGTGTGTATGCACGTGTGTGTGTGTGCACGTGTGTGTATGCATGTGAGTGTGTGTGAATGTGTGAGAGTATGTATGAGTGTATGTGACTGTGTGTATGCATGTGAGTGTGTGTGAATGTGTATGAGTGTGTATGTATATGTGTGTGTATATGCACGTGTGTGAGTGTGTGTGTAGACATGCTCACCACGGAATGCAAGTGGAGAGCAGAGGACAACTCTCAGGTGGATTCTTTCCTCCAGGCGTATCCCCAAGGTAACACTCAGGTCCGCAGGTGCCTTTACACACTGAAGCATCCCAAAGACCTCTTGCCTGTCATTTTTGACGTCAGGTTCAGCCTTGGTGTCACACATACGCATATGCACATGTGCTGTGCACACCCTTCCACCACTATCTGTATTGTAAAACATTCTTCCTGTTGAGAATCCCACTGAGGGCGGGGTTTGGGGGTGGGGCGGCAGCTGGCACTGCCAGGGTTCCTGAGGTAAAACCAAGTACTGGACAGGAGGAGATGGGAGAGGTGTTGAAGAGAACGGGAGTGTATAATTACACTGAGAGTGTGTAATGTGACTTCAGCAACTGAAGACAGGCCTGGGAAAATGCTCTGTGGTAGACATGGCCTTGTGTGCGATTTCATTAGACGTAAGAAGTCAGGCCACAGAGCACCACCCTGCTGTGCTAACTGTATTCACTGGCATAGCCACCATTCACAGCATCCCAGACATGCCTGGCTCCTTCCTGCTTCTCTCTGGCCACATTTCTATTCTTTCTGACCAATAATTGATTCTCAGAAGAAGATGAGAGGCAGGGAGGGCAAGAGATGCCTCCTGGGGCTGAAGGGTAAGTATATTCTGTATCCTTCACCTTCTACGCTTCAAAATTCTGGTCAGCTTATTCTGCTGAGAGAGACCACCCCGTGCAACCACCACAGGGTGTCTGTCCCTCAGCAGGAGGACCAAGCTCATCTTTCTACTGAGGCAAAAACAGTCCCGGAACACAAAGGATGCTGCACATCCTGTCTCTCTGGGGGATTTAATCACAGACATTAAGGGGAGTTGTTCCCTTCGAAGTGTGTCTTTGCCTCACTGCTTATGGAGAAGATGGGCATAGAATTAATCCTTCCACAAACAGGGTGGAAGCCGTTCCCTGCTGGCACACAGAGGGGGTGAGATAAACGGTCGCCCACACCGTTTACACAACCACCATTCACTGACCCATGAAGGCTGTCGGCAGAGTTCTTTGTTTCCTGAGTTTTGGAGTTTCTTGGGAAGCTAAATTCCAATTTAAATATTCCTGGGAGGGATGATTAGAAATTGAAACATTATAATTATTTTCTAGCTCACTTTCCTCTTTAAAAGGAGAGAAAGAAAATCAGATGACTAAGGCAGAGAAGACAGAATTGAAGGGTCTGCAGATTGATGAGAACTCCTAGGAGGAGTCTAGAGAGAGGCTGGGGACATGGAAGGCAGACCTGGCCTGCCTCATACTTTACCTGGAGCAGGAGGTCCAAGTGTGAAGCTGCAACACTCCCTGGGACCCAGTTAGACTTGCACATGCTAGGACAGCATACCAGATTCAATTAATCAGAAACTGTTTTAATAAGCCCTAAAGGTGACTGATCTGTGGCTTATAGCCTGACTGCTGACTTGTTCTATAGTCTTTGGTTCTTTAAGAGGGATCCATGAGAAGCCACTGTGGGATGTAGCTAGGAGACTATCCGGCAAACTCGTAGCCCCTGTGACAATGAGATGGTAGCACACAGTAGGGCTGCCCTTGGTCAAATGGGAAAAATCTTGGGAGTGAAGTTGGGTGATGTCTTAGGGTTTTACTGCTGTGAACAGACACCATGACCAAGGCAACTCTTATAAATGACAACATTTAATTGGAGCTGGCTTACAGTTCAGAAGTTCAGTTCATTATCATCAAGGCAGGACCATGGCAGCATCCAGGCACACATGGGGCTGGAGGAACTGAGAGTTTCACCTCTTGTTCCAAAGGTAGCTAGGAGAAGACTGGCTTCCAAGCAGCTAGGGTGAGGGTCTTAAAGCTCACGCCCACAGTGTCACACTTTCTCCAACAGGGCCACACCTCCAAATAGTGCCACTCCCTGGGCCAAGCGTATTCAGACTACCACAGGTGAATTGCTGATCAAATTCCCCAAGGCAGCCATGTGGGTGTGGGCATCTGAGATGCTCAACTAGACTGGGCTGAGGGCGAAGACAGAAGCTTGCTAAAGAATGTAAAGCCGTAGAGGTGTTCAAAGCCACCGGCTCCCTTTCCTCAGCATTATCTCCCTCTAGGTCAACCTGCTAGATGCATCTCTTAGACCAGGGATCTGAAACCTGAAGTGAACATTTGTATGGTGGCCATTTCTCTGCAGCACCCTTCTCTGGAATGCTGTGTTTTGTGTTTGCTTCCATTAGAAGGTCTATCGACAGCATTCTTCACCATTCAGTCCCTGAGACTGCAGGGCAATGCCCACTCTAGTGCACTAGTTACTTTTCTCGTCACTGTAATAAGATACCTGACGAAAGCGATTTAAAGAATGGAAGATTTATTTTGGCTCATGATTCAGAGGGTTTTGGGTCCATCATGGTGAGAAAAGAGTGGTAGCTAGGGTGATTCCATCCTTAGTGGTGAGGATCACACAGTGTGGCTTGTCACATCTCGGTGGGTCAGGAAGCATTGAAGCATTGTACCTGGGACAGGCATGGGATCAGGCTGTGACCTTCAAAGTCATCTCTTAAAATTCCACAGCCGCTCAAAACAACTTCTCTAGCTGGGACCAAATGTCTAAACACATGGCCGAAGGGAGCATCTTACCTTCAAGTCACAACACCCAGTAAGCAATCAATACATTCTTTAAAGAAAATGAGTCTTAAATTCATTCCAAACTTAAACTATGCTCTGTGTTCTATCTACGTTGATATTAATACAAAAATGATTTTTCCTTAAAAGTCAGCTTTCGAAAAGCATAGCCTTCAGATCCTCGCACAGACCGTAGGTCGGGGCTCTTCCACACAATAAGCTTCAGTTAGGATCAAGCAACCAGGAAGAGAGAGAAAGCGGCCTTAAGCCAGGGGTGGAAATGACTCTTGTCTCTCTGTGTCTCTGCCACACGGGTGCTTCTGTGAGATGCAAGTACAGCGAAGTTATAGACAAGTGTCAAAACAATGTCAGAGAACTTGTCTGCCCAGAGCATGGTATACAGTACGAGCCCAGCAGGGACTATATGATCCCTCTTAGCATCCAACTCCAGTGCGATCACAATAAGCAAGGTATTCTGGGACAGCCCCTGCCCAGCAGAGCTGCCCTTTGCCTCGGAAGCTAGCCTTAGGTGCTCTTTCATTACTGCTTGATACAATGTGCTCCTAGAAGTCCCCAGCTGAGAGAGGGTCTGATGCATAAGCAATACAGAATTGGCTTCCACTGATTTTTGAGATATTAAATTATATTTCAGGCTTTATGGATGAAAGTCATCCTGAAACGTATTGGCACCATTTTTATACTAGAACTTGAATACTGAGCTTCTTTGTATACCCTCCTGTGGGTGTGCAGAATCAAATGCAGCCATGGCCAGCACCATACTTATCTGTGACATGGTGAGAGGATGCAGACAAGAGACAAAAGGAGTAGAATCATGGATTGATTTTAATCACAGATGATAAAGGGCATTAAATTATTCCTTGAGTAATAATTATTCCTAGAGAAAGCCCAGCACTTAAGAGCACTGGCTGCTGTTCCGGAGGACCCGGGTTTGATTCTCAGCACCCATGTGGCAGTGGCTCACAACTGTCTGTAACTCCAGTCTCAGGGGACCCAACACTCTTTTCTGGCCTCTGTGAGCAGTGCATACACCTGGTATGCAGATATTCATGCAGGCAAAACACCCATATACATAAAATTAAAGAAATATCAATAGTTTTAAAAGATATATTTTTAAAAATCTCTTTCTAGTCATGGTGGCACACACCTTTAATCCCAGCACTTGGGATTCAGAGGTAGACGGACCTCTGAGTTCAAAGCCAGACTGGTCTACATAAGGAGTTTCAGACCAGATAGGGCTGCATAGTGAGATCCTGTCTTTAAAAAAAAAGTTCCTAAATATCTTTTTTCATAGCAGCAGAATGGGGGCAGGGGGTCGAGGGGTGTCTCGGATTCAAATCATGTTTCCATTAGGCACATCAACTCTACTGTGAGTAGAACAATTCTGGTTACTTCATGTTTAAAGTGTGTGTGTGTGTGTGTGTGTGTGTGTGTGTGTGTGAAGGTACACATGGTAGGAGGTGTGTGAATGTGCACATCTGTGCATACATGCAAGCCACAGTGTCCTGCTCTCTTACTTCCTTGAGACAGGGTGTGACACTGAGCCTAGATCTAGGCTGGAGACAGGAAGCCCAGTAATCACATCTCTGCCCCTGAAGGCTCTGGGGTTCCAAGTGTATGAGAGATCACATGCAGCTTCTTATGTGGGATTTGAACTCAGGTCCCCATTCCTGAATTCCCCACTTATGACCAAATTCTTGACCAAGGCAGGAGTAAAGAACCTTTACTGAGCAATTACTTGATACTTAGTACTATCTTTGCTACTATAAGGTAATAAGACTGAAGGCCCTAAGGACTTTTGCCAGCCTCACACCCACCCACCTTGGGTCAAGGCTAGACAAAATTGCATTCTCTACCCACACGATCGTGAGTAAAAAATTCTTGGAATGTACTGACAGTTACCTGACCCTCTGGAAAGTCCCAGGTAGAGTTCAAATGCATGCATGCTTGCTAGCCAATAGATTTAAAGGTCAATATGCTTAGCCAATAAGTTTAAACCTTGCTGATGTAACCTGTGCTCCTAAAAAGTATAAAAACTGCTTGTAATAGCTATAAAGGGTTGCCTTCTAGTCACCCCCCTGAGGGAATGATTGAGGATTGACCCTGACATGCCGGAAAATAAACCTCTTGCTTTTGCATCCATCTGAGTCTCGGTGTCTCACTCGGGGCATCTGGAAGTAAGTACCACTGACCGAGGGTCAGGGCCTTACAATATAGAGCAAACACAAAGTTATCTTATGCATCACATGATGCTATTGGCAATTATGATATTTCCATTTTTTAGTACCTGTCTATAAACACTTGTAATTCTCATAACAGGCTTATACAATAGATTTCTATGTTAATCCTCTTAGGGTTGCTGATCACAGAACTATTGGGAGTTGGTCTGATCCTTTTATGTATTCAAATGCTAAATCCTGGCCCCCAAAATCTGGTTGCAAGCACATTCTCAGGTACACCAAATGATCTTGTCTAAATTTTGTTTGCCAATCCTCTCTGACTGGTTACGTAAAAGTGGCTACAGCCAATTACTGGGTAGAATAGAGGTGGGCAGGCTCCCAGATAGGGACCATGAAAGAGCAGGAGAAAGAGGAGAGGAGAAGGAGGAGAAGGAGAAAGAAAGACAGAGAGAACAGAAGGTCTCCATTAGAGGTGATAAACCAGGAGCACTTGCCTGAGTGAAATGTCCCCTGAGGACAGACTGATGGAGCAGAAAAAACCCAGGCAAGACTCAGACAGCAAGTACTTGGGGAGTACAGCTGGGGAATTAACAGTCTAGCATATAGAGAAATAGATTAGGGATAATTCGCCCAGTGCTGATTTAAAATTCCATAGGATTTTGCCTTGATTACTGGGGGACTGGCTGGGTCATTTTAATAACTAATAGAGTTATAAATAATATTTTAAAATACCATTTACACAGAGCTCCAACTCAAACAAGCTTAAGAAAAATAAGGAGAATTGGTATGCATAAATAAAAACAGTGGCAGTTGCCTTCAGGCTATCCAGGTTCAGACAATGTCAGAGATCTCGTTTCCTTCATTTCTTCTACATTAACTCTCTTGTGTGTTCTTTCCAGGTGATGGCCCCAGGAGCTCTGGCTTCCTGAGCCTTATGTTTTCAAGTTTAGAATAGGTAGCCCCGTACTAACCCAATACCCACATTTGCCCTCTTTAAAAACCTATTCCATATCTGCTCAAATCTCCCACTTGGCTGCTTTCTTCTCCCTGCTCTCTGCCTGGAAGTTCCACCTGTGTACTTCCTGCTTTTGCTATTAGCTGTCAGCTTTTTATTACAACCAATCAGCAGCAAGACAGGTGAAGACTCCCTGACCGTCAAGTTTTTTGGCCAGGTGTGGAAGAACAAACATTTACAAGTAGAAAACCTAGTGGTGAGCCGTAGAAACGACAGTCTCAACAATGGCAATACAGAGACACACCATCATACAAAGCAAGGACAGTCACCCCATCAGAGGCAGGGTGCATCTTTTATGAGGGCAAAGAAGGAGAGCAATTCAAAAATCTCACCGGGTGCAGGATGAAACGAGACTCGTAAGGATTAGGTAACTATTCACGGCAGAGGACCGGTTAGGGGCAGAACTGAACGAAATTTAAACTATTTGCCTCCAAGCAAATAAACTAAATAAATAAGAGTAAAAATAAATAATAAAACTATTTTTAAATTAAATAAATAAAAACAAATAAATGAAATAAAGTAAATAAAACAAACAAATGTGGAGTTTCTGAGGGGAGAGTGGGCAGGGATAATTCACATACCATACAATTAGCCATTTGAAAGTGCACATTTCAGAGCTGGAGATGTAGCTCAGTGGGTAGGGTGCTTGCCTAGCATGCGCAAAGCCCAGGGTTCAATACCCAGCATTGTATAAACAAATGCAGTGATGCTCATCCGGAACAACCCTCAGGAGGCAAAGCAAGGAGCATCAGAAGTTTCAAGGGCACTCTTGTTTACATAGCAAGTTTAAGACCAACCAAGGACTCATAAGGCCAGGTCTCAAAAAATAAAATAACATGAAAAAACGTACAGTTCAGTGAAATAGCCCCTTAGCCTTTATCTGAGCAATTCTCAACTTTGGCATGTCAGTACTCACTTTCAAAGTATGTGGTAGTGGGGCTGGAGAGATGGCTCAGTAGTTAAGGGGCTATACTGTTCTTCCAGAGGATCCAAGCTGGGTTCCCAGCACACATCAGGCAGCTGTGAGTTACCTACAAATCCAGCCCCTTCGCTGGCCTCTTCAGGCATATGATACATCAGCATATATGTAATAAAAATGAAAACTAAACTATAAAAATTTTTTAAAAAACAAAATATATCATAAGCAACTTGTGTTTCCAAGGTTACTGAGTGATTTTCTTTCATTTTTATTGTAAATTGACAGTGCCTTTGTTTTGGTTTTACTGCTGTGAACAGACATCATGACCAAGGCAACTCTTATAAGGACGACATTTAATTGGGGCTGGCTTACAGGTTCAGAGATTCAGTCCATTATCATCAAGGCGGGAGCATGGCAGCATCCAGGCAGATATGGGGCTGGAGGAGCTGAGAGTTCTACATCTTCATCCAAAGGCAAACAGGAGAAGACTGACTTCCATGGAGCTAGGATGAGGGTCTTAAAGCACACACCCACAGTGACACACTTACTCCAACAAGGACATACCTCCTAATTGTCCCACCCCCTGGGTCAGGCATATACAAATCATCACAGACAGTCTACATTTGTGGAATTTGTAGAATTCAAAGTAGTGTAATGACTTGTAAAAAGTAGTGTGATATAACAAAGTCAAGTGAATTAACACCTGTGTATTGGTCTTTTATTTTGCTGTGATAAAATACCCTGGCAAAAAATAATTTAAGGGAAGAAAGGCTTTATTTTAGCTCACAATTCCACAGTATAGGAAGACATAACAGGGAAGTCGCAGCAGAAGCTTAAATGAATTGGTCACATTACATTCTCAGTCAAGACCAGAGCACAGTGGAGTAAATTCATACATGCTTAGCACCAGTTCATTTTCCCCACTTTCATACAGTTCATAATACCCTTTCTAGGGAATGTTACCACCCACAGTGGACAGGTCTTCCCACCTCAATTAACACAGTCAAAATAATAGCAAGCCTGTGGGCCCACTTTAGATAATCAATCGAAGCTCTTCCCAGGTGACTCTAAATAATGTCAAGGTAACAATTAAAACTAGCCACCCCAACACCTTGTACCTCAAATACTCCCCCTTAGTTAGAAATCAGAATTAATAAATGAATACCCCTTCAATCTCTGTTCTTCTTTTCTTACAGCTGGGTGAGCTCTCTCAGGGGTGGCCGAGTCTTGAGTAAGAGGGTGTTGTCACTTATTTGAGTGTTTCTGAGAGAAAATGGTGGCACATGTTTCAGCTTGCCAGAAAGCTATGCCTGTTGCATGACAAAGTAGACACACACCCCAAGAGAGATATGGGGTGTGGTAGTTTGAATGAAAATGGCCCCCATAGATCCACAGGGAGTGGCATTATTAGATGTTGGAGTGGGTGTGGCTTATTGGGGGAAGCACGTCACTAAGAAGTGGGCTTTGAGGTCTCAGAGGCCCAAATAAAGCCAAGTGGCTCAAAGTTCCCTTCCTGCTGCCTTCTGATTGGGATGTAGAACTCTCAGCTCCTCTCCAGCACCATGCATACCGCTAGATTTCCTGCCACAACATAACAGACTAAATCTCTGATCCACAAGCCAGTCCAAATGGTGCTGTGGCTTCCCAGCTATGTCTTCCTATACTGTGGAATTGTGAGCTAAAATAAAGCCTTTCTTCCCTTAAATTATTTTTGCCAGGGTACTTTATCACAGCAAAATAAAAGAAGACCGATACACATGTATTATATAGCTTTGTTATATCACACTGCTTTTTACAAATCATTACACTACTTTGAATTCTACAAATTCACACAGATGTAGACTGTGATGATTTGTACATGCTTGGCCCAGTCTTTTCCTTCCTAAGAGTTGCTGTGGTCATGGTGTCTTCTCACAGCAATAGAAACCCTAACTGAGACATGAAGTATTCTATGGAAATTAGTAAAAATGACACATCTGTTTATCAACACCACAGATCCTAAGACAAAATGCAAATCAGTGCTGAGTATCACTCCCAGTGATGAGGAAGCAGCGCTGGAAAGAGATCTCCTGCCTAAGATGGCAGGCCTTGTGAAACCTTGAAATTAGCATAAAAGGACATATAAAACTTAGTCAAAGAAAATTAGGGTTGAGTCTCTAGCACTTTAGGGGGGAAATGTAGAGAGCTTCCCTGGGCACAATTCCTAGAACCGCAACTTGAGGGTATACGTGTGAAAAGTCACAAACTTCTAGACAAATAATACAAAACAAATAAATGGAGCCTTTGTTTAGGAAACTTGGCGTGGCAATCACATGCTTGATTTGAGATACAGAGGCTCAGGCCATTAGGGGGGAAGTGGTGGCTCTGCTCACACCATTAAGGAAAACCTGAGCAAACTAGATTTGGGGGAAGTAGGGTGTTGAGGTCAGCAATGGGTCTGGAAATCACCTTACACACTAGCAGTTTGGATACCTGGGTCAGAGCAGGAACAGCCTCAGACCCACTGAACTCTCTTCTCCACTGAGCATGAGAAGACTCAGGGGTAAAGTTATGGGCTCCAGTGAGGGTGGACTGTTAGTCTTCCTCTGTGGGGCAATATAAGTTACAGGAAAAGAAATATGTTGTTGTTCAAGTCAGGTAGCACCTTTCTGGAAGGCAGCTGTTCCAGCCAGTGCAGAGGACACAGCTCATCCAAAATCATGGCCGAGAAGACTGGGATGACACAGGGCGAGCAAAGGTGAAGGCCAAGCAATGCAGACAGCGAGCTGTGACCACAGTCCCAGGCTACAGCTGGGCCTCTGACTGAACTTCCAGATGAAAAGCAAAGCAGGTGTAAACAGGCAGCAGCTGCTCAGTCTCTCCTCACGGGAGTCACAGGAAAGCTGCTAATGCTCCAGGATAGCAAACAAGATCCTGTGGAGAGAAGGCTCCAGCAAGGTCAGTGCTTTCCTGTGGGAAGATTATGACTTCTGACAGGAAACGGGGCTCTCTGACAGGCTCTTGACACTAAAAGCATTTCTGATTTAGATAGATAGATAGATAGATAGATAGATAGATAGATAGATAGAAAAAAAAAGAGTAGTGATTTTTTTTTTCCGGGCAGTGACTTTCAAGAGAGTACTGTCTTCTGACAAAATATTGCATAGTTATTTTTGACAAGATTTTGGCGGAAATGTGGGTTTCTGTTAAGACAGGCAAAGGCAGAAACACAACAAACTGGAGAAAAACCGAAAAGAGAGGAACAAACACCCACTGGGTAGTGGGTTCTTGGATGGTAGGCGGCTCATCGGTTCTAAGACTGGAGTATCCAGGAGAGGTTCCCACCCAGCGTCATGGGTGTCTAGCCTAGTAATTGTTGGAGGGGGTCTAGATGGGCTGGGGCATACATGTATTTATACAGATATGACTGTAAGAGACTGGGCAACCATCCAGAGACTTGTAGGAAGGAGAGAAGGAAGCCCGGTCCTTCCGCAATGCGTTTGTATTCATTCAGGAAATTCTAATGGAAACTTTTGTCCTCTCAATTCACAAAACGTTCCTAGAGGGGAGGCAACAAAGAATAAAGAGATGTCTTTAAATCAGTATCCCCAGCATTATCTTGTAACCAGGCCGTAGCACGCTAGAGGCAAGTCAGTCCTGGGGTAGAAGAAAGCTATTGAAGAGTGTGAGTAGTATTAATAACCCTCTGATAGAAACAGTAGGCTGGCCAAACCCCAATCCACGGGAGCAGTGGTCCTGTGTGCCCCAGATTCAATCATCCACACACCTGAGAGGGATCGGTTTACAGTCTGCTTTTGTGGCAGGGTAAAGCTGACAATAAGCAAGAGCCCAGCAGACCGCCACAGAACAAGAAGAGTCTCCCTACGGAGCTCTCATCCACCCTCTTCCCAGGCACCACCCCCACCACGTGACTGGATCGATTCCTGCAGGCACTGGGAAAATGTTAGTTGTGCGGGTCCCCAGAACAGCTGTATGTTCGGAGCCAGCCTGAACCAGGAGCTGCAGGCTTGTACTTTGAACCGGATGCGCAGCCCTGCACACGGGCCTCCTGCAGACAGCAGTGCATGCTGCCACCTTCATCTCTCTTTAGGAGTCTCCACGGCTTGCTTCCTACAGACCCAGGAACATGATCTTTCTAGCTGCCACCACCCAGCCTCTCTTCTGAGGATGCTTGCAACCTCTGGTTCTCTCTCTTTTATTTGTATGTGTTTTGCCTGCATGTATGTATGTGTGTCGTGTTTATGCAGTGCCCTCATTGGATCGGAAGCCATCAGATCCCCTGGAACTGGAGTTACAGATGGTTTGAGGGTGTTGAGAACTGAACCTAGGTCCAATTCGAGAACACATGCTGTTAACCACTGAGCCATCTCTCCAGTGCCAGGAATTCCTCTCTTAATGAATGGCCCTGACTGAACCTCAAGCCATCTAATGGTTGCCAATACTAAGTAGGAAGTCATCACAGTGATAATAAACATTACAGATAAACAGATTACTGATTTTTTTTTTTATCTCAAAAAGAGTGTGTTTCTTAAGAGCTTGGGGGCTTTTCTCAGGACAGCTTACATGGCTAATGCGATCTCTTCTTAAGACCTGCTGTTGCAGGTCCTCTGGGGGAGTCCATTTCTGCATCTGTATCTGAGGAAGTGATTGAAGTCCCTTGGGTCCTCAGCAGTGATCCTTAATTTTTCTCTAGAGCAAGGCTTCTCTACAACTTCCCAGGAAAAGTCTAGACATGAACCAGGAGGCCGTTTAGACCTCAGGCTCCTCCCCTTTCTGAGAAGACTCACAAGGTCTTAATGTAACCATATGTAAAATGGGGATAACATGCCCTGCCTGACTACTGAGGCAGTTAAATGAGATACATATAAGCACAGTGGTCCCTTGAGCTCTATGGAGTTTGGTCCCAGGAGTCTTGACAAGGGACAAAATCTGCAGATGTTCAACTTCTTCAGTAAGCAGACTTTGTACATATCTATACATGTGCTCCCATGTGTGTTATTTTTAATTTATTTTTAAAATTTTATGTGTGTGAACGCTTTGCCTGCATGTACATCCGTGCCTGGTGCCCTTGGAACTTGAGTTACAGATGGTTGTGAGCCGCCGTGTGGGTTTTGGGAATGGAGTCCAGGTCCTGAAAGAGCAGCCAGTGCTCTTAACTGCTGAGTCACCTCTGCAGTTCCCTATATAGCTAGTAAATCATCTCTAGAAAACACACACACACACACACACACACACACACACACATACACACGGCCTATATATGTCTACTACAGATGCGATTTTTTTTTTCAGAGTTCTTTGAACCACAGTTGGTTGAATATGAACATTTACAGCCCATGGATACAGGGGGCTTATTTATCTCAGGCAATAAATAGGTCTATGAACTTGGAAGAGCAGTGCCCAAGGCAGTCTGCCACCACAAAGGCTCCGGGTGAATGCAGCAGCTGAGTGGAGGCTGGGCTGACGTGCTGCTTCCCAAGCCCTGTCTAGCACCTGGGTGGGGCTTCTCTGCAGAGCAGTTTCATCTCCTGTACACAAAGGCACCAGGAGGCTGAGTTAGCTGCTGAGAGTCTATGCCAGTGCCCAGCCTGCTCTGCCTGGGACAGAAAGATTAACACTATGTATGCACATGGGGTGCACCTCCTTCCCCACAGTGAGGCCAGGCTCTCCTCTTCTGCTTATCATTAGACACCTTGCTGAAGTGGAACCCATCCTGAGTCTTTCCCATCTGGGGCTCCCTGGGTGGGCTAGCCTGTCTAAACATTGGTTCTGATACCTACTTTTCCACAGCAGGTCTTGTTGGGACGTTCTGTAAAGCATCATATGCAGACTTACTACCTTCGTGTCCCAGGACCCTCAATCCCCAAAGAGGTTCCTCTAATACTACAGACAAAGCCAAGCAGGAAAGAAAAATGTCGGGAGTCCTGCTATCCTTCGGCGGTGACGTTCATTGTGAAGAGGCTTCCTCATTGGTCCGCTTGGAGCTGGTCCTTTTCCACCTCCATTTCAGTCTTGTATACAGAGATGCAAGCAGGAGTGTGTCTCTGGGAGCGAGTCAGGGTGTTGCCCTTTGACTCTGATCTCTCACTGCACCCAAGGACAAGCAGTCCACACTGACTGAATACAAGCGCTCACAGAAACCAGAGCCAGACAGAAGCAGGGCTAGGCAAGTGCTTGCAAAACCAGATTTTCTTCTTCCAAAGGCTAGAAAACACCAGGCTGGAACAAGCTGGAAGAGGAAGTTGGGTCGAAACAGAGTGTGTAAAAACTCCTGAGTAACTCAGTGTGTCTTCCTGCTCTCCAACAGCCCTGGGGCCCAGAGACCTGGACCAGAAAGTAGTCACCTTGGACGTGAGCAGAGGTGAAGCCAGGAAGGGAAACCTTACCTCTAAACAGAAGCAAGTATAAAAGTCTCTCCAATTTGAGGCAAGAGGGACTCTACACTGCTGAAGGCAGACCAGAGTGTGCATGCTCTCCTCAGATGAAGGCAGTCTGTGGGAAGAGTCCTTTTGAAAAAGCTAGACCTCTTCTGAAAACAGACAGACAAACAAACAAACCAAAAAAGCCTGAGCCTGCCTGCACAGAAACGAATTGAGTTTCCCAAGTGACTAAAATACCTTTTTACATTAATTTTAGGAAGAAGAGGTAAATAATAAAGAATCAAAAAGCAAACCAAGGATTTAAAGTAACAACAACAACATTTTGTTTGGGTGTCAGAGTGATGGCTCAGCAGTCGAGAGCACTTGCTACTCTTGCAAAAGACCTGGGTTGGATTTCCAGTACCCATGTGGTGGTTTACAATTGTCTGTGACTCCATCTCCCGGGAATCCAATATCCTCTCTTTGGCCTCCTCAGTCTCTTGCATGCCTGTGGTGTACATACATACACTCAAATCCACATACATACACATAAAAGAAAAAAATCATTAATACAACAAAGTTTCTACAGCTTCCAGAGACTCCTCTGGAGCCCACAGTGGGCAGCTCAGAGCATGCCTATTTTGTAAGTGACACTTTTGCCCCTGGAGCAATTGATACTCGGAGAGTGACTGTTTACTAGGTCATTATGATGGTTAGTTGGTTCTTTTTTAAAACAAGACAAACAAGCAAAACAATATCAGAGTTCATTGTCAAAAGAAGTCAGGACTGGAACTCAAGCTGGGCAGAAACATGGAGGCAGGAGCTGATGCAGAGGCCATGGAAAGATGCTACTTACTGGCTTGCTCCCCATGGCTTGCTCAGCCTGCTTTCTTAGAGAAGCCAGGACCACCAGCCCAGAGGGGACACTATCCACAATGGGCTGGACCTTTCTCATCCATCACTATTTAAGATGCCCTACAGTCTTGCCTACAGCCTGATCTACTGGAGGCATTTTCTCACCTGGGGCTCCCTCCTCTTTGATGGTTCTATCTTGTGTCAAGTTGACATAAAACTAGGCAGCATAAGATTGAATCCAGAGTTTCAGGCATGTCAGGCAAGGAATCTGACAACCTAGCTGCAGCTGGTCATAGTTAAATGAGCTTGAGGCGATTTAGAATTGCCTTGGAGACAAACTCTGGGTCTGTCTGTTAGGGGTTCTGCAGTGGGATGACCCATTCTGAATGTGGGTGACGCTGTCCCAAGTACTAAGATCTTGGACTGAAAAACAAGGCAAGCTCAACACCAGCATTCCTCTCTCCTCTTCCGCTGGCCACACTCCTGCTGCCGTGCTGCCCCACCGTACCAGGAAAGACAGCTGAGCGAAGGGGTCTGCTCTCCCAACCATCCACATCCCTTCTTAGTATTACAGTAAAACGGAGCTTGACTGTGTTCCACAACTGACCACAAGCTCCTTAGATGGATTTTTCAAGAGTCCTAAATCCTTTGGGCAAAAGGTGATACATCTCCCCCCTTATGCACTCATCTAGGGAATGGGTCATCTTAACGGTTCTTACCTGGGTGGGATTGGGGCATTCTAGCTCCAAAGAATATTTGTAATGCCTGGGGACATTTTTGACTGTTGTAAATAGAATGGGGTAGAGAATAGGATGCTATTGGTGTCTAGAGGGTAAAGGTCAAAGGTCAATATCCAATAACATACAACACATCCCCCAATGGCAAAGAATTATCTAACATCCCATCGGTGTTTATGTTAGGTATTACAGAAAGAGGAGTGTAGTCTGGTAAGTGCAAGAAGGGCGGCTCACGTGCCTCAGGCCACGCTCACAGGCCTGCTCTGTCGACCATCATTTGGGGCTGGTTATCAGCTTAGCAATCTCTCAAGATGGTTACAGAGTCTGAAGCCAGCATGACTAGAGGTAATAAAATACATCATTGACCAGGATGCCTGGCTGCTCTATGCAGACAAGAAGCACCACTGAGCCTAGAAAACCAGTAGTTGAGTGAATCACATGCTGCCCTGTGCACCCAAGTGGATCAGGAGCGGAGGACAGTACAAGCCTAGTGTCCACTGGGTGGAGGTCCTCCTCAGGCTTCCCCTGGAAACCAAGTTTCCTTATGGCCAGCTGTGTTTCTTTGGCTATGTCAGGGTTATCAGTTATGTATGTCTTCAGCCTGGGGCCAGAGTTCACCTAAAATGGTTTCACTCCTTGGCCCTCGTTCCTTTATAAGTTTGCCCTTTATAGTGTGCAGGTGATCTGAGTGCAAGGGTTATTCTGAGAGACAGAGTAGCCTGTGGGGATCTAGAGCAGTGGTTCTCAACCTGTGGGCTGCGACCCCTTTGGCAACCCTATATCTCCAAACTATTTACACTACAGTTTGTAACAGTAGAAAAATCGCAGTTAATGAAGTAGCAATGGAAATAAGTTTATGGTTGGGGTCACCACAACATGCGGGACCTGATTAAAGGGTCTCAGCATTAGGAAGGTTGAGAGCCACTGGTCTATAGGTTGAATGAGTAACATGACTTACTCTATCTCTAGTCTTTCTCAGGTAACACTATGATGTAACAGTTAGTAGAATATACATAATGTAAAGAATGGTCATAATTCAGATAGCTTTTTGTCAGTCTGAACTTTCCCAGCGATTAGACACTAAAAGTACAAATAGCATCACATAGGAATAGAGCTGGGGACTGTTTGAGGCTGCAAAGGGGGAGTTCTATCGGAAGCTGTTAAGAACCACTGATAGTTTCCATATTAGCTCTTGAGCTGGAAGGCACAGCACTCCAGAGTTGCTGACGCTCCTCCGTGGAATGTCCTTGTTCACTCTGCACCCACGGACCCGCTGCAGGGACAGTCTTTGCCCTTGCCATCTGGCTGCCTTGGAATCTCTAGAACATTTTCATATCCCTCTTCTCTCTGGCAAACACTTCTACCTTCCAGTGAGTACTGTAGGGAAGGGAGATCACTTTTACTGTATGGGTAAAGGCAGGGCTAGGAGAGCTGACTTAAACTCCAGGGCCTGGGCCCCATCCTGTGACTATGGACCCAGGGCTCCTTCCACTCGCCTTGCTTTGGTAATGGACCCCGCAGGAGATCTCTGAGACGCTGAATATCAAACTCTCACGGAAACGAGTGAATGAAGTCGTCAAGCAGTAGGTAACTAATAAACTAGTCATTGTATATATTCCCAAGTCCCAGTGCACTCGTGAGAATCTCACAGAGGTACAATATAGAAAGTAATGAACAAGTTCATGCTCAGTTGCCATAGAAACCTATGCTTATCTTAGGGTTCATATTCTGTACAAAAATTCCAAAAATTCCCCCCTGAGGATCTTAGATTTCTAAATCTGAAAAGTAAAACACGCTAAATCAGATTAGATGTTTCTAGGTAATTTTACCTTTGATATTAGTATACATCTATAAGTTGGATGTCTGCAGCATCCAAGAAAGAAGAACCTTCTAGAATAAGTTAGTGGTTTCATTACCTTGTTTTGAGAGATGCCCACGCACTCACTCTCTCACTCCACGTTGATTGAGTATAGGACATCGTGCTGGGCTTATAAACAAGACAAAACCACACTGGAACAGTTCCATATAGCTGCCCTTTATAAGAGAAGGAAGTCATTATGGCAGCCTCACCACACAAGCTTAAAGCCACCTTTGATGACACCATCAAGGGCTCTTCTGTCGGAATGTAAAACTCGCAGAATACTAGGATGTCCTGGTAGTGAGTCAGAAAGTCTCTGAATTCTGAACAGGCCCTCTGATGCCCACGGTGCTGAATGAAAGCTAATAGGGGAACACTCCGCCTTTAGGCCTTTGTGGTCAAAATCTAAAAGCTCATTTTAGAAACTTCCAAACAAGCTTCAGTGCAACTATCTCAAGGACAAAAAAAAGTCAGATCTCATCTAGACTCTAGCACTAGTCACATTCACTAAGGAATAGTCTTCCTTCCAGTTAAAAAAAGAAAAAAGAAAAAAAGTTGTGGTACATACCGTATCTGAGCAGTGGAATCCATATCTGAGAGCAGATTTAATCAAAGGGTAACAACGTATCATTTGCAAGGGAGACACGAAGTTGATGTGGGGAGTGGAAATTGAGAAAACATTTCTAGGCGGATTTTCTGACATTCCCTGCTGGACTGAAGAGGACAATATTAGTTGCAGGAAATTACAAAAGTCTGTGGCACGGAGGAGCCGATGGCTCGCTTAATGTCTGTGTGGAAGGGTCTGCTAAGAGGCAAACAGAATCTACCTGACAGAGGAAGTGATGTCTTCATCTGCTGGGCCTGGCTGCTGGTGCCTCGCCCTGATCAAAGGCATCAAGATGCCAAAGACACTGCCCCTGCTTTGGAGTCAGTTATATTTCCTCTGGCGGAGACTCAGCCAAGTATCTAGACAGTTCTAGCCAACTTGGGCAGGTCCCCAGGGGAGTTGGTATCTGACGGCACTTGGAGGTTGCTCACACCCAGCCTAGGGGGATAGGGGACAGGGCTGGCTGCACTGCTGCCTGGACACAGATAGGAGTCTCTGGGCAGTGCCTTTGAAGACTATTGTTTTACGTGTGGTTCTGGAGATTTGCCACAAAAGAAAAAAAAAAAAGACAGAAGCATAGGGGTGTGTAATAAGAAATCCTCCTGAGAGGAAACAATGTCTTTACCTTCATCTGGCACCCCATCACATTTAGACTGAGGACAGGGGCAGACAGGAGGCTGTGGGGCTTCAGCGCCTACCCCAGGTCTGCACAGGTTGTTAGGGGATCTCCAGGGACATCCACTCTTCCCATTAGCAGCAAGCTGGGCCAGAGCAGGCACCGCAGCTGCACTACTGTTGTCTCTATTGGATTACAAAGCCGAGTAATTGCCATTTAAGATTCAAGTAATGGCAAGGGCATTCATCTGCGCTTTCGTTCATCTGTACAGCAATTAATTTGTTCCTAAGTTAACAATAAAAATGGTTATGTGATCTAATAAAGTAGAAATGACTGCAGGAAAAAAAAATGTCTGTTCCACCCTGCTGGTCAGGCCGAATCACTCCGTGTCTGTCATGCTGTTGTGTGTCTCTCTGAGATGGTTATTTTCAGGCAGGAAGAGGGGAACTGGGCATGCATGCTGGCCCCTGTCAGGGATCCAGCCTCAGAGGCCCTGACCAGGAAAATGAGGTTTGTGCATTGTAATGCATTATTGACTTGAAATAGTAGAGACATGTGGAGCACCCCCAGGAAGGCCGGGAAACGAGGCCTGTGGAATTGTTTAATGCAAAGCTACACACAAACCAACCCAGAAGATTGTTACCACAGAACTGGGAGCTGCAGATCCTAGGCACCATATGGCCAGCAGATGCATTTTGCTTGGCATGAAAGGGGTTTGAAGTCCTCGGATTTGTTTTTAATTTTGAATAATTGGAGTATTTTCATGTAAATATCCAGATTTCCAAGTGTCATGGAAAGTTGGAATTTCACCCGCACAGCAGTGCCATTCCTGTGTGACATCACTTCCCTGGGTCTGAGTGGCAACAGTCCATTTCACTCAGGCAGTGATTACTGCTTTACTGCAGTCACCCCAAATCTCTGTGCCCTATCATCTCTCCCTTATTAACCAGCCTGTCTAGGATTTCAGTTTGTGACCCGCTTCAGCATTTGTCTAAGTCACTTGTAGGAGTGACCTGCTGGGTTGCTGCTTACATTTGGCTTAACTCTTCTCTTCCTGGAGCATTTTGCCTTGTCAGCTTTTGAATGTCTTGGACATGGTAGTTTCCTCACCTAACATCTTATACATGCTACTGTGTTGTGTGGCTCTGGCATTGAACCTATTGCCACAGGGCCAACTTAGGCAGCGGAGCTACTTGCTCGTTTAGCTAGCAAGGCTGAGAGAACAAAGCCATGTGACTTATTCAAAGTCACGCAGTGACTGAAGTAAGAGCTGACTTAAGTTTTGGTGCCTTTTCTATTGTATCTCAGCTTCTTCTGGAATGTTCCTCATGAGATCACACATCACAGAGTGAAAATTCTCCAGCAACCTTCTCACTTTGGAGACGCCTGACAGTGTAGGCCTGTTGCTGTCCAAGATGGATCCTGTGTGAGAGGTGGTATTGGAAGCCTGGCCTCTGATTCATTCTTCTGGCTTCTGAGAGCCTTGCAGTGGGAGCGAAGCCAGCTGGACTCTCGCTACCCTTCTCTCAGACCAGCCCTGTGATCGTAAGCAAGTTTCCTCACTGGCTGTTCTGCGTCATAACTTTGCAACATCAGCTAGGGATGCCTGCCTCGTGGAATTCTGTGTTGCTCACTGGGCCTACACACAGATTCGTTCAGAGCCTAGGGGGGTCTCTGAAAAATGTAAACTGTTAGGACCACTGGGGTGAGAAAGGACAGATAGTCCAAGTTCCCTCTTTTTAAAGGGAGGAAGTATGGGCTCAGGGGACAGAACCTCACAGCTAGCTATAGATAGAACTCTGATAGCGCAGGTCTCATATCCTCCTCAGTGCAGTGAGAAGTGGAACCACAGGTCTCCATTGAAACCATCTGTCCTCGAGCGTGGGCAGCCAGCCTATGGAGTGACAGCTCTGCCCTGAGGGTTCCCAAGGAATTTCAAGGAAGTCAAGGCCCAACCCAGAGATAGGAGCATTTCACTGATTCCATGGTAAGGATAAAGTGGGAGGCAGGACGACCCTCTACTTTTCTCCTTACCATCCCCAGGCTGAAATTCTGAATCACATGGAATCAGAGAAGGGGTTTCTGCGTGGCTCTCAGCTCACCAACACAGGCTTGGGAGACAAGACAGTGCAAATGAGCACTGTCTCTGCAAGCTCGTGGGACCCGCCAGTGCACAGTTTAAGTAGATCTCTGCAGTGACATCCAGGCATATTCTGCATTAAATTAGAGCTGGTAATTTCTTTCAGAGGGAAACAGCTCTGAAATGGCATGAAAGACAAAAATCTGTTCCTTGAAAAATGACACCATATGGGCCTGCGCTGCCGCAGAGGGGTAAGAGGCTTCGCCTCCCTTTGTTACACTCATCAAGCCGCTGATGTGAATGTCAGATTTGCAACAGAACCATACACTAACGGCACCCAAATTAGCTGCTAACAAGGAACTCTAGGCTAGCTCCAGGCAGGCAGATTGCTCTGACTGTGAGAGACGGAAAGCGCCTTAGCAAAACAGTGCTTACTGATGTTCTCAAGCCTCAAAAAAGATCACTCCCTGCTCTTAGAGAATTGCCAGAGGAAGATGGTGCCCAGCCTTCTGTCTGCCTCTGTGCCAGGAGCCAACAACCAAACCTGCAGATTAGGAAAAGACTGCCCCAAAGACGATATGGAGAGTTCAGAATATTGGTGGGAAGAGGTGAGGGAGGGACTCTGAGATCAGATCGGGTCGGGGAGCTGGGTCCCAGGAAAGGCAGTGTTAGCACTTCAGGGTATGGTCCGCTACCGGTTTATCTAGTCATTTCACAGAGACTTTAGCAAAATCACTTACAGCACATGTCTATGAGGACAGATATTGTTTAGCAGCTGAAACTGGTCATCCTAAACTCTCTTCCACCACCCTGAAATTTATTGTTGGAGAATTTCTTTTCCTATCTGTTGTAGGAAAATTGAGCTGTTAATAATGACAAATGTTACTTGGGCGGTGGTGGCCCATGCCTTTTAATCCCGACACTCAGAAGGCAGAGGCAGGCAGGTCTCTGAGTTTGAGGCTAGCCTGGTCTACAGAGTGAGTTCCAGGACAGCAGGGGCTACACAGAGAAAGTCTGTCTTGAAACAAACAAACAAAATAACCTCAAATATCACTAACAGACAGACCCTGGTCCAGCCAAGCTTGTGATGTTCTTGACTCCATGGTGAGTTCCTCGGGGGGGGGGGGGGGGGATAAAACTCAAGGAGAGGCCGTGTTTTGAAAGCCATTTTGTTTTGAAATTTACTACAGAATCTGTGGACCAAGGTCAGGGGGAGTAGGGTACAGGATGGATGCTTAGAATCACAAAACCTATCCAAGGGAAAAGACAAAAGAACAAAGTCAATCAAGTAAAGTCAGTGGGGTAGTAGAGAGAAGATGGTGTCTGTGTAGGTACATGTGGTTTGGACTAAGGACCTTCCCAGCAAAGCCTGCAGTCCTGTAGGTGAGGGGTCTGCTATTAGGGAAACAGCGAACACCTGCTGGACTGAAGAATGGCTTCTGAACCTGACATTTGAGTCATGTGAATTCTTAAAAGGAACTTCATGCCCTCGACATGCACAAAGCACTGCTGTCTGAACACTGGGATCGGTGGTTCTCCTCTCAGGCCCCTGAGAATGATGGGACAGCCACAGAGGTCCCAAAGGTAAGCTGGGCGGGGCACCCTGAGGAAGGGCTTGGGAATGTGCTCTACAGCTACAGCCAGAGGGAGGGCTGAGGTCATGACCATGACGTTGGAGGCAGAGTGGAAAAGGCAGTGTTGGAAATGGGCCTGGAAGGAAGGTGTATTAGGGTTTCTACTGCTATGAAGAAACCCCATGACCAAGAGAACTCTTATACAGGGAAGCAGTCAATTGGAGTTGGCTTAGAGTTCAGAGGTTTAGTCCACTGTCGTCAGAGCAGGAAACATGGCGGCATGCAGGCAGACACGGTATTGGAGAGTAGCTGACAGTTCTACATCTGGATTGGCTGGAAGCAGGAAGAGAGGGTGATCCTAGGCCTGGCTTGAGCTTCTGAAACCTCAAAGCACCCCCTCTCCAAACCCCCCAGTGACCACTTCCTCCAACAAGACCATACCTTGTAATAGTGACACTGCCTGTGAGCCTATGGGACCATTTTCAAATCAACACAGATGGGGACAAAGTAAACCCAGGACTTACAGATTCATGTCCTCAACATACAAACAAGACCCTTGAGATCTAGTCCTTGCTGGTCTTGATGCAAAGCAGGCCTGACTTTTCTTTGTCAGCCGGCTCCCTTATCTTGAAGTGGGCTGAGGGGACAATATGACATCGGGATACCAGGACAAGCATGGAAAGCCATGTTTGCTCTGGATGAAGTGGAAATGTGAGCAGAGTCAGGATGGCTATAGAGAACAAGACCTAGGCAAGAATTAAGACTGAGTCTGACTGGTCCGTGATGGGAGCACTGGGTGATTCTTATCAGTGTTTTTGCAAGCCTTGCCCTGTGAGGAGAGGTAAGAGCCATGTTTCTGGCTCTTCTGGTATCCAGTTATATTTTCCAACAGACAATCTACAAAGATAAGTTTGAGAGTCATATCTGCACAGCTGATATTTACAAAATGACAGGACTTGGGTTTTTTGAGTGACATGCATAAGTAGTTTCTAGGAATGCTGTGGGAAATGCTGTGGTTCTAGGCTGTCTTTTGGGGTACAGCTGGACTGTTGCCAACAATAACCCTATGGTCTCACTGGCAGCCACGTAGGCTATGCAAAGGCTTCAGAGCGACCATAGTCACCAGTCAGCACCTTCTAGAGGAGATGAGAGGTAGAGTTGAAGCCAGAAGCTTCCGCATATCCAGGTGATTTAACTGCATCTTATTCCCCTGGGGTCTTGAGATGGCTCTCTAGCGTTCCCTCCGAATGGGCTCTGGCTCTTACCCAAGTCCAAAGCTCATCCTACAGATTTGATTAAAGATGATTTCCTTGTCCATTCCAGAAATTTGCCTTTAAAAAAATACATGAGTGCTGGAGAGATGGCTCAGCGGTTAAGAGCACTGGCTGCTCTTCCAGAGTTCCTGAGTTCAATTCCCAGAACTTACATGATAGCTCACAACCATCTGCAATGGGAACCAGTGCTCTTTCCTGGTGTGTCTGAAGACAGTGACAGTGTACTCACATATATGAAATACATAAATAAATCTTTAAAAATAAGTAAGTAAAAAATACATGAAAGAAACAGTACCACAAAGATGAACATTCCTCCAACATATGGAGAGAAAACTTGGAGATCAAAACACAAGTGCGTGCTGCATGGCACAAGGCTCTTCCTTGGGATCCTCAACACTCACTAAAAAAGACAGGCATGGTAAGGCAACATGTGCCTGTAGTCCCACTGCTGGACAAGTGGTGTTGGAGCGGGGACAGAGACAGGAGACTCCCTAGGGTTTGTAGGCACAGTTTAGCCTAAACAGCCAGCTCCAGGTTCAATATGAGACATTACCTCAAAAATAAGGTAAAGAGCAACTGAGGCAGACATCTGATGTTGACCTCTGACCTACACACACACACACACACACACACACACACAGGGGAGGGAAGCTCAATGGTTAAGAGTACTTATTCTTGCAGAGAACCTGGGTTCCATTTTCAAAATTGACACCGTGTCTCATAAGCACTCAAAACTCCAGTTACAGAGGATCTAGTGAACTCTTCTGACCTCTGTGGGCACAAGGCACACAACATGATGCACATACAAACACTCATACACATGACATAAAATAAATCAATCTTAAAAAATTAAACAACAGCACTGACACAGAAAAGCTTCCTAGCTGCAATCAGCATAGGCTTCCTTTAAGAAGGAGCTACGATCTTATTAAAGCCTCAGCAAAGCTCATACAGATCATATTTGCATTCCTATCTCCCTGTCTGCCCGTATGTCTGTCTGTCTCTGCCTCTGTCTCTCTGAGGGTCTCACTCTGTAGACCAGGCTAGGCTCAAACTCACAGAAATCTACTTGCGTCTGCTGCCCAGGTGCTGGCATTAAAGGTGTGTGCCATTTTGTTCCAGGGGATCATGGGAAGGCTCTGGCTTTGGTTCTAGTACCAGCTCTGGAATAACAGTTATGCGGTGGTGCATGCCATTAATCCAGCACCCAGGAGGCAGAGGTAGGCTGACCTGTGACTTTGAGGCCAACTAGGCCTACATCTCGAGTTCCAGGCTGGCCAGGGTTACATAGTGAGACCCTGATACAAGGGGGAAAAAAGTTACCATCAAAAATTCTAAAATCTTCTAGCTTTAGGAAGAACTATAGATTCAACCAAGGTTTGTGGGCTTATCAATAAGTAAAGAGAAATGTGCAGCCTGGACACGTTGTGTTAGGACAACTAGAATTACAGAAGGCAGAGACATGTTTCTTATTAAATTTAAAAAAAAGTCTTTCCAGTGAGACAAATATCAAGTCCTCCAATGATGCTTATAAATCAGTCGTAAGATGAATAGCGGCTACGACAATCGCTCATTTTCCCTGGCACTGCCGGGGAGGATGACTCGCATAAACTCTCGACCTTCTGTGTCTTTGCAGATAGATCCATCTTCTCCAATTATCTCCACAGTGCGATCCGTACTTCGGGTGGGCATGGGCTCTCGCCCGTCTCCTTCTGCGTTTGCCAAGAGTTTCCCGAGGTGGTTTCTAATAAACCAGGCTCATCAATAAAATGAGCTCTTTTTGAAGATATCCCTTAAACCCAAGAAAAAAGACGATCGATTAAAAAAAAAAAATCTTTACAGTGCAAAGATGGAAAATGTGGTCATTTTTTTAGGGCTGCCATAACCAACCATTGCAGACAGAATGGCTTAAATAACAGAATGAGTTTTCCCACTGGGCTAGAAGTCTGAGGTCCAGTTGTCAGCAGGGCTGGTTCTTTTCCTTAGCTGGCAGACAAGCCACCCCTTTGCTCTGTCCTTACATGCACCCCTGGAGCCTTCCTGTGTGCCCCGTCCCTGTTCTCACAGAGACACCAGTCACATTGGATTAGGTCCATCCTAACTTCATCCATTTTCATTTAGTCGTGTCTTCAAGAACCCTGTCTGCAGATAAGCTGACATTCTGAGATATGGGAGCATCAAGGGCGCCTGTGTAAGAATTTGTGAGGAGGTACAACGCAGGCTGACAATCCTGAGAAACCGAGATGCTCACAGGCATGACTACAACTCCATGTGAGACACTAAGACACACTTCTGCACAAATCACACACATCTATGATTTGTATCTGGCCCAAAACAAATAGGCACAAGTCTGTTCCTTGGCTTCAAGGGGAGGAGATGGCTTCTCTGACAAAAGTCAAGGTCATCTGAACAGCAGCTGCTGAGCAGTGGGGAATGGAGGAGAAGGGGAGGAAGGGGTGAGAGGAGGAGGTGGGGAGGGGTAGGGAAAGATGGGGAGGGATGAGAGTGATAGGAAGTGGGGGAGTTGTGGGGAGGAAACACAGAGAGATGGAGAGGGATGGGGAACAGTGAGGAGTGGTGGTACCCTTGGAATCAAGCAGACAGCTTTCACAGAAGCCATGTTGGTTTTCCTCCAGCTGATAGTTTTTTTTCTCCTAAAGCAATTCTTCCTGGCTAGTTAGGAAGCGAGCGAGCACATCCAGAGCCTCTGGACTTCCATTCCTCTCCCCTGCCCCAGGCCCAACAGACAGATGTGATAAAGATGACCAAGATAGAAAACATGCGTCCTTAGTGAGAAGCTCACCCCTTCCAGGTTTCCAGAGACACACAAAAGCAAATTTCCCTAAACCCACCCATTCTGTTCTGTACACACTGATCTGGGCCCTGTAGCCGGGAAGTTCCTGATCTCCCTGTGGGGAGAGTGGGTGTGCTTTATAGCAGGCCCTGGAATGTCTGGAACTTTCCACCTGTGAAGTTCCCTGAGAGCTACAAGCCCAAACAGGAGTGACACTGAGAAACAAGAGGCAGTACAGCTTCTAGTGATGAATCAGGGTCACCCAGCGGCACCCATCATGGCAAGACCCAGAATTTTTGAGTGCCTAATACATGCCAGGACTTTAAGCATATTGTGGGATAATGCTCCTTGCCCCAGACACAGGTCATTATTATCATCTTACTGATGAGGACACCAAGGTCAGCAAGATTAAACCACTTGCTTCCTTCCCCAGGATCAAGAGTTATAGAGACAGAGTTTGAGTTTGAACCAAGACAAAGCTAGGCCCTCTCTCCCCAGTCTGGTGCTGCCTGCCTATGAGCCTTAGGCCTAGAACTGCCAATGGCGCTGCATTCTACAACTGCCTGATCTTCAGCTTCTGCCAAGTGCAGCCTCACGTGACCACTCCAACCCCTGCTCAGGACGTCGCACACTGAAGCTCTTAACAAAGGAGAATGGAACTCAAGCATCATTAGGTCATGACACAAGCCGTACCAGGTCACTGGGGTGAATGCCATCACCCTGATTCTGGAGGTCCCTTGGGGAACCCTCACTGAGCCAATGGATGGATGACTGCCATGTGTACTCAGCTTCAGTCCTGCAGGGTGAGGGGACAAAGGATAAAGTCAGATTTCCAGACACTAACGGAGTAGCCATTGGTGACCAACACTGCCCTTCTGTGCTCCTCCTTAATCCGGGGTCTTTACAATAGCTTCTGTTCTGAAATGGCATCTTAACCAAGAGGAGAGAGAGAGAGAGAGAGAGAGAGGGAGAGAGAGGTCCCTCACAGTGTCCTTGTAGACAAATCATGGCCTTATCACATGCTCTGCCCCCCAAGCTGCCAGTCAGAACCAGTAGCGATGACGCCCTACTTTCCTACTTCCCTGGGGAGTATGAGAAGGGAGGTGGGGGTGGGGCAGAAAGGAGCTTTGGGCCCTGGGGAAGAATGTTCCATGAGCACACCAGATCATTCAAACCGGATCAAAGCCATCTTGACTTCCCCTGCCAAACTGGAAAGCACCAACAGTTCAGTTTTGTCCCTCAAGCTTTACATGCCGTTTTGGTATGTATCCCCAGTTCTCTGGGAAAGAAGGTTTTAGAAAAACAATGAATTTTCTTTCTTGGAACCTGGGCTTTTTAGCTAGGTGAGGAAAAGCTGATGAAAAAAAATCAGTCTAGACATTAATTTCTACTTAACACACAGACCTTCCTTGGCATCTGCCAATCAAAAGGTGAGAGCAATCGAGAAGCTAGGGGAAACCCTGCCTCACCCTCGGGCCTCCTAAAGAGCCAAGTATTTGTTTTTCCTTTTCCTTAATCTGAACTGGTTTCTTCCGCGAAGCCCTTTCTAAACAGCCATTGATTTTCCCCAGCTCAAACAGTCCATTAATAACGCCAAGTACTCAGGAGTCCCTTTAGTGCCTCCAGCTTTGTTTGGGTTGGACTTGCTCCCTGGGGTCCCCTAGTGGGGGGAGGGGAGGAATCTGCTTTCTTCAAAGCTCAAACCGGTTCCCAGGGAGATTGGAATCACAGCCGCACCCCAGTCTGGGTCAATGTGGGCAAAGGAGCTTGCTGGAAACCAGCCTGTCCCCGCTGTTTGCTCCAAGCACCTCCACCCACGGCCAATCTGCTCTGTGCCCAGGCTCCTGCCCTCAGTTCAGCAGGGGCAGACACCTGCCAGAGAACAAAGTGGTGACGGAGATGAGAGCTGTTAATGAGACACATTGCTACCCGCACATTCTTTGGGCAGTTCCAGATACTCTTTGGCTTCTCTCCCTTGTTCCAGACCCGGATTTCACTGTGGTGATGCCCTCTGCATGGGTTCCAACATACTGGCCCCTGGTGTAATGTGACAGTGTCTCACACCAGCCACCATGAGTCACTGGCTTCTCTGATGACCCTGACACCTCTTCGGCCTGGCCCGTGGTCACTCATATGTATTCTGTGAGAGTGTAAATCGATGTATCCACCAGAAGATGAGAGCTCCTTCAGGTTGAGCGGCCATGTTCAGTGTGGTGCTCCAATGGTCTCCTAAAACGCCTCACCTGTCCGGTAGCAGGCAGTGCAGAGTTACGCAAGTGTGCCCTTCCAGTGACTGTCTCTCTTCCACCTAGGAAACCAGGTAAATTTGAGCCTTTATCTTACGCTTGGGGATCCCAGGGTAGACTGTCTGTCATGAGAGTCTTAGCGATTTGAAAGGGAAGTCTTGAAGGAGAGGCCATTGGCCGCCATGGTGGCACTATGTCTGCAAACCCAGCTCTAGGGAGGCTGTGACCAGAAGATCACCAAGAGGTTCAAGGTAAGCCTGGACTACAGACTCAGTCCCTGATAACAGCACTATGAAAGAAAAGGAGGAGGAGGAAGAGGAGGAGCTGTTTAGACTCAAAACATCCCAACAATGAACTATTGTTCATTGAGGTGGAAGGAAGGTAAAGGAGGTGCACAAGGGATCCTTCTTTCTCGAACCTTCTCCTTCTCCCCGTCTTCTTACCCCACCACCCTCCTCTTCCCTCCATCCTTGCCTCCATACAAACATCTGCTTGGCTGTGCTGGGACATCTTTTTTTCCACTCGTACATTCTGCTTCCCAAGGTGCCTCATCCCAGAAAACACCTGCTCCCCCGAAGGAGGTTGCCTGAATTATAAATGAGCCTCCGACAGATAAAGATGTGTTCAACATAAGAGAGAAGGGCAAAACAGGTAAACAAGCGGCCAGTCTGTTGCCCTGAGCATCTTAGGATACTGCAAAGTTTGCTTTCCCTTGGGACCTAGTCTGAACAAAGCCCAAGCCTTCTTCAGGATTATCTGAAGGTACGTGTATCTCCACCCGTCCACTCTGCCCCTCCCTTTTGACAACTATGCCCTCCTTCTGTCGTTCCACAGTCCAAAGGCTGTGCCTTCTTCAGCCCGGAATTCAGGGGTGTTTCTTGCAACCCCATCCCCCTCCTCTGCCTTCCAGTAGCTGGATCTGATATCCAGTCCTCAGTCTTTTCCCTTAACTTTGGTAGGTCTGGGTGAGAGCATCCTGCGAGTGGACTATGGCCAACTCCTTTCTGAAGATCAGATGAAAGGCCTCACTCATGGTCATGATGAGGAGTAACGAGGAAAGGTAAGAAGGACGGAGCTGTGGATTTATGGGCTCCCTCATAGTTCCCGTGATTAAAGCTTAGTCCCCACTGCAACAGTACTGAGAGGAGGACAGGTCATGGAGACGTAGATTAGTGCCACTGTAGAAGGGGCAAGCTCCTGATGAACTCAGTCTCCCAATCTGTCCGTCCACCTGTCCATGTCCCCCACCCCATCCCATGTGATAAGGCAGTGTGAAACGCCTCGCTAGAAGTGGCATCTCAATCTACTGACTTCCAGCCTGCAGAATCGTGAGCCAGCTAAGCTTCCATTCTGTGTAAGTTTCCCGGCTGGTGCTATTTGATTACAGCAGCACAAAGTAGGCTAACACAGGAGAGAAAGGACGGAGAAGATCGACCGCCAAGTGTCTACTGAGCCTGGGATACAGCAGGATCAGCAGCCAATTCTGCTTTCTCCTTAATGGGCACCGCCCATGCTGCAAGTGACCGTCTCTGAGGAGAGACTCAGACACTGCTTCCAGGGAGGCATTGCTGGAGTAATGTTTTCTCTGTCCAAAGCTCATCAGTGGCTTTGGGGTCCTCCTTCAGTAAAGAATGGCATAGGGACACACTCACACAAGTGTGACTTGGTTCCCGGTCAGGAGCTTGTACTGGGAAGTGTCCCAAACCATGTTTTCTTTCTGGACCCCCTGCCTAACTAGCAAACTCCTGACCTTTTCTTAACTGTATGAGTACAATCTCTCTTCCTTTAGGTAGGGGCCAAAACCTGCACTCTCATCGTCTGAGGCTATAGTGCATCCCAACTAGAATCACTGCAGTACACAGTTAGACAATGACATACACGTACCCTCGGAACTGGGCGCCCAGTTAGGGAAGGCAGACCATTTTCTTACCCAGAGACCTCAGAAATAAGGTGACCCTACTCTGAACCAGAGTCCTCTCCTGCAGACATAGGTGAGGAGTTTGGGGCTCTGAGAACCTTGCTGAACCCCACTTGATACCTGCACACATCCTGCAGAGTTGGATAAAGCAGAAGGTGTCTGCTTACATTAAAATTCAGATAAACAATGAAGTCAGTATGATTATATCCCATGCTGTACTTGGAAGATACTCACTAAAAATATTCACTGTTTATCTAAAATTCAGATTTAACTGAATGTCCTATATTTATGTTTGCCAGATCTGACAATTCTCCCAGAAGCCCCTGTTGCAGTTATTTTAGGGAATCCAATTCCAGCCCCTGTCAGGACCACTGAGGCCCAAGAGAATTTGTCTGAGCTTTGAGAACTCCAGGAATTTAAGAATCGTCATTTCTTCCCTCAAATGCCTCTGAAACTAGGAAAAGATTTGTTATCCTTTTTAAATTTGTGACAATCTAAATGTATCCTCATGGCTGAGCATGAACTTGTGATCCTCCTCCCTCAGCCTCCAGAGGACTAGACCGATGCTGCCTGGCTTAGCGACATTTTTTTTAAAGATTGCTTTAAGGTGGGCTATAAGATCAATGCCAGTTCGAGGCCAGCTTGGTCTAAACATAGAGAGTTCCAATTACATAGCGAAGTCTTGTCTCAAACAATTACACACACACACACACACACACAGAGAGAGAGAGAGAGAGAGAGAGAGAGAGAGAGAGAAATATGTGTGTGTGTATAATATATATATTGTATACACACACATACACATTCGTATTGTATATGCTGTATTAAAAGGCACGGTCATGTGTATTGTCTCTATTCTAAGATTCCCCCAAGCACCTGGATAAAAAAGGAGACAATCACTTCCTGGTTTGTTGAGGGATCTGAGGCCAGTGAGACAATGCCTGAACAAGTCCCAGGTCTTAGGCTCCCTTGTACAGTGCTCCTTCCTAGTCTGTGACATGTGACATGTTATCCTTCTCAGGCCACTAGGCTTCAAGTTAATTAGACAGCAAAAAGCTCTTGGGAAACTTTGAAATTGAGAGGACCTGCCCTGGAGCACCTAGTGGAGGAAGGGCAAACCGGAATGGCATGTTTTAATTGATCTCTGATCATGCCAACAACTGCCAGCTCCCAGGGCATGCAGCTGCTATTTCTGAGTCAGCAGTGAGGAGGCCCGTCTGCCACAGCGCAGGCTTTTTTCTCAAGATCTTTGTACAGGGGAGTGAGACCTCGAAAAACAAAAGGTTTCTCCTTTAATTGGCTGAGCAGCTGGGAGCCTAGAGCCCTTGGGATACTGTCCAATGTCACCTACAGCCTCCCCCACGCCTTCCACCCAGCTTATCCTGGAAGCCCCAGGAGCCCCCCCTCCCCTGCCCTGCTGAGGAAGCTGAGTCTGCACTGAGGGTGTCACAGGAAGCTTTGAAGCTCCACGCACTTTGTGAAGGGTTTGACAGTACCGGTGTTGCTTAGCGAATCTCTAAGTATTAGCAGTTGTTCAAGGGACCAGGGCACAAGCAGAGCACAACCCTGGAGAAAGAGGAGACTTCTAATAGGAAGAAAGAACCTCTCACTGCAGGCTTTCATATTTGGAAGGCCCCTTCCACAGACAGGGTGAAGGATGCGAAACTTGAGGGCTGTCTTGCCATTCTAATCACATATGTCTTGCTGGCCTTTTCATAAAGATGTTTCGGACCTAATAGAACTATCAGTTACACTCCCCTCTACTCCCCTCCCTTAACACATGCCTCCCCAAGCCTTCCTGATTTCAATTAATGTCTTTATGGTCTATCCAAAATAACTGGCTTTGACTTAAGTCATCTACTCTTGTCCTTATGTCTCCACACCCAGCGCACTAACTGGATCTTGCTCTCTGCCACACAACGTCTGAATCCCAGGTATCTTCAAGCCACCAGCATTTACTAGAAACAAGTAGGTAGGTCTGTCTACAACTGTCGAGAAAGAGCTGTCAATCTGCCAATCCTGTCTGTGTCCAGGCTAGGTGAGGTTTCCTGTGATTTCTTCTCTAATGGCCTTTCTTCACAATCTGGAGAGCCCCTCCCCTCCTGCCACTGAGCTGTTCTAGTAAAACCGAAGCCAATCTCATTTAATTCTTCCACTACACTTAACCAGAGTCTGCATCTTCTCTATTCATTCGGGACTGTCCTGCTTCCACAGAACATGTAAGTTCTGTGGAAGGCCACATCTCCCCTGTGTGTTTCTTGGGGCTCTTGTAGTGAAGTACCTGAAAACTGGGTGGTTCCAGACAACAAATATTAATTCTCTTACAGTTTTTGAGGCTTGAAGTCAGAAATCAGAGTGTCCAGAGTGATGGCAGAGCTGTGCCATTAGGGAAGATCTGTCTCTCAAAGTAGCCTGAGGCATTGCTTCTTCCAGTCTCCCTCCCTCCCTCTCTCTCTCTCTCTCTCTCTCTCTCTCTCTCTCTCTCTCTCTCTCTCTGTGTGTGTGTGTGTGTGTGTGTGTATCTCCCTCCCTCTCTCCCCACCTCTCTCTGTTTATCTATCTCTCTAGACCAGGCCTTCATACATGCAAGTACTCATCTATGAGTTACGTAGAGGGCTGTTCTGATGCTAAGGTCCTGTCCTCCAATTGGTTCTTGATCTGTCAATAAAGAAAGTCATGGACAATTGCTGGAAAGAAGGGACAGGATGGACTTCTGGGTCTCTGAGGAAGCAGGGAGATGCAAGGAAGGGAACAGAGTCACCATGTTTTAGAGAGAGGAGAACTGAGCAACCATGTGAGATCTCAAAACGAAGTGGCCACATAGGCTGCTCCTATGGGCCGGTGGTCAGGGGAGTTTAGCAACTGAAGTTTAGGACAGATGGGAAAGACAGAGATAAAAACTGGTAAGGGCATGATTTTCCAGGCAGGAGATAGTAGCATCTAGCAATTGTGCCAAGAAGAAATGTTGAAAAGAGACATCTGTGTGTGTCTTTTGTCCAAGGATTCAAGGGAAGCTGGGTGAAAGGCAGTAGTGTTGCCCCCAATCCTGGAGCAAAGGCAGGTAGAGCACAAAACTACACACAACAAGTCACATCTCCTTTCTTCTTGTGTATGGTCCTAGAGGTTGAACGTAGGACCTCATGCACACTAGACTTTACTCCTGAGCTGCATCCCCAGTCCCCTTCTTACAATAGTAGAGCCCAGCCTACTCCAGTCTGACCTCATATTAATTTGATTTTATTTGCCAAGACCCTACTTGTTACCAGGGAAGGCAATGAAAATGGAGTAGCCTTGGTTCTGGGCATCTAAAATGGAGACAGGAAGTCATTGTTGGCTCAAGTTTAGGGTATAACCCCATGAGAGATGACCTTTGACCTCTCAGCTTCTATTTTCTTTTTTTTGTTTTTTTTTTTTATTCTTTTTTTTTTTTTAACTTTATTTATTTATTATAAGTACACTGTAGCTGTCTTCAGACACCCCACAAGAGGGCATCAAATCTCATTGCAGATGGTTGTGAGCCACCATGTGGTTGCTGGGATTTGAACTCATGACCTCTGGAAGAGCAGTCAGTGCTCTTAACCACTGAGCCATCTCACCAGCCCCCAGCTTCTATTTTCTTAAAGACTGTTTTTTAACCTTCTGTATCAGGAAACCCTTCTCCATTACCCAGGGACCAAGACTATATTCAATTCCTTCTTTCTTTCTTCCTTCCTTTCTTTCTTCCTTTCTTTCTTTCTTTCTTTCTTTCTTTCTTTCTTTCTTTCTTTCTTTCTTAACAGCTCACATTTAGCCACTGTCAATCACAATTCCTGAATAACACATGCTATAACTACCAAGCCTTGTGCAGTTTTAGGATTTAAAATTGTGTTGATTCTTCCCTGATCTCATGCATACACATGCGCTGTAGTGCATACTCACTCCCTCCTAACAAACACCTTCATCTGCCTGACAGCTGTCCCTCCTGGTTTCATGGTTTTTGTTTTTCTGTTGAAACTCTGAAAGGCCCACTCCTAGTCAGTGAAGTCCCTCCTAAAGGTGTCACAGCTTTCAAAAATATCCCTACAAGCTAAAGACTAAACTTTCAAAGCAGGAGCCAATGGGAGACATTTCAGATTCAAGCTATATGCTCAAGCAACTTTCTGGGAAGGGATGGGCACGCTAAATAGGAACAAACAGTGTACAGTGAGCTGGTTCTAGGGCAGTAAGTTCAGAACACCAGGGCTGAACTTACAGCAGGAGGAAACCTCTAACTAACACCAAAGCAACTCACTGGAAGAGAACATTCAGGTAAACTCATGGCATTACAAATTTGTTTAAAATCTTAAAACCAAATTAAAATGCCTTCCCAATGGTGTCAGTAAGCAGGCCCACAGTTGAGTTGGAGTATGCTGATGCCTCTCCTCGTGACTTGCCTTTGGCTCCTCAAAGAGGAGCAGCAGTGTACACAAGCTGGAAATCAGCAGCTCCGAGAACAGCAGGGCCAATGACTCCTCATCCAGTGCTCAGTACCTGCCCAAGGTCTATCACACATGGTGCTTGTGTGAGTTGCACGGTAAACACTCAATTGAGATGAGAACCAATATGCCAAGTGTGGTGACTCATGCTTGTAATCCCAGAATGCAAGAGGCCAGGGCAGGAGAATTGCCACGAGCTGATTCCAGCCAGAGCTACACAGTAAAACCCTGTCAAAAAACACCAAAGGACACCAAAACAGAAACCAAGAAGACTAGGACGAGGTAGGAGGAATTTGGTTTTTCTTTGTTAAAGGACAAAATTGCAACATAACTTAACAATCTTAATTTTTTTTCCAGTTTTTGAATCTGGCAATATTTGTATTGTATGAAATAGAGTAAGTATTCCAATAAGCCAGGCTGAGGGGGTTGGTTTCATAGACACAAAATGGCTGAAGAAACAAAAACAACCCCTAAAGTATAGGTCATTTCCAACTTGTGTTTTTTGTGCAGCGGGGACAGACAGAGAGACAGAGAAGCAGCTGACTGACAAGCGGCTCTTTAGGGACCTGTGGAAGGCTTAGGGCCGCAGAAGCTGCCTAATTTCACAGTACTTACAACTGGCTTGTACAGGATGTTTGAGCATGGTGTGTCCAATCTTGATTTCTCAGATCAGATCAAAAGCTTAGTTTCAACTTCATCACCGAATGCTTCCCTTTTGATATTTAGCCTGCTCTTAGCCTGCAGTTTAAAGAAACAGCTTCCTATAGTGTTCACTAAACAACTTTACAATAATTTACAGTTCCAATAGACCCTGGGGCTTGAGAACTGTAGCAATGAGACGGATCCCACAGGACAAGCCCATTAACAAATGGATGAACAAAGTTGAGGCAGATGCAGTGTGCTGCCAGTAGGTAATCTTAACACTAAGGTTAACCCTGGAGGACTATGGATTCAAAGCCAATCTGGGCTACATAGCATGATTTTTTTCAAATACACGCATGTGCATACATACATATGCCACATGGGTTGGCGATTCTAAACAGTGCCTTTTGAAACTATTCTTTCAGAGTAGATTAAAGTTGGAAGACACTGCTTTCAGTTCTGTGGCCCTTCCTCAAGGACGACAGGCCTTTAGATTGAGCAACAAATGACTCTGAGATAGATCATCATCCTGAAAGTCACCAGCAGTTCTAGGGGAACCAGGAGTCAGGCTGGCACCTCTCTGGCTGTGGTCTGGAGAGCTTTCTGAGGAGGGGAGACACTTTTTACCTAGGTTGCAACTTTCACATGTGGAAATGCTCTCTGAAAGGAGAGACCAGCTTGAGAAAAGTCAAAGATAGGACAAGGTGGGCTTAGAAATAGTCAAAAAGGAAGCAGAAGACAACTTGGGAAAATCAACCCATTCTTGGTAAAGGACCTCCCACAGAATGCATGGGTTCTGGTCCTAACTTCTTCTCAGGTACCCAGTCTTCTTCAGCCTCTCCTTGGGCCTCTGGGCCTGTTTCCTCATCAGTAAATAAAGGATTTCTCTGAAGATGCTACCATGACATCCCCAAATCATGTTGATAATAGGATGACCTTTTCTGTTTGGCTTAGTGCTGGGGATTGAACTCAGGGCCTAGCACATGCCCAACATGAGCTATGGCCTGAGCCAGAGCCAACCTTAAGAATGATTTTAAGGGCTGGTGAGATGGCTCAGTGGTTAAGAGCACTGACTGCTCTTCCAGAGGTCATGAGTTCAAATCCCAGAAACCACATGGTGGCTCACAACCATCTGTAATGATATCTGATACCCTCTTGTAGGGTGTCTGAAGACAGCTACAGTGTACTTACATATAATAAATAAATAAAAATTAAAAAAAAAGAATGATTTTAAAATGTCTAAAAGCCACTGATCTCAGTAAATGTTTCTTTGTGGAGTGTGTCCTCCTCATGCTACAAGCATGAGAGGCTCTGGTTTCTTATTCAGACGAAGTATGACTCATGTAGGATCTACCAGGTTGCTGTGCATTGTCTATGCTGTATTAAGTCTTTTGACCTGTATCCAGTGGAAAAGCCATTTTCATTTCTGGCCTTAGGAGAGAGTGTCTGGTGTGGTCTGAAAGAGTCCTGGAACCAAATCAGCAGATCTGACTTTTCACTGGAGCAGCAGGTACCACTCATAAATACATGTGAATAAATATTTGTTCAATAAATGCTAACTAGCAACATCATGGATGGCACATGACTCCTCCTCTTTGCCCATGCCCGCCTGGCGTGCTCCATTGGCATTTTTGTGAAGATCAAGTAAGAATTTGATCCTTTTACAAACTGTAAAATATGGCACAAGTTCAGTGGTTAAGTGGGACTGGGGAAGCAGAATGAGGGAACAGCTGGCTGGGTGATTGCCGAGGGGCTGTAGATATGTGGATATCTTTCACAACCTACTTTAATAAGGGTTCAACCTCTAGCCTACCACCCACCAGGGGTAATGGGAAAGAGAGGTTATTAGGATATGGAGGAAGTTTAGAAATAGTTCTTTGGGGTGATTCCAATCTTTGTTGTTCTCGGTCCAGTCCACTAGCAAACACCACACATGAACCAGCAGCTGCAGACACCACACAGGAATCAGCAAGGGCAGTTCAACCCAAAAGAAACCTTGAGGCTTGCTAATTGGCCAGAGTCAGTGGAAGCAGCAAGAATCTCACGAGAAGTTCTTTGGAGAGTTTCTGTCTGTGAAGTCACCACAAGCGAAGCTCAGCATCACAATGTAAGGCAAACCAATATGTATGTGTTTTCAGTGAAGACTAGGAGGCAAAGAAAAGCAAACCATTTCTCGAGCTCCCACTCTCTGTGGGGCCATATTTATATTCTTTCTAAACATCATGTGTACTTTCACATGTCTGCTATAGCAAAACATCTTTTCACCTGGGTCCCCCAGCAAAACTGTCATAACTGACTTTCCAAAGAAACTAGAAGTTTCCACTTCAAAGGGTGTTGCAGGATATATTTTTCCTGAAGTCATATAACGCACATGTATACTCACCCAAGATAGGGAACTGACAACAGAACAAAGTATAAATACCACCAAAGTCCAACTTGGTTAACCAATGAGTTTTACTGGGCTTATTTATAGGAATATGGGTGAGGGGTTACTCACAGCAGGAGAAATGACTCAAAGATGCTGTATCACCAAAGCCCATCCCAGAACAGGTGACAGCTCACAAAAACTGGGAGCCAGGAACACACTGCACAGCCTACAGGCAGCTCAACATGTTGGAGAGTGGCCTTTCCAAGTGCCTCCGTTGGTTCCAGGCAGCTCTACTGATCTTAGTTTCTTGTATGCAGTTGGCTGGTCCCTTCTTCTTCTCTGTAACTTAGCTTGTTTGAGAGTAACTCTCATCAGTCTTTTTTGTTTATTTTGAGGATGGAGTAGGGAGGGGGGGTCTAATGAATCTTGTCAGTTTCAGGAATTTCCTTTAGCTATTTTGAGTTGTTCACTTCCTATCTTGATAGAGCTTCCCCAAAGGATGGAGTTTTCACCTGCCCTAGACATCCTGTTCTTTCCCCACCTTATAACATTCTGTCCTAAAACATCCTAATTTTCACTTTCTCTTTATACTCTGTGTCTCAAGAAGCTTTTCTCCAAGATGGAAGGTTTTAACCTAGAAGGAAACTGTTCTATAATGAGAGATGGGTTGACTCTGACATCAGCAAATGGCCTTTTTCTTAAAAGCATTTCTTATGTTGGTTGTAAAGGGGGCATTTGATAGATAGATAGATAGATAGATAGATAGATAGATAGATAGATAGATAGATAGACAACTGCATATGTTATCCATTTAGATGTTCCATGTCATCCCAAACCTGAGCTGAGAACCAGCAAAAGCCTGGTAGAAAGAGCCCTAACCAAGACAAACTCAGAGAAGACAGGCAGAAAATCATGTCTAGCTTTCAATGTTAGTCAAGTCTCTAAATTGTCTGTGAACAAAGAACAGGGCTTTTCTAGTTTGAGTTTCTTCAAGTTCCCAAAGTCACACTATTAGACCAATGAATAACCAGAACTCAGCAAGCACAGATTGTCTTCACTCAAACTCCATGTAGTTACCAAGACTTTACCTCCTTAGTTCAGTCCATTATCTCTTGGGTCCTATGTTGCTGAAGATCACATCTCAGTGAGTCAAAACTTCTAGTCTTCTCACTGAAGGGGTTGTAACACCAAGAGGTGGTAGTTCTGCTGGACTGTCAGACTGGAATACCAGGAAGCATGTCTTTGTGCAAACACATCCAGGGCTTCTGGGAATACCCAGATTAGCTCTGTTCTCCAAGAACTAGCATGAGCTCAGGAGAGAAAGCACCTTTTCATTCTTATGTCTCTGTTCCCAATAGCAAATGTGCTTGAGATAATCCTTCAAGTTCTTTGTACCTCAGGTTCCCTGATACTCCATTCAGGGAAATGAATTAGTATTGCTCTACTGCTCCAGTCATTTTGGAGGTTAGGGTGGGAATAATACATTGGTAAGAATACATTTGGTGTGAATGCATTTCATAGCACCCAGCATGACGGAACCAGGGGAGATGACCAAATACAGTCTCAATACTGTGACATCTAGCATGTCACAGCTTCCAACTTCTCAAGCAGTCTTTTCTCTCAAAAACTAATAACCATGACATATTTTCTCTCAGGTTCCCATGGCAGCAAAGGTATCTGTGCCCTCCACAGCCATGGTTCTCACATCTGACCTGTTTCTTCACTTGTTCTCAAGCTATGTCTTCTTCAGCTGAGTAATGGTTGAATGGAATTGCCAATGGACATACAGAAGAGCCCCACACCTGGATCTTTTTCTGCCTCAATGTCTTCCTCTGAAGTAAGGGAACAGAAACACAAACTGCCAAGTTTCTTCTTCAGTCATCACACCACAGTGGAGACCATATTATTTTCCTTTTTGTTTTGCTTTGAGATAGGGTTCTCTAAGATTGATTTTTAACCCTTAATGCTCCTGCTACACCTTCTAATTCCTAGAATCACAGTCAAAATTTGGACTTCCCCTTCCTTTTATTATTGTTTTACACCTTGTATTTCTAATCCTAAACGTTGTCAGGAAAGCACCTTACATTGCCACACAATCTTCACATTGAAGTGCCAGACTCAGAGGCAAATGGTTCATACCACATCTTTGTCAATGATTTGTCACTTCAAACAAGCAGTATTTCTCTTAAAGCAGTTCCTAGCTATCTACTTTAGGCTCATGGTTTAGGTGGCTGTGATGGCACAAACTTACAGCTGACACTTCTTTCTTATAGAAGTAAACTTAATTATCTATAACTAGTTCTTTTTGATGTATGGTTGACCATAACATGTGTCATAGTGACATAGAAATGGCCACATCTGGGAACTCTACCTCATCCACTCACTATCTGTGTAATGCTTTCAGGAAGTGGGTTTCCCTCTGCTTCATCTTAGCTGTTAGGATAAGAACTTGGCTTTAGCTTGATGATCTGAATAAGCCACATACAGCCTCACCCTCTACTGGGCAGAGTTCTTCCATAGCAGCTTATTTCTAAGTCTTTAAAATTGCATTTAGAGATTCCTATGCTGGGGCAGCCTTGCTATCATAAGCAAAGGATTTCCAAATGTTCCTGGAGTTCTATATTGGTTACTTTGTGACCTTGTCATGGCGACTTCACTTCAAACCCTCATCCCAATATGGAATGCTCAGGTCCAAATGTATCTCCTCTAAGAGGCCAGGTAGTGTGTATGAAGATGTGTGAGCATGCCTATGGAGGCTGTGGCGTGAGGTCTGATCCTACACTGTCATAGTTTGGACCACTCTCTCCATCCTTCTCTTTCCTGTCTTTGAAAACATCTATTGAACATCTTCTGTGGACCACCAAGGCTCCATGCTCAGGCAGACCTGAAACTCTGGTTGCCCCAAGTGCCCCACACCATGCTTCACGAATACATCTAACTTCTCAAAACCGATCATAGCACTCTGGGGTGTGAGCAAGCAGGGGATCCAGCAGCAGCAAACCTGTCCTGGCTGGCCCCTGCCTGAATGTTGAGAAGGTCACATAACTGATAGGACCTGGAGGCTGAGAAGAAGGTCACAGCCCACTCTGAGCCCAAGCCTTCCTTAAAGTGTAGACCTTACAGAGGACAGCAATGGAATCCCAGAGCTGGCAGCATGTAGAGTTGGGCCTAAGACAACAACAACAAATCAGTTCAGATGGGCCCAGTCCCCTTAATAGCTCCTATGTCCCTCTCCTAGCCCTCCATAGGTTTTGGGTGAGGCTATTACCACCCTATAGAATTTACAGATGAACTCTGTTGCCTTACAGACTTGCTAGGCTCACCACTGCTGTCTCTCATGAACAGCCAGATTCTGCATCTACTCTTTCTCCACCTCTGACAGTGTCTGACCTGGAGCAGGATTCTCCCCTGCTGCCCCAGCTTATTTTCTGGTCTCATCTAATATTTTTTTCCCAAGAATTCTACCATCTTGCAAGGATGCCTTGCTGGGTGTTCTGCTTCATCCTGCTTGGGTCCTATGGAACTCTACATTTAACTCTCCTTGGCTCTACTCTCTGGGAGTGGAGGCAATGTCTTATTCCTGAGTCCCATTCAGCCATAAACTCTAACCTGAGTGGGTACCTGCCTTAGCCTCTTAGCAAGGATGTAAACCAAATATCCTCTTGATTCCTCTGATGCTGCTCATATGAACCAGGGAGCCACCCAAACACTGCCCCAGAATAGAGGATGCTTTGGAATCTGATGATATCAGTAACGTCTTCTGGATAGTAGGGACAGAAAGCCTGCCCTCCTACATGCACTGGTAAGAGACCAAAACATTGAGAGGGATAGTGGCCAGCTCTCTGGGGAGAGGCCATGGGGGTGAGGTCTAGACAGTCAGATGAGTGACCTTAGCAAGTTCCCTCTCCCTCCGTACCTCTCTCTCTCCATACCAAACATCTATTGAGTGTCTTCCTTGGGCCATGTTTTTTGCTAAGCCTTTGAGTTCAAAAATAATTATTGGGCTGAGAGATTGTTTAGTGATTAAAACACTTGCCCTGAAAGCATAAGACCTGGAGTTTGGATCTGAGAACCCATGTAAATGCCAGGTAACCATAGTAGCCCACATGTATGTAATTCCAGCCTTAGAAGGTGGAGACAGGGGATCAACAGGGCAAGCCACATGGGCCAGCTCTGGTTTCATTGAGAGACCTTGTCTTAATGAGTTAGACGGAAAAAAAAAACAATCAAAGATGATCCCAACATTAGCCTTGACCCTCCATGTTACCTTCGTAAACATGTGCCCACACATATGAACATGTATGTGTACACATGCACATGAAAATGGAGGAGGGGAAAGCCAGTCCTTTCCCCATTAGAGTGTGAACCAGAACTGTGATATTTTTCCTACCTGGCTTTAGCTTCCTTATCTGCAAAACAAGCATTCTAGGCCTGATACTGTGGCTGCCTCAATTCACATGCTGCTCTGTGATCATCCCAGCATCTCAGGCCATCTGTTCCCCCTGGCTTGGCATTATGATAGACCAAAGTCTGTCCTGCAGGGGACCGGCAGGACAGAGATGGTAATAAATGATGCCCTGAAGTGCACTGAGAGTGTGCATCGTGACTGCTGTGGCTCTGGTTCCTCCTTCAAACTTCCGTTCCTTCAGCTACCTATGCCCACCAACCACCTAGGTCTGGACCTGTCAGTTTATTTCCAGCATGTCCGAGGGGTCCAAGAGGATTCGATGGAAGATTGTGTTTTCTCAGTTGTGCTGGGCTGGAGTGAGACTTGAGCTCCTCTGGGCTCCTCTGATTGTTGGTCCAGGCGGTCTGCAAGACCGTCTAGTGTTTTGTTCCACTGGACTATGGAGTGTATAGCTGTGTGAGCACCACTGTCAGGCTAAGTCTGTTCTGTGCACTTCTGAGGACCTTGTATTAGGAAACACTAGATGCTTTGCCACTCACAGCTGCCCTGTGACAAATCTCACACATTAGCTGAGAATCTACTCCTTCCCTCCCTGTTTCCCTCCCTCCCTCTCTCCCTCCCTCCTCTCTTCCTTCTTTGTTGCAGAGGATGGGACCCAGGACTTCCAGCATGTTAGGTAAGGGCTCTACCACTGATCTATACCCCACCTCATTTTTACACAGTAATGAGCTGCAGATCTTAGACTTTGCTTTCATATTGGCATGCTTTTCCTACTCACACAGCCTCCCTTCCCCACTCCCATCATTCTCTTCTGCTGATCCGACTGAAACCCAGTGAAAGACAAAGAAGATACGCTACTTCATCAGACATAGCCAAGATTCGTCATAATGCAGTAAGGATCTGGGCAAGAGCCAACAGTTTCCAGTGCCCTCTTGGAACCATGGCAATCCTCTCAGCTCCATTGTAATGCATCTGTCTTGGTCAATTTTTTTTCTCTGTTTTTTTTTTTAATTGTTTCAGTGTTTGGCTCTTTCCTCTACTACTACTTTTGCTTTCTTTAAAAGTTTAACTTTCAGGGTCTTTGCCTTACAAGTGCAAAATCTGCAGATGGTTTTGAACAGTCCAAGCTCCCATGAGCTAGTATTTCTCATTCTCTGGCCAAGGAAGGCACTTTCCAGGTGCAGAGGCTGCCAGAATGCTCACAAAATTGTTCAGCTGGAGCCTCGAAAGCCAGAGAGGCAGGACCGTGACCAGCAAACCCCAGGGAAGGATATGGAGCCCCTGGAGTCCTGTGATGAAAACCAGCTCTATACTCCTATACTAAATGTCACTGCTTCCTACAGCCTACCAGCCTCCTCCAGGGAGCTTCCGGGGGGAGGGGGGATGGCCCATGGAAACAGGCAGGATGGAATTGTCTTTACCATGCTAAGTGGCTAAATATCTTGAACTCAGTGACTGCAGAAAGCTACAGGGCTATCTCAGTTAGGCTGATGCCAGTGTGAACAACAGGCTTCAGGCTGTTTGTCTGGTAGCTTTCAGCTTCAGAAGCAGCTCTCTTCCCAAGCTTCCACTGCTGTTTCTCGGGGCAGCTTTGGATCAAGTCCAGAAACGCATCAGGCAGTTTCCTTCTATAGCCTCTGGTTGGACAGTGAGGCTCAGGGTGATGTGTTATCCCAAGACAGGAAAGCACTGCACTGAGCATGGCCACCCTTGGGGCTGCTCACACGGAAAAGCCCAGGCCAGCCTGGGAGGCAGGGGGGGAGGTTTAGGAGTGATTGGCCCAAGGCCATGACAGACAGCAGATGGCATGAGGCCCACGGAGACATTGTGTCACCCTGGAGGTGACCTGGAAAGCCCCAAACACAGATGACACTGCCAGGAGGAGTGCTGTCTTCTAGTCTGGTGGGTTTGCAAAGCTTTTCCCTTTACCATTTTCTTAAACGAAACCTCTTCTGTTTGCTTAGCTGAGATCCAGCCAAGTTTTCTTTTAAAAATAGGATGCATTACACCGTCATTGAATTACCAAGCTTTCTCCACATCAACATCATCATATCAAACTCCAGTCCAGGTGTTCAGCTGAGCAGATCCTTGCATGAAGCAATTGGAGTGAACAAACACATTTCCTCTTTTTCGTTGGGAAATCAGCTGAGTAGCAACTCCCAGAACTCCTGTGGGTGAAGTATGAAAAGCTGTGCAGATACACATCGTGCACACGAAGCCTGGCACACAGCATCAGGAAGTAATGGAAGGGGAGGGTACCTGACCTGTCCTCACTTCTGGGCGCATTTATGGTGCTGATGCTCATTGCTGCCTGGGGCCATTCAGATGGAAAGAGTGATTTCAGGGGCCAGAGAGAAACGGCTCAGTCAGTAATGTTTGCTGGCTAAGCATAAGAACCTGAGTACAGCCCCAGAACCCACATAAAATAAAGTGTGATGGCACACACTTTAAATCCCAGCACAGAGGAGGCAGAAAAAGCCTTCCTGGGACTTACTAGCCAGCAGCCTACCAATGCAATGGATGACTCCAGGCCAACTGAGAGGCCTTGGGTCAGAAGCAACGAGGGAGACGCCTGAGGAATAATCAGAGGTTGACCTCTGGCACACAGACTTACACACACACACTCACACGCTCACACATACACACATTTTCAGACACACACACTCTCAGACACAGTGTCTTTCATACACACACAGACACATAAACACACTCTCATACAGACACACACACTCTCTCAGACTCATACAAACACACACACACACTCTCACAGACACACATACATGCATTCTCAGACACACACATTTTCACACTCTATCTCACATACATACTCTTAGATGCACACACACACACTCTTACACACACACACACACACACACACACAAACAGTGATTTCAATGCTTTGGCACAGAGTGTCTCAGCCCAAGATCTTTTGCACACAGGGGCCCATGTCTTTTAATTCTAAGTCTTTACTGTCTCACACAGAGCCTGGCCGATAGGCAGAAGTTTGATTATAATAACTACTGATTTGTTGCTATTCTGAGTTCTGCTGTGGAGATCGCTGTATCACCCCTAACAGCGTGAGACTGCCATAATGAGGCTTAATGCTCAGAGACATCCTCGGCTTGTAGGAAGTGTACTGTATAATTGTTCTGGGACCTTCCTTCCTCAGAACTCTATAAAGCTGAAAAAGCGACCCTGGAACATCATGTGTGTGAGACAAGATTGCTAGCACAATGAAACATGTATTTTAAATGCTGAAACAAAGCACTCTGATCCATTAAAAATATGTACAGGGTAGAGTGGGGTTTAGACCCCTGGGTATCTGTTACTTTTCTTTTGCTGTGATAAAACGCCATAACCAAAGCAACTTATAGAAGAAAAGGCTTAACTGGATTTATGTTTCTAGAGCATCAGCGTCCATGATGGCAAAGCAAAGGCACGGGGTGGGGGGGCAGGGGGCAGGAACAGCTGAGAGCTCACATCTTGGTCCACAAGCAGGAGGCAGACACTGGGGATAATGTGGGTTTTTGAAACCTCAAAGCTCCACCCCCCAGTGACACACCCCCACTGAGGCCACACCTCTTAATCCTTCCCAAACAGTTCTACCGACTGGAGATAAACATTCAAATGAGCCTATAAGGAGTCTATGTGAGCCATTCTCATGCAAAGTACCACACCCTACAATCCCTACTTCACCCTCCTGCCTTTTTCTAATAGACCAAAGCTAGGACAACTCAACAAGGAAAGAAAGAACACTCTCTAAGTCTGTCAATGAACAAGGGCCTAACTGGCTAAGATAGCCTTATAAAATTCTATACCCACCAACAAAGAACTTCCAGCCTGCTTAAAGCAGAATATGAGTCAGCCAAATGCCTGACCTGTCTCAGAGGCCATGAACTTGAGCACAACCTAGGAATGGGAGCAGTGCAGTAAGAGTGGCTGAGGGGCAGGAACTGGGTATACACAAGGAGCAGAGAAAGAACGTGTCAAGTCAGAGAGCACTCCAGGCCCCGACTCACAGGAGTATAGCACCCAGGACAAACAACTGCCAAGGGACGGACGGACTGTCTATAGTGGGCAGGGCCCTCTCATTTCAATCATTAAAACAAAACAACAGCAACAACAGCAACAAATGCACCACAGACGAGTTCATAGGCCAATCTGACTGAGGCAATTTCTCAGTTGAGTGTCCCTTCTTCCAGGTCACTCTAGTTTGTGTCAAGTTAAAACAACAAATCAATAAGCACAGATACAAACAGTCACACTATGGCTTGGGAAAGAAATACTCTCTATGCTCCCCACCCCTCCCGGACCCAGGGTTCTCCAGACATTCAAGAGAAGCAGGAATCTAAGAAGCCTACATTAGGGTCTGGCCAGGCAGCTGCCTCTCTGCTGAGGGTGGAGCAGGGCAGGGAGTCTTTAGTCAGGAGACTATTTCTTTTGGAGTCTCAGTTTCCTCTTCAGTGAGATGTGAGGAAGAATTCGAAGCCACTGTTCTTGAACAACACAGGTTAGGATCACCAGGGAATATGCACAAACCCAGATCCTGGGGCTTCACCCCAGGCCCAGGGATCAGCTCTGCGGGCGTTGAGAAACCGTGAGAACCACGCTGCTAAGTTTTTCCTGGTGGCCGGTTGATGTCTGGTACCACAAGACAGGAGGCAAGATGGCCTGAGTGTCTTTCCTGCTCTGACATCCTGTATGAGGCATCAGGAAGCGTGGCGAGAGCACTCTGACTCCATGATTTCCTCTCATGCTTTATGCTGTAGGGTACACTCCTCGAAGTGGTGATGCATCACCAGTGTGCAAATACTTTAGGGAAAGCACAACAAGTGCCAGGAGACACAAGGTCATGAACCAACTTCTCAGGCTTCCATGTGATAGCTATTTCCCAGGCCCACAGTTGGGACGAATTTGGTGACCTATGACGCTAGGACAGATCTCAACAAAAGGATGGTTTATCTAGTGGGGCCACCACCCACTACCCACACATATTTGCAAACTCTAACTCCAAAACAGTCACCTTCCTCTTCCCGTCTCAAGGGAGACCTTAACTTCCATGAGTCCAGAGTGGTCTTGGCCATTTGTGGGTACTTGCATGCTTGGCACCTCTGTGCCTGTACCTACACACTTGATACTCACCTGCCTGGATCATATGGAGTCTGATGACTCCCAAATTAAAGCAGTCCTTGGCTATAAACAGCAGAAACCAATTCTGGCTGACTTAAGCAGAGAAGGAAGTCATTTATTAGAGAAAAGTGGGAAGCATTAGAATTAATGATTAGAACCAGGACTGGAAAACAAACAGACTCAGTTCTTGGATGCCTTCATGCCATAGGGATTCCCCAAACCAAAGTGGGAGATCTTGTGAAATGATAAATGTCGACTCATAGAGAAGTCAATATGAGAGAGACTCTACATCCAGGGAAATGTTGGCAAATCCAGGAATGGCGGACACTCACAACTGCATTGCCCTGGTCTTCCATAGTAACTCCAATTGCAATTGTGTGCGTGTCCCATCTGAGGTCCTCTCTTTTTCCACCCACTTACTCATCGTAAGGTCACTGTTGTGCTTCCCACATCTGGCCAGTGGATCTTTAGCTTCTGCCACTGATTCCAGATCCACCTTTATCTCTCTGCACCCCTCCTCTGCTCACATATGGACACTCTATCCCATGCTCCTCCAGTCCACACACTGCTCACATGGACACTCTATCCCATGTACCTCCAGTCCACACACAGCTCACACAGGGACACTCTATCCCACGCTCCCCAGTCCACACAGCTCACACAGGGACACTCTATCCCATGCTCCTCCAGTCCACACACTGCTCACACAGGGACACTCTATCCCATGTACCTCCAGTCCACACACTGCTCACACATGGGCACTCTATCCCATCTACCTCCAGTCCACACACTGCTCACACATGGACACTCTATCCCACGTTCCTCCAGTCCACACACTGCTCACACATGGGCACTCTATCCCATGTTCCTCCAGTCCACACACTGCTCACACAGGGACACTCTATCCCACGATCCCCCAGTCCACACACTGCTCACACATGGACACTCTATCCTGTGCTTCCCCAGCCCGGGGCAGTGGACACTCAAATCATCCATCAGAAATGAAATGCATTTTACTCTCTGGACACTTTTCTCCCTCATCCAGCTGACTGACAAATCATTTACCAGATATCTACTGCCATATACCAGTGAGTATGCTGGGTACCAAGGGACAGGAAAACACCTTCCTGGAGCTTAGAATATGGTGCAGGACACAGCATTATGAAGTGGAAACTTCTGGTTTCTTTGGAAAGTCAGTTACGTCAAATGATGTTTTGCTGAGGAACACAGGTAAAAGGATGTCTTGCTATAGCAGACACATGAGAAGACATGTGATGCTTAAAAGGAATATAAATATGACCCCACAGAGAGTGGGGGCTCGAGCATTGGTTTGCTTTGCTCTGCCTTGATATTCTTTGCTGAAGACATGCTAGTATTGATTTGCCTTACGTTGAGTTGCTGAGCGTCACTTGTGGTGATGTCATAGAGAGACACTCAGCAAAGAACTTCTCATGAGGACCCTGCAGCTTCTTGCTGCTTCTGGGGACTCAGGCTGACTGAGTGTCTGCTAGTGAACTGCACTGAGAACAGTGATGATTGGAATTGCCCACAAAGAACTATTTCAAAACAGGTCCACGTCCCCTGCTTCCTCGTAACTCTTTTTGTTCCACTCTGATGGGTGGTGAGCTGGAGGAGAAGTCAAACCCTTATTAAAGCAGGTTGAGAAAAATGTTTGCCTACAGCATTAGTCAAAGAATTAGACAACTAACAGTCTCGTTGCTGACTGTGATCAATACTGTGGAGGAAGATGTAAAAGATTCTTGAACACTGCAGTAGGGGTCGTGATGGGGTCTGAAAGGATTTCTTAGAAAGTTGGTGTTTAGATTAAAACATGAAATATGAACATGAATAAGTGGGAGGAAGGAGAGAGGGAGGAGGGAGGGAGGAGGAAGGAGGGAGGGGGAGGAGGCAGGAAGGAAGAGAGACAGGAAGGAAGGAAGGAAGGAGGGAGGGGAGAAGGGAGGCAGGGAGGGAAGAAGGGAGGGAAGGAGGAAGGAAGGGGAAAGGGATGAAGGAAAAGAGAGAGCCAGAGAGGAAGAATAGATGCATCTTGGGAGATGTAACAGTATGTGATTGGATCCTGGGGCAGAAGGAAGCCATTTCCTCTAAGCAATCAAGGAGAGCAGAGTGACTATAACTTCTAACATGAGTTTCAAGGGAACTGCACCACGTTCCAGGCTAGGGAGGCAGGCATGGGTTTGGTGTACAGAGTACTGGGCCCATGTTACAGGTTTTAACTTTTACCAAAGAGCAGCAAGGAGCTGTTAACCACAGTCCTGTAAGGAAGGGCTGGAGCCTGAAGGTAGGTGAGGGCTAATGAAGAACCCACGTGAGAGGTGATAATACCTTCCTGCACTAACAACTAGCTGTCATATAATGGAACCAAGAAAGTAGACTCAAAACGTATTTCGGGAGTGAAATTGGCAGTACTCAGAGGTGAGCAGAAGTTGAGAATGAGAGTAAGCAAGCCTCTAAGATGACTGAGGTTTGTCTGGGCAGCAATGAGGTTGGAGTTAGAGGAACGCTCAGTGCCTGTGCCTTATCCCCTTACCGTCCCCACGGAGGGACTCATATTAAGTAACCCCCTGAGCTGTCTCCTGGCTCTTCATAGTTTGTATGCCGGAATGAGTCCTCTGACTGCTTGCTGTAGGCAGATGTGCTAAGTTTGCTTTATAGGCAAGGCAGAGAGCTTATTGGGGCCTGGCCTGCCCTTAGGTAGAGGCTTGAGTCTGGGATGCAGTTAAGTTCCATATAACAGAATAGCCAGAAGGACCAGCCAGCCTCAAAGTATGATTTGGCTGGAAATGAAAAGGAGGTGTCATCTTCCTGATCAACCTCAAATCTAGAGGGGACACGGTTTTGAGGGAGGTTGTGAGTTTTAACTTTGGATCCCTCTCCTAGATAGTTTAGGTTTGTTTTGTTTTGTTTTGTTTGGCTTGAGTGTCCCCTTAAGTTATTAATTTGCATGATTGAAGCTGAAGATCAGTGGAGGATGATTTCCTAAGTCCCACTTACAGAAGCATCCACAGGAGTGTGTGTGAGAACACGTGTGCGTGCACATGCATGTACACACACACATACACGCATGCACGCACGCACACACACAGCACATGAAACGAAAAGGAAGAAAAAAAGGAATAATTCAGCTAGCAAAGACAGTTCAGAGAGTAAAAAGACGCTTGCCTCACCAAAGGTCCCTCAGATTTGAAATGAACAAAATGACAACTTATTATCTTGGGACCTGAAAGGTTTAGGATTCAGGGTTCAAGGTGGGATACTGAGGAGAATTTCCCTTTGAGATAAAAGCTTTACTGAGAGAGATATTAATGTCAAGAAAAGAGGGGTGCCAGAGATAAGAAGCATTGTGGGGACGTTGAGGAGAGCTCAGGCTCAAATGGCAGAGTGGTGGTACCTTCTCATAGGTTCAACCATAGGATTAGTGAGCCATTCATAGCATTGCTTGCAGTCTGTCTCTGATTTCCTGGTGGCAGGGAAGGGGGAAGGGACTCTTTCATTGCCAGAGAGAGGATGGAATCTTGTTATTGTATGACTGAGAGGATGTGGGGGAACTAGAGAGGAGGGACACATTCAGTCAGTGTGTGTCTAATGTACAGGTAGAGAGTATGAGAACCATTGGTAGTCTTCTTAAGACTTAGAGCAGTGGTTTGAGGTAGTGACCCCTTTGGGCGTCAACCGACATTTTCATAGGAGTTACCTAAGACCATTGGAAAACACAGATATTAACATTATTCATAACAGTAGCAAAATTATAGCTATGAAGTGGCAACAAAAATAGTTTTACGATTGGGGCTCTGTGTTAAAGGGGTGCAGTATCAGGGAGGTTAAAACCCAGTGCCTTAAGAGTCTGGAAGACTGGTCGTGTAGGCTTTGTTGGGAAAAGAATTAGGGATCCAGCTATTGTCCTGGAAGCTACACTAGGGGGACTCTGTCAGAAGGTTCCAGATTCACATACAGGCTCTTGTGGAGAGTTGGGGAGGTACATTCTGTTACATCCTTTGTAGCAGTTGTAGGAAAGAAACTGTCTCAGGGGCATGCGACTCAATGAGCCCCTAGCCCTAAACCTAACAGGGCAGAATACCAGAACTAATGATAGATATGCCGCTCTTGTCTTGGCTACTTGTGTCATTCTGTCAAAAACAAGTGCTAGCCCCTGGCCCAAGCCTCTTCATCTCCTTGAGCATGTTCCCTCCTCTGCAAAGTGGGGAGAATAATTCCTGTCCCTTCCTCCATGGTAGTTTAGCTGTGCTGAGTAAACAGGGGCATGGAATGGGCGTGGGGACTTGTTACCCTCGGACACTCCCTAACAATTTCTTGTGGAGGTCAGGATGAGAGGGCATCGAAGAAATAATTCCAACTCCAGGAGGAGGGAGAGCTCCGAGGAATGACATAATCCCTAGCTAGAGCTGGTTGGTACAAGGAAGATGCCTGGCCTCAAGATTCCCCATCTCCCTCCCTCAGGTTCAGACCGAGGAGAGAAGAAGCATCAGACTCAGGGCACTGAATGGTTAAACCTAAAGATGAGTTTTTAGTAGGAGACTCATAAGAATTCTGATGAAGTTGTGAAGTCTTCTAAGCCAATGGTTTCTTCTTCCTCCTTCTCTTCCTCCTCCTTCTCTTCCTTCTCCTTCTCTTCTTCCTCTTCTCCCTCCTCCCCTCCTCTTCCTCCTCCTCTTCTTCTCTTTTCCTCTTCTTCCTCTTCCTCCTCCTCTTCTTCCTCCTCCTATTCTTTCTTCTCCTCCTCTTCTCCCTCCTCCCCTCCTCCTTTTTAAAGTGGAGCTCTTTCTTCAACATAGATGAACATAGTATCAGGAACTTCTGAGTAACCACAGAAAGCCACTAATTTGTTGTATGCAGAGGCAAACAAAGGTCAAAGAGGAGTCAGATGGAGTGTGACCAAGGTCACACAATGAATCAGTGATTAAGACAAATGAGAAAGCACACTTCAAAGCAGGGAGCACAGAATCCCGCCTCAGAGCCAAGGGAGAGGTTGCTTCACATAGTGCTCATTTGCACACCCCTGGGGACAGGCTCCCCCCTGTGGGAGTACAGGGTAGGAAATGGGGACAGTTTATGACACTATTGAATCTCAAGAGGCTTCATTGGAAATGAGATGTAAATGGGAAATGACAAGGTGTTTTCCAGACATGGAAACACTACCTGAGAAATGGAATTAAGTTGATGAGGTGAAACCAAATTCCTGGACGTTCCTCCTGTCTCTGTAGGGCCCCAGGCTTCCTCCAGGGCTCCTCAGACCACTCACAGCCAGATGACGATAGCAGTCAAGTGAGAGACTGCCCATCCTCACAGAGGGCTCCAGGTGATTTTCACCAATGGGCACAGGCACTCGCATGAGCCCTAAGCCAGAGAGAGACTTTTGGGGGTTCTAGCAGGCATCTGAATGTTATTACAGTATACACAAGGGAAAAAAAGAGCCAAGAGGCACCAGAGGCTTCCTTTGTCACTGAGCTGGCTAGTTTTATGTCAACTTGATACAAGTTAAAGTTGACATAAAGTATTCTCAGAGGAGAGAACCTCAGTTAAGAACATGCTTCAGTAGGATCAAGCTATAGGCAAGCCGACAGGGCATATTCTCAGTAATTGATAGAAGAGGACTCAGACCGTTGTGGGTGGTGTCATCCCTGGACTGGTGTGGTGGTTTGTATATGCTTGGCCCGGGGAGTGACACTATTAGAAGGTGTGGCCTTGGGGCTGGAGAGATGGCTCAGCGGTTAAGAGCACTGACTGCTCTTCTAGAGGTCATGAGTTCAAATCCCAGCAACCACATGGTGGCTCACAACCATCTACAATGAGATCTGATGCCCTCATATAGGTATCTGAAGACAGCTACAGTGTACTTACATATAATAAATAAATAAATCTTTAAAAAAAACCTCTTTTTTTAAAAAAAAAAAAAGAAGAAGGTGTGGCCTTGCTGGAGTAGGTGAGTCACTGTGGGCGTGGACTTTCTCCTAGCTTCCTGGAAGCCAGTATTCTGCTATTAACCTTCAGATAAAGATGTAGAACTCTCAGCTCCTCCCGCACCATGTCTGCCTGGATGCCATCATGTTCCTGCCTTGATGATAATGGACAGAACTTCTGAACCTGTAAGCCAGCCCCAATTAAATGTTGTCCTTTATAAGACTTGCCTTGGTCATAGTGTCTGTTCACAGCAGTAAAAACTCTAGCTAAGATAGCTGGTATCCTGAGTTCTATAAGAAAACCATGATGAGCAAGCCAGTAAGCAGCACCCCTTCATGGCCTCTGCATCTACTCCTGCTTCCAGTTCCTGACCTGTGTGAGTTCCTGTCCTGACTTCCTTCAGTGATGGACTACAATGTGGGAGGTGTCTTAGGGGTTCACTGCTGTGAAGACATCATGACCATGGCAACTCTTATGAAGGGCAACATCTAATTGGGGCTGGCTTACAGGTTACATACAGAATAATGGACTAAACCATTATCAGCATGGCAGGAAACATGGCAGCATGCAGGCACACATGGTGCTAGAGGAGCTGAGAGTTCACATCTTGATCTGTAGGCAGCAGAGGTAGGACTATGTGTTTCATACTGGGCGGAGCCTGAACATATAAGAAACCTCAAAGCCTGCCCCAACAGTGACACGCTTCCTCCAATAAGGCTACATCTCCTAATAGTGCCACTCCCCATTGGCTAAGCGTTCAAACTCACGAGTCTATTATATACCAATTCAAATCACTACAAAGTGTAAGCCAAATAAACCTTCCCAATTTGCTTTTGGTCATGGTATTTCATTGCGGCAATAGAAACCCTAAGAACCTCATCACCTTACAAGTGCCAGGCTGGGAGGACAAGCTTGCCTCCAGTTTGTCTGGCTCCCTATAACTTGTAGGACTGAAAATAAAGGCTTGACAGGGAGGCTCAATGGTTGGGAGGCATAGAGGAGCAGGGACATCTCCTCAGAGCAAGCCTCTGTGAGCCTCTGGCTCTCCCTTGGCTCCTGCTTGCAGCTAGTTCCATGTGGTCCAGCTGCTAGGGAGATGCTCTGTGGGTGAGCAGAGACGAGCCTGAGGTTGTACCATCTGACCCTAAGGAGCAAAATACTCTGTGCCCCAATCTCCTTGTTTGTTTGTTGTTCACCAAGAAACTTTATTCACATAGAAGACATACAGGATTGGCGGGGGTGGGGGGTGGGGAGTGGGGGTAGGGGGTGTGTATCAATTATGATTCTAAGAAGCTTGTTGAGAGCTTCTTAGAGTAGAGCTTCATAGAGGCCTTAATTTCAAGCCCAGGTGGCAGGTGACAAGGTATCACATTCTTTCTGTTCAGAGATGTGGGGGTTTGGATGAGAATGGCTCATGTATTTGAATGCTTGGACCCTAGTTGGTGGAACTGTTTGGGAAGGCTTGGGAGTCAAGAGCTTCTGTCCCTGCACTCTGTCCCTGCACTGCCAAACCCTAGGGACTCTGGAGTCTCAGAATGTTCCATAGTATAGGCACTGAGCATTTTCATGGCTATCCTAGAGCATGAAGGAGGTCTCTGGGGGAGGGGGAGGAGAAAGGGGCGGAGCAAGGGTTGAGCTTGAATGGCACCCTCATCCCACCCAAATACTGCTTGCATCTTTACTGTAGTGATACACCACAGCATCCCTTCGCTTCTCCAGCCTTCTGGTTTCTAGCTGTGCTTTGATGTTACCTTGAAGAATTAAGGTCCTGGACCCATTCTACCTACCAGCTCTAGGTGTTTCTTTCTTTGTGTATTGTGGTGTTGTGGAGAGACCTCAGGCTTCCAGTTCTCTAGGCTCCACCACTGAGCCACATCCCCAGCCCTGACTCTGTTGCTTTGTTTTTGTTTCTTTGTTGTTTAAACCAGTTTCCAGGGAGATCTGTATGCAGCTAGCCTTGGACCAGGGGCTGGATGGTTTTTGAGATCTTACTTAAACCAAACGGCCCTTGGATATGTCACCCGCTCCTTCCACCTATCCCTGGTGTTGCAATTCAAGACTCCCCAAAGTACTGTACTGCACGTTTAAAGATGCTCTCTCTACAAGTTCCAACCCTTGACCCATTAGGTTGGGCCCTCTGGAAATCCGGCCTCCCATAGGGAGCACCTGCAGTCTGCCCGGCCTGATTTGCCTTCTCCTCCCCAGGTACTTCCGCTGCACACTTGGCTACATGGTAGCATCAGGCTGTCCTGAGCTTCAAATAGTTCCTAAAGTGGTGTAATCTTTCCACCCCATCCCCCACCACCTCAGTCCTCATGGCTAGGAAATCCTTGGGCTGGGAGTAAAATTTCACCCAGAATCTGCTGTAGTCTGATGACAAGTAGTTCTCAGTAGTACTGAGTGTTGAAGAAGAGGCGGGGCGGGGCTTGTTCTTTACTCTCTCTCCTTGAAGCTGCCCTTGCATCTCGGCAGTTCTCCTTTTTTCTCATTTAGCCTCATGCTTGTTCTTTTTCTTCCCTTGTGGGTCTTGTATCCCAGGCTGGCTTTGAACTCCTGACTTCTACCTGCTGTGACTACAGATTTACAGCTTAGAGCCTGGCTTCCATCTTTGTTATCTCCCACCCCCGCCCCCCTGCCCCCACTTTCCCTCCTCCTCCTCCCGCCCAGTACTAACAAGGTCTTTGTTTCTTGGGTGGGTCTGCACCTCTGGCACAACTTTGGCCAGACATTCTGTGCCAAAACTTTCCTGCAGAACACAGCCGAGGAGGAAGGGGGTCATCGAAGATGGCTGCAGCTGAAGCTGAGAAAGGCAGCCAGTCTACCCTGCTTCTGACGCGCTCGCTCGGTGTGCTTACCCCAGGAGTTGTAATTAAGTTCACCTCTAATTTGATAAGTGAGACTAGCCTGACATGTGAGAGAGTAATTAAGTCTCACCAAGAGCAGCAGGAAGCATCCCTGGGCCCCAGCATCTCCAGAATTCTCACTCTCATCAACATATTCAACATATTCTCTCTCTCTCTCTCTCTCTCTCTCTCTCTCTCTCTCTCTCTCTCTTCCCCCTCCTTCCTTCTCCCTTCTGATGCTACCCACTAATATGGAGGCAGAATGACCCTGACCCCTTAGACGCCCTCCTGCCCCAGTTCTCCCAGCCCTCACTACACGGCCGTGGCCATTCTACAGTACTTTAGACACAGCAGATGAATGTGCCACGGGAAGGTTGCACCTCCACTCCGCCTTCTTCAAACTCTGAGCTGGAAAGAAGTTGGCCTTAATGCTACCACTGTGTCCATTCTCTTAATGGAGTTAAGTCTAGCCCAAATCAGCCATCCTAGTGGGAAGTCTGAGGGACTAGGAAGAAGTCCTAGAGACAGAAACTAGAATGTTGGGTTTGTCGTGACACTATCTTCCTGGCTATGATCTCCCATAAATCATGCCACCTCCCGGAGGCTCTGGTTTCTTATCTGCAAAGTGGACTTAACATTCCCCTACCATACACAACCTGCTTCCCGTGGAAGATGAATGGGACAGATCGATTGTTAGAGCACGTGCGAATGAGCTGACGGTGGCAGCTCGCCAGAGGTGAAAAGTTCTTTGCTGCCTGAAGGGAACTCAGTCAGTCATCCAGCCCAAAATCTGTCATCCGGGTACATGAGTGGCTGAAATCACCTGTTCAAAGAGTGAGGTGTGTGGAAACCTTGTCAAAAGAGGAACCTGGGCTTTTAAACCTGACTCAGCCACCTCTGAATATCAAGAATAGTCAGGATATTTGTTGCTCTGTCAAAGCCAGGTGCCAAAGGAAAGATCTTAGACAGAGGAGGTGGCTTTAGCTCACTCAGTCTTCGGAAAATCTTTTTGAGCCCAGGAAAGACTTTCCCTGGTAATAAGCTCCTCATCACTAGCAGAGTTCAAGGCTGGAAGAAGCATCTTTTAGCTCTCCAAACTATGGTCCCTGGCCCTATTCTCGGATCTCACACTCTGCCTTCTGAAGCTGCACTATCCTTTAATGCCAGTGCATACCAGAAAGGCTCTCTGTGCTCTAGGGATGACTAGGTAATAGGTCCCAGACTCCCAGGGCTTCCCGGCTCTCTTAGTTCAAGCCCTTCAAGTAAAACTGAGACTATCTGCCCCAATCTCTATTCCTGTGCCTCTCGAGCTCCTGGAGGTGTGGGCCCTAGTGTTTCTAAAATCTGTCCTCTGAAATGCCCACTGGCCACAGTATCGGCCCTACAAAAGCAGGCTGCTGGCCACAAGGTGCATTCCTCCCAGAACTCAGTCTCCCTGGGAGCCATGCTCAGAATACCAAGGGGGTGGGGGTGGGGTGGGGGTGGGAGAGCTGGTTCGGGTGGCCTTACTCTGTGATTGTTACTATGCATGAGCTTAAAGATTCCTCTCACTGTTACATAATCGAGGTATTTTTTCCCCTCCTTATTTTAGATCCTGGTACCATCTGCCCTGCTTTTCACGCATCGTTGGCTCTGGGCTGGAGGTGAGCTCAGGCTTGGCCAGTCAGCTCTGTCCCTCAGGTGATGAGAGACTTGGGAAAGCCTGTTTCTTATCTGTAAAATAGATCTTGACCCCACCCTGCTTGCCTGCCTGCCAGGGCCACTGGGAAGATCAGGTGAGAGAAGGCATAACTGGTAACTGGCTATGTAACTACGTGTGTGTGGTACACAGCAGTCGTTACCTGGCTCCCACGCTGGGAGAGCCTGCTTGCTCACCTGTCCTAAGGAGATCGCTCACAGGTTTGCAAAGCAGGGTTGAAATACAGGAAGTGGGCAGGCCTCACAATAGGAGTCTCAAGACTCCCTGCCATAGGTGTCAGGGGTGGGGGTGGGAGTGGCATCCCTAGCAGCTTGTGACAGGCAGGGCCTGGCTGTACTGTCACCTTCTCACACAGCCCTGTGGCCTTGGTGTGGAATGCTAAGCTCAGCACATGTTGAGTATAATAGTCTTGCAAAAAACCTGTTTATTTCTAGCCATCAAAGAATGGGTTCATGCCTGCTGCGGCAGACCAGGGGACCCAGAGCCCAGCCTGAGTCATACAGCACCCCCACCCCTACCCCTGGCCACCCTTCGTACAAAGGTTTTGGCAGATGGGAGCTGATACATACTCCTAGACCCTCTCCCTACCTGAGAGGCCACAGGAAAGCAATCAGTAAGACAAAGAATGCTAGGCTCCTGGCTATACTGGTCAGCTTGGCAGTTATAACAACATGCCATCGGTGGAGGATTAAGCAACAAAATACAAAATACATGCTCACATAATTCTGGAGGATAGACATTCTGTCCCCACCCACTGATGCTAGGTGAGTCACTTTCCTCTACTGGGCCTCAGTTATATGACCTATAAAATGGGAGCAACCTGTGATCTGCCCACCTCACCTATCTCATAAAGATCAAAGGTAGTTCTGTGGACAAGCAGGCTGGTAGTTGCAGCAAGTGAGGGTTAAGTACGAGGTTTTGAATCACCATTGAGATTATTTGGAAAGAAAGTACCCTGGGCCTCTCTTTTCTGAGACAGGGTCTTACTACACAGTAAGACCAGGCAGGCTTGGAACTCACTATGTAGATCAGGCTGACCTTGAACTCACAGAGATCTGACTGCCTCTGCGTAGGAGGTGCTGGGGTTAAACAAGTGTGCTAACATGCCTGGCAACCTTGGGCTTTTCAGTTACTAGAATAAAGACTAACAATTAAGGCCAGCAAGACAGTCAACATAGTTGTAAATAAATCCTGACCAGGAAGTCCTCTTTTACAGTTTAAAATCTCAAGGTAGACTTTCTGGCACTCAGGTTATTGCCAAGCAGGACTCAAGTATGTGTCACCTCCAACCCCCTTCTGATTCCCAGTGACAGCCGGATGCCGGATGGACTGAGTTTAACTCCAAGCCACTTACACCCAATCTCTTTATTAAATGTGAATACAAATTCTCCCAAGGTGTAAAAGGCCACTGAAAGGCTCCAGCAGGAGGCAGGCTCTGCAGTACAAATGCATCCCCGCTAATAGGTAAACTGTGGGCCCTGGCTCCCTCTCTCCTCCCCTCCCAGGCCCTATCTGCCTTGCTCTGAAGGCAGGAGCTAGAACAGTGCACCTCTGTTTGAACCCAGAGGGTTAAAAGCCCAAACAGGCAGACTGAATTTGCTCTGTGGGACCCTCCTTGTCTCAGCACTGCCTGCACCCTGCTTTGGCTGTCCAGGTTCCTTTGCTTTCTCCTGACTTTGCTTCTCTCTTTGTTCCCAGGCAGTGTCCAAGTAGGTGGTCAAATACTCTTGGAAAGACCTCAAACCCTGAGTAGGCTCTAGCTGAGGAGGCAGGGCTCCCTCTAGTGGCAGTCCTACACTTTGCAACAAGATGCACAAACGTAAAGCTGGGCCTTAAATACCCAGCCCAAGACTTGCTGCCACCTGGAACACGGTGGTATTTGGTTTGGATCCTAATACCCAGACCCTGGGAAACCTCAGGGACAAGCAGCCTTCAAATTCGAAGGTTCCTTCCTTGATTGGCAACACAGGCTACCTAGCAGCGTCTCAGCTTAATTAAAAAGAAGTTCCCAATATGAAGAAGAGGTGACCACCCTGAAGTCTGTGGAGCAGGTGTGTGTGTGTGTGTGTGTGTGTGTGTGCGTGCGCGCTCGTGCGCATAAAACAACCAGGCATCTAGACCCGTTGCTGGGGAAGTACCTCGGTGCCCAGCCTCAGCACCACTGATCTGTCTGCAGCACCGAGCATAGCACCAATCCTGTCCTAGGCAAAACCATGCTACACTCTTAGCCAACCAGCATGTCCACCCAGACCTAACCCGAGACTTTAAAGAGAGTGTTGATATCTAAGCTGAAAATCTCTAGGTCTCCCACCCACCCACAGCCAGCTGAGAGTCACTGGCTGCCGGCCACCAGTCACACAGCGCCATGTATGCAGAGACACAGCACACAGTGGTCTCTGGTGTGACTGGCTCAGAAGATACAGAGTTGGTCAGAGGGTTGGTTCTGGAACTGATGGGTCCAAGTGTCTGTGGAACACAAATGTGATTCACTTTTGCCATAACACTAGTGGGACCCCTTGGACGCAGTGAAAGAGGTGTCTCGTACGTCCTCTGTGATCTTCAAATTCTTTGAAGCACACAAGAAAAAAAAAATTCTGTTCTGTTTACTGATGAGACTTACTTAAGGATCAAATGGGATACATAGTTTGAATAGATGTTTTGACTTGAAAATGATTTTGGATTCTAGTTAGTAATCTGTCTTTAATATAAAGATATTTCCCCACAAATATTCATATAAAATCAACTGGCGATAGATAGAAGCACCATATTGGCCCTGAGGTTTAGAGCCACCCACCTGTGCCCCCATATTTGTGAAGGCCCAAACCATTCACCACATTGAACACGTAAGGTTAAACTAGGTCTTCCTAAGACAGTGGATAACCCACAATGGCTAGTCAAAAGGTAACTGTATGAACTCCCTCCCCGCATCCTTCTCCCTCCCACCAGGTTCCCTGGTGGAGGCCGCAGGGACCTCTTCAGCTCTTCAGTGAATGTAGATCTTGTCAGAGATGGCTCCGGGAAAATGGGTCATGATCTGCATTCGCAGCCACCAGTAGTAGTCCATGGGATGATAGCGGGTATAAGGGGTGGTGGCGGTCAGGGCGTGTGTGACAGCGTTGATGACAGAGGACGTATCTGTGGAACCACTGTTGCAGTAGGTCTCCATCTTGGCAATCTTTTCATCGAAGTACTTCTTGCCATAGTCCTTGCGGACGATCTCAGGCAGATCATCCCACATCTTCTTGGCAATGGCCTGGATGCGCTCGGGGCTGTAGAGACTGGTGGCAGCTATGAAGTTGCCAGGCTCCACCACACTGACCTTCACACCCAGAGGGTGCATCTCATAGCGCAGGCAGTCTGAGAAAGCCTCCACCCCAAACTTGGTGATGCAGTAGGGTGAGCGGGCTGGGTTGGCCATGCGGCCCAGCATGCTGCTGATGTTAACCACGCGGCCTGTAGAAGACAGCAAACGGGGCCTTGTGACATGGAGGCCTGGCAGGGACAGCTTTAGAATCATCCAGAGTCCGGGGCCTTGGACCACCCAGCTAGTTAGTATTTCCAGTCTTCCTCAGGGATTCTGCTGTGCCCAACAGGACTAGGGACGGGTGTACAAGTGAGAAACAAGCCAGGGTACCGGCAGGGCACAGTGGATTAGGTACAACTAACTGATAACCAGCCAGAGCCTGTCTGGTGATAATACCACGGGGTAAAAACACTGGGAGCGTGTGGGAGATGAATGGCCATGTCCGTGTGGCCCTGTATATTCACTCTAAGGCCAAAGGTGCTACAAGCTGCACCCTGTTCATTCCTGTGCTGCCAAGACCTTGGGACAGCTCTGGGGATGTGGTCCCTCTTGCTGTTCCAGGAGGAAAATCAGATCTCACCTCATTAGAGGTGGCTTTGCTCACATGTGGCTATTTGGTATGATTTGGGCATTATGTCAGTTCTCCAAATTTCTAGTCTCATGTTTGAACTGAATAGCACAACGTCTCATTTTTTAGCTACGAAATGAATATGCTAACATCAAGTCACTACGGTCCATCTGTAAGCCCTGGGTGCACAGACCTTTGCCCAATCCTTTTTGTGTGTTTGTGAGACAGGGTCTTACTATGTAACTCAGACTGGCCTTAACTTCAAGATCTTCTTTGTCTCCTGAGTGCTGGGTTTACAGATGTGCACCACCATGCCCAGCTCATCCGCTCTGCTTCTGAAAGCTGCGGTCCCCTTTCCTACCTATGACTCTGAGACTCACTACTATAGATGTTGGCAGGCACAGGGAGGGGCGTGGGCACAAAGAATCTGTCTTCCCAACTCACCTTTGGCTCTTCGGAGAAGGGGAAGGAAGGATTTTGTCGTGCGCACCGTTCCCCAGAGGTTCACTTCGGCCACCTCCTTATACGTCTCCATGCTGGTGAACTCCACCTCCCCAAACGTTGAGATGCCTGCATTGTTAACCAGGCCCCACATTCCTGGACAGGAGAGGACACAACCAGTCACCATGTGGGCTCAAATCCCAAACGCCAGCCTGCCTCCCTCTACCGTGATCTCTTTCTTCCATGACTTCCAGCCTCTTACCCAAGGCTCTCAGGAAACATTTCTAGAGTCAACCAAGGACAAAAAGAGAGAGACCCCCACACCCTGGCTGATACGATTCCTTAGATGGAATATCCAGGTTTCATGTTATCAGTGCCTGCATCCATCGGTTCTCAGCCTTTCATGACCGAGCCTTGTAGATCTCTGCCTATGTCTTACTTCACTCCAGCACTATTCTGGTTGGTTGTTGTCAAACCTAAACATATCTGGTGATATTAATTGGAATAGCGTCTTCATAAGGCCAGTAGGCAAATCTATAGGGCATTTTCTATTTGGAGGGGCCCAGACCATCATGGATGATACAGTGTCTTGCCAGGTGGATCTCAGGTGTCTAAGGAAACAAATTGAGCAAGCCAGTAAGCAGCATTCCTCCATGGCTTCTGCTTCTGTTCTTGCCTTTGAGTTTCTGATCCTGCTTTGAGTTTCTACCCTGACCTCCTTGAGTGATGAACAGTAATATGGAAGTGTAAACCAAATAAACCCTTTCTTCCCAATGTGCTCTTAGTCATGGTGTTTATCACAGCAACAGAAGAGTAATGAAGACAGGCTTCCCCCTTCCTCCACACGACCAAAAGTCCACAGCCTGCACCTATCCACTCAATTCAGCTATTGTTTCCATCGGCCCTCTTGCCAGCAGCCAGGGAAAACCTCAGGAATTTTCCAAGCCAGGGTCACAGGCGGCCACAAAACTTCAAGGTCACCCACTAAGTTACAGCCTCTGCTGCCAAGCCTCGTTCATAATCAGGCCCCACCTCACTCCACCTTGGAACTCTTACCAATTCTCTCTTCTCCCATGTCCCTACTCTGAGCATGTTGCTGTTTGCTGATGGTCACGTGTTTAAGGGCCCATGACTCAGGAGCCTCAGTGTCTCTCTTCTTCCCCTCTCTGGGGGACTGTGTAAAGATACAGGCTCCGAGGAGATGAGGAGATGCCTATTCTCAGAGCATGGTCCAGTTGACTGTTTTATAACAAGAGCAACTAAGGGACAGCTGGCTTTTGTAGGCTCAGACAACATTGGCTCTGGAAACTTCTTGGAGTTTATTTTGTCTGTTAACAGTGCAGCAAGGGAAACCAAAGTCATCAAGGGAGAAGACAGATTTAAGTCTCATCATTAGGTTAGAGGCAGAGCTGAACCCGAGCCAAGAGAACACTAGTCTTTTTTCAGGGTTTGTTTTGAGTTCAGTTTTGGGGTGTAAGAAGTGTTAGTATTCTGTCTAAACTCAACCCCCACAGTTATCTGGCAACACCCAGGTATGCTCCTCCCCACAGTTACCTGGCAACGGCCAGGTAGGCCTGCCCACTATAAAAGGGGCTGCTTGCCTCCTCCTCTCTTTCTTACTCTCTTACTCTCTTGCCTCTAGCTTCTCTCTGTCCCCTCGCCCTTCCCCCCTTCCCTTCCCCCTCTCTCTACGTGGTCATGGCCTGCCTCTACTTCTCCTCTTTTCTCCGCCATCTTCCTCTATCTCTCTCCCCCCACCTTTGCCCTTTGCCCTTTGCCCAAAATAACGCCCCCCCCCCCGAACTGTTTGGTCTGGTGTTGTCTGTTCTAAGCTGCACTCCGAAGTCTAACATTGGTGCATTGGCCTGGATGGGCCAGAGCCTTAGGGCACAGCAGGGGCTCCTCAGACTTTGATCTCTGTAGGGCTTTGTCTCCTGTCACTAAAAGCCCTGTGCTCCTTGCAGGGACTTCAGACATGATATCTGCTTGCCGCCTGTGAGAATGGAGGCCCTGGTCTCACTTTCCCAGTGCATCATGGGAATGAGTTTGTATAAATGACAGAGCGATTGGTCTCCAGTTGCTTTCCTTTAGTCTTGCCCAAATTAAAGCTTGGTCAGCTGACCTCTGGTGGCTTCTTCAATTATGGGGAATTAAGGGCATTTATGAAGGAAAGGAAGTTGTTAGTTGACTATGCATCCAAAGAGTACCCTCCTCCCACCAGCTGCCTGTTGGAGCTTCCTGTCCTCAGCTCAGGCTGTGACCCTCAGACACAATCCACGCAATCAGAAGCATCCGAGAAACTCCACTGCTCCCAAGTCTGTCTCCTGACTTCCCTCCTGGAGCCTAAAGCCTCTTTAGCCACCTTGGCTAACCTTTCAATCTGTGCCTTTCCAACCATAGCTATCAGTCCTTCCTTCCCTCCTTTTAAGACAATGCAACCTCTCCTGTGACAGGCCACCTGTCAACCCTGTCTGCATTAGGAACTCAATGTATGTGCATTGGGTGGAGAATGACTGAAACATCACACCTCTGTGTCCTTAAGAGCCTTCTTTGAGCTGGGCAGTGGTGGTCCACACCTTTAATCCCAGCACTCAGGAGGCAGAGACCGATGGATCTCTGAGTTTGAGGCCAGCCTGATCTACAAAGTGAGTCAGTTCCAGGTAGGTCAGGGATACACAGAGAAACCCTGTCTTAAAAAAACAAAACAAAAAACAAAAGAACAACAACAAAAGAGCCTTCTTTCAACCATGCCCTGTGCTCCTGCAGCTTGTGGCTGGGCTCCGAGACCATTGCCCTGTACCTTTCTACCCTCTGAGACCATCCCCAAGCCTCTGAGACCATGCTCCCAGCCCCCAACTCCCGTCTCCCCACTACCACCGTGGACTGCAATCTCCACCCAAATGCTCACCATGTTCTCCTATGGCTTCCATGAGGCCACCAACTAAGCCCTGCAACATTTCCACTCTCTTCTTAGACATCACCCACTAATGTCCCATGGACACCAGCTTCCCCAGGTGTTAGCGGCACCAGCATCCCCAGTGCCGACTTAACACTTTGTTCTACCCGCCTTCACCCCTAGCAGACACACCCAACGTCCTGTCCTTGTCCTGGCTCCCCTGAATGTTACCACCATCTCCTCTTCATGTTTGTGGAATTTTCCCTTGGCTCTGTTTGACTCAGGTGGGACAGTCTCACACGACCTAAAACGTCTGTGTGCACGCCCTGCCTAAAAATCAGACAGTTTTATCCGGCAGTGCGATTCAATAAAGATTAATTACGAGTGACCTGTGTGAGTACATGGCATGATAGGCCTGCTGGCCTGACAAGTTGTGGGGACTGACCTAGTCGCTCTCCAGAATCCTCAGCCAGTTGCTGTTCTAGACAAACTCCAAGCGCACTCCCGCCGGCCTAGAAGGCAGCCACTTTCCCAGAATGGCCTCAGCCTTACCTCCATGTCCAGACAACTCCATGTACCCTTGGGAGACATGGACCCACAACACCTTCTCCTACAGTCCCTTCCATCTGAGTTTCACAGTCCTAACCCTAACCACAGCTAACACATTGAGCCTCCGAGTTTGGTCTGTTCTCTTAGAGGCATCTCATCCAACTCCGTCACTTCTTCCGATCCAGTGTGTCACCCAGGGCTAGAAAGATGACTGGTGGTCAGAGTGACTGCTACCAGGTCCTGGGGTGGCATTTGTTGATGTCATCTGACTCTCATAACTAATTCACACAGTAGATGCTAATCCAGGCCATAACTGAATAGGCCAGCTGAGGCTCAGAGTGGATAAGCCTGTGCTCCTGTCACTAGCGACCAGGTGAGGAAGTGATTTGGATCCAGCTCCGAGAACAAGCCGTCATGCTTAGGCCCACAGAGTTGTCGGTTTCCTTTGCTGTGGTAAAGAACCAGTTCTGTTTCCTCCTGTATTAACTTGGGTCCTGGTTTACCTCTCCTGTGCTGTCAGAGAAGACCCCCCCAGGTCTCCCTGCCTCAAGTCTCTGCACCTGAAGCCAGGCTAATCTTTCTCCTTCCAGTCCCTCCCATTTCGATGTCCCCCTGTCTTGACAGTGGTAAGGTCCAGGGATAGCTACAAGTACTTTTCCATTTCACAAATAGGCAAGCTGAGACCAACACCCAAATCACACTTCTCTGGAGAGATCTAACCCTGGGTTAAATCTAGTCTTCCTGCACCCAGGTCGACGGATGTCCCTGATATTAGCTTCCCACAGCCCAGTGCCCCTGGGTTGTCTAACTGCTTTAGGTGACACTAGGTTGGTGTTTGATTCCAAGCTCCTCCTGCAAGGTCAGAGCCTAACAAGCACCAAGCCCAGTCTCAAGCATACAGCAGGGACTCAATAAGTGCTTACTGATGGGTAAATAATGGTACAAGGTCAGGCCACACCCACAGCCGGTCTGCATGTGTGTGCTGGTTTTCCTGGAGTGGGGAGGGCTGGTCATAGACTTCAGATGTCCAGTCCCTAAGAATCCTTCAAAGCGGGGCGGGGTTGGGGGGAGACTAATGGAATACGGCTGGACACTCTAAGCAGAGTCCCCCTGACATCAGCACCTCAGGGTGGCTTCCCACACTTTGGTTGTGACTGTTCTATGAACCCAGAGTAACAATCAGCACCAAAATGTGCCCACAAGGACCCAAGATAGAAGCACACTCGTCATAACCCTGTCTTGGTAGGATGTTAAGCCAGGCAGTGGTGGTGCACGCCTTTAATCCCAGCACTTGGGAGGCAGAGGCAGGTGGATTTCTGAGTTCGAGGCCAGCCTGGTCTACAAAGTGAGTTCCAGGACAGCCAGGGCTACACAGAGAAACCCTGTCTTGAAAAACCAGACCAAACCAAACCATACCAGACCAGGCCAGACCAAAACAAAACAAAACAAAACAAAACAAAACAAAACAAAACAAAACAAAACTGCTGTGGGGAGCTCTGGAAGGGCGCCACCTGGAGGTCAGAGTCAGAACTGCTCAGCAGGAGGCGTTGCTCTTTTGCCTGGAAAAAGACATCCAGGGCCAGAAGGGAGGTAGGGAAAGACTGCAGAGAAGTGACCATGCTTTCTGATTGTTTTATCTTCTATTTTGGAACCTGAAAATTCCAAATCTCCAGCCCCCCCAAACTGCAGAATGGTGAAGGGGGGTTACGGTGGGTGGAGGAACGGGGACCATGGATCCCAGCTGGGCTCCATTCTGTCCATCATAAGTGCCACAGCTGTGATTCCAGGCTTTTTTGTGCCTCTGCCTTCTCTGCTATGTGAAGACAACACCCTAGCTGCCCCAGAGGCTGTTGGGAGAAAGGGTGACAGGCTATGTGGCTGGTAATCATCCCATTGGGACCTGGCCCGCCTTTTCTTGATGGACCAGGAACACCAACTATCCCTGTTTAGCAGATGCTCAGTGGGTCTACAACACACAGGCTGCTCCTGGAAAACACGGGACCCTAGCATGGTCTCTAGGAGGGCAGGTGGTGCCACTGAACAGCTCTTCACAGCTAGCTAGCCCCACAGCAAAAGCCCTTCCTGGAGACGGCAGCATTTTTTCAGCCTGGCAGTTTTGGTCAGTCACACCACACAGGTGCTGGTCCCTTGGCTTCTTCACGGGACTCCATCCTGCAGCTGTGCAGCTGAGGCAAGCCCCCTTTTCCCTGGCCTACCAAGAAGCTCTAAGATCAACAACACAGACGGGCTCTTCCACAGAGCCTGCTGTGTGGCCCAACTCCATGCTTCTGGGTTCCACTTAAGTGGCACCCCTCAAACTGAGGTCCTGCACACAGGCTAAACTGGGAGGACATAGATGCTTAGGCCTCAGGGAGCCTCTGCAATGTTGACCTTTTGACTATAGGCTCTCCAAACTTTCTGAGCCTTTAGCTTTGAGGCATTCTATCCAACTCCTGTGGGTCTGTCTCCATCCTCCCTGGGTCCTAACTGCTTGTATCCCCTCTGGACATTCCCCCCATGTCTTCTCACCCCTCACCTTGCTCTTAAAGTTGAGGGCACCAGTTATGTAAGACAGGCACCTCTTGCCTCTTCTTCATCTCCACATCAAGACACTCAGTTTTGTCCTCTCAGCACTGCTAGCGAACTCTGCCAACGGCCATGTTCATGGCACACCACCCACATTCTCCTTTAATCTGCCTTTCCCCACTGCAGGCTTCAGAAAGAGCTTCATAAATCCAGTCGGGCCTCAGGACAGCCCCTTCATTCTCCAGTGCCTTCCACAAAGCGACAGTCCCCTGCCTCATTGGCTCTGGCCACCAAATCAACCGTTGGCCTCACCCCAGCACACCACGGGCTGCTTCCTGTCATTGCTCAAGCTCTGCCCTCCTTCCGGCATGACCTCCCTAGCTCTCCTCCTAGCACCATCCCTGCCACACCCCAGCACTGGACTCAGCCTCTCCCCTCTGCTCAGCCTCTATCTGTGCCCTGCTCCCAGATGGTGAAATTAACTCACTTACTGAACTGTAAGGTCCTCGGGGACAGAGAGTGCCTCGACTGTCATTGTGTTCCCACCAGTGTCCAGTGCCTGGCCCAGAGTGGGCATCCAAAGAGCACTGGATGAACTGGCCTGAACCAGTATGTCCATCTGTCACTCTACAGATTTCAGACTTGCTTCCAGCCATATTTTACTGCCCTATTGCACAGGCATGTTTAACTTAATCCACTTCCTCTCACTGAGCAGGAGGAAGAGTTTAACAATGAAGAAAGGAGCCTTTTGCCAGGTTGCCAGGAAGTGGAGGGCAGCATTGAGCAGGAACTGTACAATAGGCTCACAGATGAAGCCCGCAGTCTCACGGTGCCCTTACCCTTCTCAGGATCCTTCAGGCTGGAGCGGATGGTCTCCACCGCTTTCTCTATCTCTTCATTGTTGCAGACGTTGAGCTGGATGGTTCTCAATCGGTCACTCTTCAAGCTGTCCAGTTCCTTGACCCCGGCATCACCTTTGTCCTGGGGGGAGACAGGGCTGCAGTCACCTCTGTCTGTCCCTCCCCAGGCTCTGGATTTAGAATCCAGCCCAATAGGGACTGACTCCAATCCCTTGCAAAGCCTGAGGCTTGCACCGATACATGCATGTGGTTGTTCACAGTAACATATTCAAAATAGCCATAAGCTAACCAGTTTTTTTTTAAATAAATATCCTGAATGAAAGCTTATCTTCATTTTTATGAAAGTTTTTAAAATGCAGTTTGGCTGGAAAGATGGCTCAGCAGTTAAACGTGCTTGCTCCTCCTGCGGAGGACTGGCACTCAGTTCCCTTCACTTACATAGTGGCTCACAACCATTTCTGTAACTCCAGTTCCAGGGGATCTGACGCCCTCTTCTGGCCTCTGGAGGAAGCAGGCACACATATGATATACATATATGCAGGCAAAACATTCATATACATAAAAAACTAAAGATTTTACCTAGTTTATCTAGGGCACACATGAGCAAATTACTGTACTATATCCATATGATCAAGTAATAATCAGAAAAATGAGTTATGGCATGTACTGCAATCTAGAGGACTCTCAAAAACATGCTAAGGCCAGGTGTGGTGGGGCGTGCCTTAATCCCAGCACTTGGAAGGCAGAAACAAATGGATCTCTGTGAGTTCCAGGCCAGCCAGAGCTGCACAGTGAGACTCTGTCTAAAAACAAACAAACACTGTGCTTTGTGAAAGATACAGTAAAAAGACCCAGCATCCCTGAGTTTAATGTGAGCAACATCCAGAGAAGGCTAGTTTAGGGGGATGGAAATAAGTGGCTGCCCGGAGCTTGACGGGTGTGTGCGGGTGGGGATGGGGCAGTAACTGAGAAGACCCAAAAGGGAAAACTCTGAGACACAGAAAGTTTCTAAAAGTAAACGGTAGAGGCTGTGTCAGTCTCTGAACTGGGGACGGTCCCCTAGTTACATGCAGTTTCATGCCCTACTACTTCCTCCTTTCATGTGCCCTAAATGCCACTCGATGTCCCGAGGCAGCTAGCTCTACACTTCCCAGGCTATGCTTGGGCTGTCCCTTCTGTCTGTCAGGTCATCTCTCCCAGTCTCCATCTAAGACAGCATAACTTATTCCACAGCTCTGAACAAATGTCTCCTCTGTCAAGTCAATCTCTTCTCTGGACTCCCCCTGAGCATCCTTAACATGTTTGAGAATTTTATCCCAGTTCTTCAGCTGTGTCTAAGCATGGAGTCCTCTCACCACTGGATAGAGATCGCCTTGGGTGTGCTGGCTAGTTTTATGTCAACTTGACCCAAGCTAGAGTCATCTGAGAAGAGGGAATCCCAACTGAGAAAATGTCTCCAAAAGGTTAAGCTATAGGCAAGTTTATAGGGCATTTTTAAAATTAGTGATTGATATGGGAAGGCCCACCCATCAGGGGTGATACCACTCCTGGGCTGGTGGCCTTGGGTTTTATAATAATAATAATAATAATAATAACAATAACAATAATAAAAAGCAGGCTGAGCAAGCCAGGGGGAGCAAGCCAGTAAACAGCACTCCTCCATGGCCTCTGCATCAGCTCCTGCCTCCTGGTTCCTACCCTCTTTGAGTTCCTGCCTTTCTGGCCTTCTACAGAGCTGTGATACAGAAGTGTAAGCAAAATAAATGCTTTGCTTCATAACTTGCTTTTGGTCACAGTTTTTATCACAGCAATGGTAACCCTAACTAAGACACTGGGACCAGTCTTATTCCGTAGCATCTAGCAAAGTGCCAGGCCCATCAATATCATTTGACAAGTGGATAAATGGCAGAGGAATGGATGGATGGGCATGAGGACTGGTGGATGGATGGACGGATGGATGGATGGATGGATGGATGGATGGATGGATGGGTGGATGGATGGATGGATGGATGGGTGGGTGGATGGATGGGTAGATGGGTGGGTGGATGGATGGATGGGTGTCGGACACTGCTTGTGCCTAGGGATTGCAGGCAGGCGTGCTAGCGTGAGCAGAAGAGCCACAAGACCCGGGAGAGAGGCGGGAGGGACCACCGCAGGGCACGGGGGGGGGGGGGGGGGCCCGCGGGGGCGGGGGCTGGTGGGGCGGCAGAGGCTGTCACGGGCTGCCCCGGCAGGAAGAGGCGCTGCGGTGGGCATCCATTCCAGGCCGGGCCGCAGGGGCGGGCGGATGGACTCTGGGGTTGGGGCGTGGAAGACGCCGGCTGAGCCGGCTGGGGGCCTTCGGCAGCCCAAAGGCGGGGGTGGGAGCAACAGTGATGAAGGAGAGCGCAGCTGTCGTTTTTCCAGTTGCACGGAGTAGGACCTCCACCCCAGCCTCCAAATGCAGGAGAATGTTACCGGCTCTTTCAGTTCTCTCTTTCTGGGGATAGCTCGTGAGAGCCCACGGAAGAAAAGTGTTACAGCTCTCAGTTTGCTCTTCCCGCTGAGAGAAGAGGAGAGTTGTCCTTTGAAATGCGCAAGATAGCCGGGCGACTCAGGAAAGCACTCTGACAGCGGGAGATCTTACACCACACAGCAGCAGCCGCTTTTTACTTTTAGCTCTGGGGTTATATATACCGTTTGGGGGGTGGGGAGAGAACAGGTAACCTCTATTGGTTTGGCTTGAGGGCTTGGGGATGCCTTATTTGCATGGAGGTGTTATCCTATGTGATAAGGGCTATGGGATGGGCCTCTTTGTGGGAAGCGGAAGCTAAGAGGGCCATATGGCCTGGGAAATCTGAAGCAACCTCCCGTCCTGCTGACCCTTTTCAGGCTGAGGTCTCCGGGGCTTCAAAGATTTCTACCAAGCTTTCTGGCTTTCTCATAGCCTACTGCCCCACAGATGGGTGGATGGATGGATGGATGGATGGATAGGTGGATGGATGGATGGATGGATGGATGGATGGATGGATGGATGAGTGGGTGAGTAGGTGGGTGGATAGATGGATAGATGGATGGGTGGATGGATGGATGGATGAGTGGGTGGGTGGATAGATGGATAGATGGATGGGTAGATGGATGGATGGGTGGATGGATGCATGTGTGCACGCAGCAAAAAGCTATGTAGAGCAAATGAAACTAAAGTGGGAAATGGGAAAGTGTAGGCTGTTTTAACAACACACAAATTTGGGGGGGGGACAGACAGACAGACAGACAGACTGCTTGGACAAGGGTAAAGAAAACAGCCCAGTCTTACCTTCATCAAACAGCCAGCAAATACAAGGAAACCTTTCGAGTGCAGATGCTTGGCCAATGAGAACCCAAATCCAGAGTCACAGCCTGTAATCAGGATGGCTTTGCCGCTAGCCTGTTTTAGAGGTTTAGACCCACGTTAGGAACCAGGCTCCTTCAGTAGAGCAGCCAGCCCTCCCCAGCGCTCTGGGCGGCCAAGCCTCACCTTCCTAGCTGGCTCTAACAGTCTAGAGAACTATAAGCACCAAGGTATACTGAGACCCCAACCTAGAGTCTGCTGCCAACAAGACTGGCTGGGGAAGACTCCTGCCCTTGGCTCAGTGTTCCCATCTACAGCTTCCACAGTGCTCGCTGTCCCTGTCATCTTCATCCAAGCCAGGCTCATGCAGCACACTTCCTGAGTGTAAGGTGCTCTGTTCACCTCACCCCCACCCCAAACCATAACCCACAGATCGTGGTTCTCAACCTTCCGAATGCTATGACCCTTTAACAACACAGTTCCTCCTGTTGTGGCGATCCCTAACCATAAAACTATTTTCATTGCTACTTCATAACTATAATTTTGCGAGTGTTATGAATGGTAATGTAAATATCTGTGTTTTCTGATGGTCTTAGGAGACTCCTGTGAAAGGGTTGTTCAACCCTGCCCCTCCAAGGGGTCGTGACCCACAGGTTGAGAACCACTGCCTTAAGAGCAAGTGTGATTATTTCATGTCACCAGTGAGGAAATAGAGATGCTTTTGAAATGCCCAATGCAATTAATGATAGGGCTAGAACCCGGGTGGGGCTGAGAATCCCCAGAGTCTCACTCTGAACCCCCAGCTCTCTCCTTCCCGGCAGGCTTTTCCCAAGCTCCCTGGCTGGGAGGGATAGAGTATTTCACTATTGCTCCCCTATGCATGGGGACAGGGTCTCCCTACTGATGGAGAGCCTCAAAGAGTTAAGGAGATGTGGTTCAGAATGTCCTGACCACCTAAGGCCCCAAAGGCTCCCAGGGAGCTAGCTGCCACTCACCGCATCAGCCTGACTGGCGTATGTCCGACGGGTGTCAGGGCTGAAGGATGCTGGGTAAAACAACAGTGTGTGTCTGTAAGAAAACAGGAAGCCATGAATGCAAGGCCCTGGTCCCTCCCCAGACCCCACTCCTGGGTAGAAATACCTTGGAACGCCTTCAACCGCCATCTAGGCTAAGGTAGCTCTGACTTTCTCCCCACCCAGGAGACTGCTCCTGCTGCATATAGACCCCTCCCCTCTTCCACAATGAGCCAGGCAGGCCACCAGCGATTACAGCAGCCATCTCGGCCACTATAGGAAGATACTTTCCTGAGAAGAAAGCCAACCCAAAGGCTACTTTTCTTAGAGGCTGTGCCAAAACCTGACTGGCTCTTGGCCTGCCCCAGAAAGGTTCACTTTCTGCTTTCCAGGGTACACAGATGGCCAGCGCTCCAGGGTAATCAAAGTGTGCATACGCTTTCAGAAAACAACCTTCTGCAGGATGCTGAGATGACTTAGTAAGTAAAGGTTATTGCTGCCAAGCCTGCCAGCCTGAGAGTCATCACTGGAACCCAGGGGATGTTAGGAGAGAGCTCTGATTCCTGCAGGTTGTCCTCTGACCTCCACAGGTACAGACACACATAGACACACAGACACACACACACACACACACTAAAAGTAAAGCCTTCTGTAATTTCAGTGTTTTAACTCTCCCTAAGCTTCCTGATAATTGTTTTTAAGCTTTGTATTTAGGGATAATTACAGATATACACACTGTTAAAAAACAACACATAGGGGCTGGAGAGATGGCTCAGAGGTTAAGAGCACTGACTGCTCTTCCAGAGGTCCTGAGTTCAATTCCCAGCAACCACATGGTGGCTCACAACCATCTGTAATGGGATCTGATGCCCTCTTCTGTTGTCTGAAAACAGTGACAGTGTATGTGCACACATATAATAAATAAATAAATCTAGAAGAAGAAGAAGAGGAGGAGGAGGAGGAGGAAATAATGCACAGAGCCCTGCCTCATGGAGGCATCTGCCCTGGGAAGCTGCATCAGGAGGATCACGAGTTCAAGGTCATCCTGGGCGACTTGGTGAGAGCATACCTTATCATAAAAAGTAAAAATAGGGTTGTGGATACAGTTCAGTGGTCACATGCTTTCCTATCACAGGCAAAATCCTAGGTTCAGTCCCCAGTACTAGAAAAAGAGGGGAGAGGGCAGGGAGAGGAGAGGGGACGAAAGAGGAGAGTGGAGGGTTGGAGAAAGGGAAGAGAAGAGAAAAGGGGAAAAAAGCAAGTAAGCAGGACACATTGGCTATCACTTGCCCAATGTCCATTAATGGCAGCATTGCCCAGTGTGCAGCACCATAGCCAGGACACTGACGAAGAGTCAGCTACAGCGCAGAGCCACTTCATCCGTCTTTCTCTTTACCCTTCTCAGAGCTACCCACACCCTACCACTACCACCATCATTTCAACAATGTGAGGCCAGGCATGGCGGCTTAATCTGTAATCCCAGCACTCGGGGGGCTGCTGCAGGACGACCACTGGAAGTTCTAAGCCAACTTGGACCACAAAGTAAAATTCTGTCTCAAAAACTACAAAACAGAAACCACAAAGAGAATGTTATAAAATGGATCATACAGTGCATAGCCGGCTGCACCTGGCTTTCTACACCCAGCTTTGCTCTCTGGAAACTCATCCAAATAGTTGGATACAAGCTTTCCTTTTTTGTGTCTAAGTCAGGCTCTCTAACTTAGGCTATTGTATAACTGTTTACTTTCTGAAGGTCATCTGGGTTGTTTCCAGTTTGGATTTATTATGAACAAAGCTGCTATGAAGATTCCTGGGCAGGATTTTGTATAAACATATTTCTCTTGGATAAACTCCCAGGAATACAATCATTGGGTCGTATGGTAGGTGCCTATTTTGTTTGTAAAGAAACTGGGGAGCTGTTTACAGCTCTAGAGTACGGGATGCATGCTGCATGCCCAGCAGAGATGTATGAGGTCCCAGCATCTCCACACGCTTCCCAGAATCTGATACTTTTAGTAGCGAGAGGGAGTCCGATCCCCTGGAACTGGAGTTACAGTTGTGAGCTGCCATGTGGGTACTGGAAATTGAACCCCGGTCCTTTGGAAGGAAGAACAGCCAATGTTCTTAACCACTGAGCCATTTCTCCAGCCCCCTACTTTAAAATTTTTATTTATTTGTTATTATGGATTTTTCAGACAGAGCCTCATGTAAGGCAGGGTAGCATGGAACTTTTTATATAGACCAAACTGCCTAGCATCCTCCTGTCTCAGCATCCCAAGTGGTGTGATTACAAGCATATGATTTCACGCCTGGCCCCTGCTTTTTTTTTGGCCATGTTGGAAACCATTCGTGACCATCTCGCCATGGTTTTACTTTTCAATTCTCTAAGAGCTACTGATGTTTATCACCCATCTCAGGCCAGATGGCTAATAAATAACACAGTAGGGGTGACTGATAAGCAACACAGAGGTTTAGGAAGGGGGAAAAACTAACAGTTCTACAAGCTGGGAAGCTGAACTTCAAGGTGGTGGCAGGCGTGGGGGCCTACCTCCTAGGCTGACAATTTTTACTGTGACTTTACTTAGCAGGAGAGGATGGTGGGGGTGTCTTAGACCTCTGTCACAAAGCCCCTAACCCACTGATGAAGGTGGCTTCATGACCTAACACCTAAGACCAGCTTGGTATGGTTGCTTTGAATTGTCAACTTGAAAGGATTTGGAGATGCTCCGTCTGTGAAGGCACTTCCGGAAGGATTCACTTAGGGTGGGAGAGCCACCCTCACTGGCTGCAACACCTAAAGGAGGGCTCATATGCAAAGAAGCCCAAGGGAGAGCTGCTCGCCTACCCTTGCTTCTTCCTGAGCTGTGTGCACTACTGCTCTCCGACTCCAGCTCCCTCTGCCTTCCAGTGACGATCCCGGGATCTTCCAGGCCCCTGGCACTGGTTTGATACTTTGGAGCATCTGCTGGGGTCCCTGGCTCTCCGGCGTGTACACAGGCTTTGTTGGGACCGGCCAGCCTCTACTGTTTAAGCCAATCTAATGCACCCCTTTAAAAGCCCTCCTTCTCAATTCCTCTAGAGAACCACAATACACCAGTGCCACGGGGAGCAGGATTTCAGCATACACATTAGTTACACAAGCATTCAGACCACAGCCCGGGGCACATCCATCCTGTGTCTGTCCACGTTCTGTGCGGATACTTTCTTCTTGCACTGCTGAATTTTGAAAATCCTTCAGATGCTTTAGAAGCTTTTGCTACCCAGGTAGCCTAGAAATCTTTTCTGCCCGCCTAGAACATCCATCCTCCTTTCTGTTTTTTCCAGCATAATATTTGTATTGACTCTTTGGGAATTTCACATCGTGCACTCTGATCACACTCAATTTCCCAGTCCTTCTGTGTCCACTCCAAAAAGAAAATAAAAAATTAAAATTAAAAAGCAAAACAAAACAACAACAAAGCAAATCCAATTTATGCTATCTATGTGCTCACTGGAGCTTGGTCAAACTCTTCAGTGTCCTGTCCAGAATGTGGTGGCACTGGGCTCTACCATCATCATCTAACTGTCCAGTGGTACAGTTTTACGTTTCCAGAGAACTCAGAGCCCCAAACCCTCTGCGCCCAACCCGGAGAGGCAGAGCCCTACAGAGGGGTGATTCAGCCCCTGTCGGGCACAGGACAGCTCCAGCTGGCATGAGTGTCCTGCTAGGCTCTGCCTGGCTGTCGGCCATCTCTCACCACTGAAAGCCATGCTTCATCTGCTCTGATTTCAATGTTCTCAGTCTTGCTAGGCTGCCCACACCTGTGTGAGATCCCGGGCCGGGGGCTGCTTCTCGGTGTGGAGGGGCCATTGCTCATAAACAATTAAAGCAGGGTGAGGCAGACGGAAACAGAGCCACTCTATACCAAGGACCCATGGCAGACACCACAGCTGATTTGAACACTTGCAACTCGAGGCCACATAGGACAGGCCTTCCAGGATGACAGAGACATCCATGCTGGCTTCAGCCCTTTCTTACCAGTCAGGCTTCTATCTGGTATTGCTTCCATCACTGACCAGCATCAGTAACCAGTAACTGAACTGGTTTCCACCAGAGGAGCCACAAGTGAAGTGGGCTCAATCTAGTTAAGATTGGGTTAGAAGACTGACCCAAGTGCAGCTTGGGTGAAGTAGAGTCTCGCAATGGCCTCTAGAGGAAAAAATTCAGTAATAATCTCCAGCCACTCCTGGGGAAGTTCTCATCTGTATGTATCCCATGACACCACTCTGAGGCCGGTGACCAGCAGTGGCTGTGCTGCCGAGGCATTTCACTCTTAAGAAGGAGCACAGGGCAAGAAAAGGCCACTCAGGAGGAGCCATATAGATGGAATAAAAACGACAAGCAGAGGGGGAACGCATGGCACGGCCTCCAAAGAGAGACGTGACTGTGACGGAGATGGACGCAGGAACAAAGGGTACCATTCACAGGAGAATCGTTTCTAATTACTGTAAAGAAAGACTGGCCGGTTGGTGGTGGCACACTCCTTTAATCCCAGTACTTAGGAGGCAGCGGCAGGCAGATTTCTGAGTTCGAGAGTTCGAGGCTAGCCTGGTCTACAGCATGAGTTCCAGGACAGCCAGGGCTACACAGAGAAACCCTGTCTCGAAAAAAAAAAAAAAAAAGAAAGACTGTATAGAGAACTGTCCAAAGACACAAGGCTTCCGGCCAATGGACGCATTCACATGCATCAGGGCTGGAGGGCACTGGTCAAGGCTGCTAAACCAGTAGTAGTCACTGGCAGGGACAACTAGAGCATGAAACCCTGGGCAACTGAGACTCGGGTAAACTGACCAGGGCAAAGATTTTCCCCATACAGATCTTGCACAGGTTACCCCATATGCCAGCCTCTCTTCGCACCTGCTGTCCCTCTCAGCCTCTACTGATTACATGTCCTCCACTGCCCTAGGGACATTTAATTCATTCTGGTTCAACTGGTCTCTCCCACCCCCAATACACACTGTGCCCCTTGCAATTATCAGGAATCTCTTCATCCAGTCAGATAGTCAGGAATGTCCCTATAACAGGTTTCTTTCCCTCAAATGAGCCAGAAATGCAACCTGCCCCACTTCCCTTTAAGGATAAATCTTTGGTAGAAGTACTTTAATTTCTTTTGTTGTTTTGTTTTGTCTTGATTTTTGGAGACAGGGTTTCTCTGGGAGCCCTGGCCATCCTGGAACTCACTTTGTAGTCCCAGCTGCCTCAGTTTCCCAAGAGCTGGGATTAAAGGTGTGTGCCTCTACTGCCCAGGTGTGGTTATCTCCCATATAAGAAAATCTCAGAAACCTCTAAAAGCCACTTTGGAGTCAGGTTTTTCTATTTTTCATTTTATGTGTATGAATGCCTGCACATATGTATGTGCACCACTTGTGTGTGCAGTACCTGCAGAGGCCAGAAGAGGGCACCAGATTCCCTTCCAACTGGAATTAGACCAGTTGTGCACTGCCATGTGGATGCTCCCAGGGGGTCTCTGGTAGAGCAGAGGGTTCTCTTCATCGTTGAGCCATCTCTCTAGGCACAGGTTTTTCTGTTTTTATGAATCACTTGCCTTAAAAAAACAGATGTGGGTAGTTTCACTATATTCCTCAGCAAGGCACCAGTACAGCTTGGACACTGATTTCTATAGATTCCAGAGTAAAAGAGGACAGGAGGGAAGAACCACAGGACAGAAAGTGCCGGGTCCCTGGTGCCTGAGGAATGGGGTATCCTGGCCTGCTGGGAACTGAGCATCTAAAGTTACGAAGGTCAAGAAGCCTGTGGCACAATTCATTCTCCCGGGCAGCGTGCAAGGTTGGCAGAGGGAGTACAGTTCTTCCTAAATGCACAGTGCTTATACTGAAGATGAGGGGAATTCTCCCTGAGGAAGGGTTGTACTTATGTGCAACAAAGCAGAAAACATGAAGTCTTGCAACAAGCTGGACAAAGGCAGCGTGATCTAAGAAGGGCAATTTGTGCCCGTGAAGACTGTGGCATGATTCCTGCCAAATTCCCAGGCAACCTTCTTGGTTAAGTCACCGGACATGGAATTTCTGATGTTGTAACTTTCAAGGATTTGAACAAATAAAAAGTAAATATGGATGGATTAAAAAGAAAAAGGCAGCCGGGTGGTGGTGGCACACGCCTTTAATCCCAGCACTTGGGAGGCAGAGGCAGGCGGATTTCTGAGTTCGAGGCCAGCCTGGTCTACAGAGTGAGTTCCAGGACAGCCAGGACTACACAGAGAAACCCTGTCTCGAAAAACAAAACAAACAAACAAACAAACAAAAAGAAAAAGGCAGAAAGTCACTGCTTTTCAAAGCCCTTTAGCATCCAGGATCCTTGTCTCCTGCCTGCCATGGACACTGCTGTGCATGGAGGCACAGTTTAAATCCCTACACACACACCTAGACCCAGCATTTACAGGCTAACGGAGGAGGACCCTTGAAGCAAGGAGTTGGAAACCAGCCTGGGCAACATGGGAAGATGGTGTCTCCAAAATACCAAAGATGCACGTGTTTAGTCTGAACTTACTTACTAATCCTTCTAAATCCCAGCAGTTCAGGGATGTCCAGGGCATTTACTTAAGACTGTAAATGGGAAAAGGCCAAGGAAATGAGTCACACAGACACTGGTGAAAAGAAGGGCACACCTTGATCCTGCAAGCTCCTTGCCTACATGCTAATCTGTATATAACCACAATGGCACACACCGAGACCCCAAGCCAGGAAACACTCTTCAGTGTCAAGACTGTGACTGAAGGTGAGGAAGGAGTTGTTGCTGATGGGAAGAGGCTAAGGAAACACATCAACTAGATGTAAGGGTGGTGGCTGGGGCTACATTGTGTGCTGTGTAACAGGTCCGAGGGGCCTTTGGTGGAGGCTGGGTGAGGTCTGAAGCTTGGTTATCGGCAGCATATATGCGGCAATGTCCTGATGCTCATCGCTACAGTATGATTTGATATGATGCATATGATGACATGATTTGACGATGGCTAAGGAGGCTGAGTGAAGAGTGTAGCAGGATATTTATTCTGCTACACTGTATTGGCAGTGGAGCTTGGTGATTAGGCAGTAGAAGAGGAGGTGGAGCTGGGAGAGAAAGAGTGGAAGGGGAGGAGAGGAAGGAAGCTATGGAGAACCACGAATGGGTCAAAGCTGTCCTGGGTAGCAACTTCTATCAAAAGGTTAGATATTGGGTAACAACTCTAATTGTGTGGGCATCTTGTTGATTGAGCATTTCTAAATATATAAATCCTTTAGATAATCATTAAGCTTTAAGAGTCTTATTTCTACCATACTGTGAGGATGGCAGACACTGTCTGGGGTTCAACCGAGCTTTGTGGATGCAGCATGGGGGATTGGCAGAGCCATCCCCCATGCTTGTGTCTCCTGGGAGCCAGGACCAGCGGATGTAGCTAGCCAGAGCCCCGGTCAGGGCCAAAAAGCAGCAGGAACATGGCAGCTGTCCAGGAACAAGCAGGACCAGGCACCATTTTCCTATACAGAGGAGGATCTGGGTGTTCTTCGTTTTTGCAATTTTTATATAATTCTAAGAGGATTTTAGAGCCGGGCAATGGTGGCGCACGCCTCTAATCCCAGCACTTGGGAGGCAGAGGCAGGCAGATCTATGAGTCTGAGGCTAGCCTGGTCTACTGTGGAGAGCTCTTGGTGCTTCTTCTAGAAATTTGGTAAGCATTTGTCACTGGGCTTGGACAAGGAAGTAGGCTCAGATAAGAATATTTACATTTGGGCTAATGCAAAGCTCAAGGTAAACTCAGCTGAGGAATGTGTGGCATTCCTTTTCATTAGCCTTAGAAAAAGTGACCAGGGGCTTTGTTTATTGCCTTGTCTGGTTACTTTGTCTTTGATCTAAGAATTGACTCTATTCTTTTCATGTGCCTAGATTGATATAAAAGCTGACTGGAAAAAAAAATAAACCTGCTTCAGTCTTGGCACTGGCTGGAGTCATGTTATAGTGTTGTCTAATTGTCTTTTTGTTTGCAATCCTCATTCCCCCAGACCCCGTTGACTGACTGAGCTGGCTCGATCAGTCTACAGAGTGTGTTCCAGGACAGTCAGGGTACACAGAGAAACCCTGTCTCTGAAAAACAAAATTTCTTTCAGATAAAAGAGGAAAGGGTTCATTTTCGCAGTCACTGGCAACCATGTGTACACTAGGCAAGTGCTCTTTCCCTGAGCTACAGCCCCTGAGTGGACAAAGGGGTTTAGAAAGTCGTCGGGAAGCTATTCCTTTTTGCCCTGTGAGCCCAGGGAAGGCCTGTCTCCTGAGCACTGAAGTCTGGCAGGTAGTGAGGATGTTTAGGACCTGCCTGTGAAAAGGGGGTCTTCAAGGCCAGCTCTTCCTTTGGTTGCTTACCTTGTCCCACTTTTTCTGTCACAGACACTTAGGGTTTTTCCTGGGAGCTGTGACAGGGGTCTGGAGAGACGTGCAGCCAGCATCATGGCACTGAGATGTAAGAAGATCTGCTTCCTTCTGGTGGTTCTGAAACACAAAATGCACGCTCAGTGTCTTCTACTTGGGAGTTTAGTCAGGAATGGCCATCTTCTTCTTCAAGTTATTAAAGTTAACTGACTAGGCATAGGGGAGATATTTAGAACATGGCACCGGGTCCTGCTTGTTCCCAGGCAGCAGCCACGTTCCCACTGCTCCTCGGATCTGACCAGGGCTCCAGCTAGCTTGATCCGCAGACCCTGGCACCCACGAGATGCCAGTGTGGGGGATGGCTCTGCCAATCCCTCACAGTACCAGGTAGAATGAAGAGTCTAAAAGCTTAATGATTATCTAAAGGATTTATATGTTTAGAAATGCTCAATCAACAAGATGCCCACCCAGAGTTGTTACCCAATATCTAACCTTTTGATAAGTAGCTACCCAGGACTGCTCTCGAACCGTGCGTCCTCCTCCATCGTTGCCAGCCTCCTGTTTTCTCCTCCCCTTCCTCTCCTCCTCACTCTGCCTACCTCTCATACTGCACAGTAACCAAGCCCCACTGCATATACAATGTAGCAGTTGCAGGAAATTATCCTGCTACAACTAGGCCCTGCTCAAGGTATAGCCTCATGGGATGGAAAATCGAAACACAAGGTGTACCAACAGTCACAGGACAACCATGGATTAGGGGTCACCCATGTGTGACAGGCAACATTGAACTAGGCCAGTGATCCTCAAACTGGGCTATATAGCAACTATGGAGGAGCTGACTTGGGGACATTACGAGGGGAAGGCATATCTAGCTTTGCGACATCATCTGTTAAAACTCATTCCCAAGAACTGCATGGCTGTTTTCAAAGTCACGAAACTAGAATGCTTTAAGGAAGTTTATAATTCTGTGTTGGCCCATATTTGTGGCCGTCCTCAGCTTTACGTGACCTACAGGCCACAGGTCTGACGCACCTGGTGGGGAGTCCTCTGTGAGAGCAGCGTGTAATCATTTTACAAGCTCTTAACCACTGAGCTGGGGGTGGGGGGCTGGAGGGTGGTTTCTCACTCAGTGCTGTTCTGTCATCAAGGTTCCTGACATCTATCACACCACCCATCTGAGGTGATCAGGACACCAACCTTCACTCAGCGTATCCCCATCCTCTGCCGGTGGCTTCTGCAGTCCCACACCGCACACCACTCGGCTCAGTACGCCACTTCCTCTCCCCCAGCCAGTGTGAGGCTGTGAGATTGAATTAGTCAGTAATCCCTAGAAGCTAGGCCCTAGAGCAGAGACCGTACCTACAAGATGACAGCAGAGACTCCGCATTACAACATTTAAAACATTAAACACACACGCGCACACACACACACACGCACACACACTCCAGGCAGGGTAGTCCGTGCTTGCAATCCTAGCACATGGGTGGCTGAGGCAGGAGAATTTTAAGTTGGAAGTCAGCCTAGACTATACAGCAAGTTCCTCAGTAGCCTGGGCTATAAGACTCTGCCAATGGGCTGGAGAGATGGCTCAGCAGTTAAGAGCACTGACTGCTCTTCAGGTCCTGAGTTCAAGTCCCAGCAACCACATGGTGACTCACAACCATCCGTAATGAAATCCGATGCCCTCTTCTGATGTGTTTAAAGACAGTTACAGTGTACTCATATAAATAAGATAAATAAATCTTTAAAAAAAAAAGACTGCCCAAAACAACAAACTCCCAAAACCAAAACAAAGCAAAACAATAACAAAACCAAAACCTGCACGCAATGAGAAAACGAAGACCACACGTACACCCCTCATCCTTATCCATTTAAGGTTAAATTTAAATTGACCTACTTCAACTACGTCCTACGTCACTTGGTGCCACCTAAGGTCCTACTCAGCACCATGGTGATTAAATATCACATCCACTGATCAAACCCAGACAAGACTAGTAGTAATAAGATGGCGGACTAATCAGCCAGACCAATGCTCATCACAGGAGGGAGCTCCAGGTATTTCCCTCCTGTAATCTTCAGGAAAGGAAGAGAAGTGGAGGTCTCCTCAGCTTGTGTTATGTTTCCATTAGTAACTGCTGGTCAGCATGTATGTTGGCCCCTCCCTGCTCTAGTTAACAGTGACACCTTCTGGCTGAAGGGCTAAGAGGGAAGACTGGGAGAAGGTGACCCACATGGCTGGAGCTCGGGGTCTCTTGGTCTTTTGCTGGCCCCTCCTGTTAGTATTCTGTCTAAACTCCACCTCCACAGTTACCTGGCAACAGCCAGGTATGCTCCTCCCCACAGTTACCTGGCAACAGCCAGGTAGACCTGCCCACTATAAAAGGGGATGCTTGTCCCCTCCTCTCTCTCTTGCTCTCTTGATCTCTTGCCTCTAGCTTCTCTCTGTCCCCTCTCCCCTTCCCCCTTCCCTTCTCCCTCTCTCCACATGGTCATGGCCGGCCTCCACTTCTCTCTCTCCTCTCTCTCCCTCCTCTTTCTCTCTCTTCTCTCTCTCCTCTCTCTCTCTCTCTCTCTCTCCCTCCCTCCCTCTCTCTCTCTCTCTCTCTCTCTCTCTCTCTCTCTCTCTCTCTCTCTCCACCATCTTCTCCCATTTCTCTCCCCTCACCTTTGCCCTCTGCCCTGAATAACCGCCACCACCCCAACCATTTGGTCTGGTCTTGTCTGTTCTAAGCTGCACGTGGAAATCTAACACCTCCTTTGCATAACTGGTTGTAATTTGACACACCCATCTTGTTAATGATAAGATCCCAGCCTGGAGGAATCTCGCCCTAGCCCACCTCAAGCAGAACTGACAACCAGCCATCTAGGCCGTGAGGCCAGTATATTAGTCAGTTTTCTATGACTATTAATAGGTACTCGACACTGGTTGGGGTTTGGCCCACATTTCTGTTCTAAAGTTAAAGGTGCGCATATAGTTATGGAGTTCCTGCTGGTGGAGTACCAAGTTGTTATGAGACATCATAAGCCAGGAATCAGAGACAGGAACTATACTTTCTTCTCTCTCCTTCCTTTCTTCCACTTTCTTCCTTCCCTTCTTTCCTTCCTTCTTCTTCCTCCCTCTCTCTCTCTCTTTCTGAGACAGGGTAGACTGGGGTGCCATGAACTCATAAAGAGTTCACGCCTGCCAATCATAAATACGATGAATAACAATTTACATCCAGGGAAGAGAAATCTCCCTGAGAATCCCCTTCTTTTTTCTTTCCAGGTAAAATTGAATCACCCGTGATGCCTGCTATTAGAAGTTCTAACCCAGATGGACCAGAAGCCAGGAGCCTCGCCCTTACCCTCACCCCCTACCTTTTCCCACCTGCACAAGGTCCCCTGAAGCTGGGCAACTGCAAGATCCTGCTTGGCAACTGCAGATAGACTCAAAGCAGTGTACCATATCATCTGAAGAATAGCAGGGAGACCATAACTCAAGCAGTGTACCATATCTTCTGAAGAATAGCAGGTTGCAGTCCTCCTCTCCCCCACGAATAACCAGGACCCGCCAGTCGGGTCAAGTGGCACCCAGACATGGGGCTCGAGGCACGGACCCATCCGGACGGACCCTCATTGAGAGGATGTGCGCACAACATCAAGATTGAGCAAGACAGAGATCATCGCCCGTGACCTGTCGTCCACGGAACCAGGTTGATGCTGCCATCAAGAAGGCAGTTGAAGTTCATTACCATCAGCTGAAAATTGCAGAGGATCCAGAAGTGACTCCGCAGGAGACTGACACAGCTGTCAGCTCCCCTGCCTCCCCCTACGGTCGACCCCTAGACTTCCACGCCCTCCAGAAGGGTTCCTGGTATGCCTGGCTTTGCCCTCATTTCTCTCGCTAGAGAGCTTGGCCTCTTGATCACCACAACAAAAATTGGCTTTTTCCTAAACCAAGGCCACCCTTGATATGGCCGCTAACATTGGGGAGCCTTCCTTTATGACAATATTACACCCCAAACTGACAAATGGTTGGTAACTTGAACATTTACAAGAGACTAGGATGGCTGTGAGTTAGCCCAATGATGGGATTATTGTAGGTCCACTTCCCAGGGGCCCACCCAATGCAGCCGAAAAGGAGTGTGTGGTGCTGGGAGTGGGTGCAGCCTACATGGCCTAAGACAGGGCTCTCACCCTCCTTTCACCCACATCGAAGTCCCTTAACGTTGCCCATCGTCGACAGCCTAAAACCTTCGACCATCGATGTGACTCGTCTCACATCAGTGTTTTGGGGTTGTGAACTTGTCTAAGACCCCCCATAATTAGACATCCAAATTCAAAACTCACATAGTTGGGATTGAACATAAGACGCCTTCTCTAACTAAACAGAGAAGGGGGAGATGCCAGAAGCCAGGACCCTCGCCCTTACCCTTACCCCCTACCTTTCCCCACCTGCACAATGTCCTCTGAAGCTTGGCAACTGCAAGATCCTGCTTAGCAACTGCAGATAGACTCAAAGCAGAGTACCATGTCTTCTTAAGAATAGCAGGGAGACCATAACTCAAGCAGTGTACCATATCTTCTGAAGAACTGCAGGTAGATCATAATTCAAGGCAGTGTACCATATAGACCATGACATGTTTCAAGGCACAGGCCAAGAAGATTTTGTACTTTTCCACCACCTGGACCCTCTTACCCCCTCCCCTTGTAAAACATGCTATAAAAAAAGCATTTCATGTTCAAAAAAAAAAAAGAAATTAAAAAAAAAATGTATCATTAAAAAAAAAAAAGAAAAAAAAAAAAAAAAAAAAAAGAGTTCACGCCTGGAACGAAGGGTATTGGTCTCTTGCTGGCTCCTTCTTTGCCTAACTGGCTAACTCCTCACACCCATCTTGTTAATGATAAGATCCCAACTGGATCTTATCCTACATCTATGATGCGGGAATCAAAGAATTTGTCAGCACACCTGGTATACAGACTTCTTATAAAGCCACCAAGATTCAGCCTAGGTGCTCTACCCGATGACATTCCCAAAGTTCCCTCCTCTGCAGGTGAAAAATAGTTCACTTAGGATTGGAGAGGCGGCTCAGTGGTTAGAATTCCAGTTCCAGAGAATCCAACACCCTCCCTCTTCTGACCTCTTCAGGTACCACGCATGGGTGTGGTGCAAAGACATGCACAAAGGCAAAACACTCATACACATAAAGTCAAAAATTAAACAAAAATTTACTAATTTCTACAGTGAAAGAGGACAGCCAATTAAATCTGTATCTTTCAAACTTCAAACTGGGATTTAAGGCTCAAACCGTATCTAGATCATGGTAGCCTTAGGCTAGTCAACAAGCCAGCCTAGACAATGCTGACCGAAGGAAGCAGGCAGAGGCCTGTTGAATTCCCAGGACAGGCAGACAGGCCTCTGACATGTGTTACTTCTGTTCTTGAACTTGGTCTCTTTTGTACTCCTGCTCCTGGGCCACTCCCATTCCATACCTTCTCTTTTGTTTGTTTTGTTTTCAGAGACAAGGTTCTCTTCCTGTAACCCTGGCTGTCCTGAAACTTGTAGTAGACCAGGCTGGCCTTGAACTCACAAAGATCTGCTGCTCTGCCTCCTGAACACTGGGATTAAAGGCCCGTGCCACCGCTGCCCTGTTCTCTGCATCACTTTCTCACTTTGCTCACTTTCCAGCAGTGTCTCACACATGTCTGATAAGACTGCTCTCTTCAGCTTCAGGGCCTCGGCCATGGCTGAGGCTGGGAGGGGGTCTTCTGTCTCTTCAGTTTTTGGAGTGGCCAATATTCATTACCTGTTGTGGTTTGAATACGGTTGTTTCCTAGAAAACTCCGTGTTGAACTGTAGAGAGGAGGGGGCTAGGGACGGAATCTAGGGCTTCAGACTTGTAAGCAAATGTTCTTCAACTGCGCTGTCCTCCCAAGTCCATCAGACTAAGATCTGACTGTCATTGTGGCAGTGTTGGGACATGGGGTAATTAGGCAGGAGGATCTCGAGTTCAAAATCATCTTCAGCTACAGAGAAAACTCAAGGCTAGCTTGACTTCCATGAGAACACATAAGCAAATAAGACCAAAACTGAAACAAGCAAACAAACAGAGGCAATCGGCAGCCAGGTTGGTAGTACCCGTAATCTCGACACTGGGAGGCTGGGGCAGGAGGAACACACATTTGAGACCAACCAGCATGGACTACATATGAAGCTCTCCATTTTTAAACAACAAAGAAGTGATTTAGTAATTAGGAGGAATTAGTGCCTTCCTGGGGGAGATGTAATTCCCCCAGGGCTGCATGAGTTTCTTTCAGAAAAGGTCCTTATGAAGCAATCCATCTGCTGCATTCACTGTTAAGACTCCGCACGCAGCTTGGAACAGACAACACCGACCAAACGGTTCCAAAGAGGAGGGGGTTTATTCAGGGCAGAGGGCAAAAGTAGGGAGAGAAATGGGAGAAGATGGTGGAGAAAGAAGAGAGAGAGAGAGGAGAGAAGTGGAGGCCAGCCATGACCACGTGGAGAGAGGGAGAAGGAAAGGGGGGAAGGGCGAGGAGAAGCTAGAGGCAAGAGAGTAAGAGAGTAAGAGAGAGAGGAGGAGGCAAGCAGCCCCTTTTATAGTGGGCACGCCTACCTGGCTGTTGCCAGGTAACTGTGGGGCGGAGCATACCTGGGTGTTGCCAGATAACTGTGGAGGTGGAGTTTAGACAGAATACTAACATTCACCGCATTCAAACAAGTGCCCACTTCCTGCTGTGCTATGAACAGCATGGGGCCCTGAACAGCATAAAGCCCTCATCAGAAGCTGTACTTTGGACTTCCAGGGCTCCAGAACCACGAGTCAAACTAAACCTCTTTTCTTTCAAAGTTGTCAGTCTCAGGTATTCTGTTACAGCAACAGAACCATGCAAAGTCACTTCCCCTTTCCAGGTGCTCCCGAGCAACACACAGCATGACTCTGTAGGTCCATGGCCCTTAATCCCCACACTACTCTTAGTTTACTTAACCTTCTTCAATTGAGACAAAGCCTTGTGACACCAGAGGCCTGGCCCATCTTGGCACCTTGAGGGTAGGAACGCACCATGTGACCCAGACTGAAGTTCCCATGGCAGGTCCCTGCAGGGAGAGCCTGACTTGGCCCCTGTAGAAGACTCAGGCCAGAGCTGGCCTCACTCTTTCCATGTGCTGAATACCCAACTGAACACACACAACTTCACCTCCTCCCACCACAACTGAAGCCTGGTCACTCTGCTGCTGGCTGATTTCAAATGCAGTCGGTAATTAAAGACCTTTCCCAGCCCTTGGCTCACTGCCTGTGGAAGAAAATGCTTCAGTATAATCTCCAAACAGAGGGTTGCTTTCATCTTAGTTTTCCTTAGATTCAGCAGAATGTAAAGTGCTTTAGTCAAAATAGCTTAAAGCACATAAACGCACAGGCCTTTGAATTATGCCAACTTACAATATGGCCTCTCAGACACAGAATGGTCAACATCTAAATCTGAGGACAGGGCTTCATTCTGAGCTACTGCTTTGCCACTGAGCTGCACCTCCAGGCTGGACTAGGTTTATGGAACACACTGTTACTGTGGAGTACCAGACGACTCTCCCAGGTACTGTTGCTATCTTAATGCCCCAGGCTGGATTTCACTCTCTGTAGAACAGGAAGTTCTTGGCTCTACCTTCAGGTTTGGGAACAGAAATGGTTACAGGAAGTAGGCGGGTGCCAGAGAAAGGAAGAGCTCCTAAGGGCTGATGGTTCCTTTAACCTTAAAACTCAAGTCCCAGAATCAAAAGGGCACTAGAGTCTGACTTAGAGAGACCAAAGGCATAGGATATTGTCACAAAATAAAGATGCTAAGAGCACCCACTCCGAGATCAATACAAAATCTGTGGGAAACCCAAGATGAACCTCATTTCTCCTCTCATTTCAAAGGAGTACAAGTCAACCTCGATTGGTGGTGACCTGTGCCATGACCATTAGATGCGGACAGCTAAGCAATAGCCGGCTCTGACACATATGCATGTATCCTTGTCGGCTACTGGGCATCCTGCACTGTAAAGTGAGTACCCCGGAGAGGGCATAGCTGCCAGCTTTCCAGTGTGTCAGTAGATAGGTCTCCCCTAATCCCGTTAGGGTAACTCATTCTCAGAAGAGGAAGGGCATCTGCAGGACAGGAATATTGGAGGTGGGAATTTGGGTGGGATGTCTAAATGAGCCTTGGACACTGTAACATGGGAGAGAACGCTGCCCCACCAAGGGGGTAAGCTGCATCCTCTCTCCAGGTATCCCACAGGGAAGTACCCAAGACAAAACCAAAGTCCCAAACTGATAGCCCATGGCTAAATTTGGCCACCTTACATTTCCAATAATTATTTGCTTCATTCCAGTGGTCAGTTGCGGTTTGCTTCATTTTGTTTTGGGTATCGGAGACTGAAGCCAGTGCCCTGTTCATGCTCTACCACTGAACCCCACCTCCACCCCAGCTTAGCACTCCGAGTTAATACAGTGAGGCAGGGGAGCTATTCTTGAACCAAATAAAAACATTTCACAACTTCTATCTTAAATAGAACGGAGATGCCTGCCAGCCCTCTGAGAGAAAATCATCTGGACAGAAAGCCTAAGGGGATTACACAGGAGCGTCATCCTCACCGTACTGGGATCACAAATGCAGATATAAGTCACAACTAATCTCAGTGGAGTCCATAAAGCCAAGGATTCAGCTGCACACCCCCGTTGGGCAGAGACACACCTAATGCTGGCACCTGGATCTGCCCAAGGGACACCGGGCACAGAAGAAGTACTGTATGGTTATCAATGTGTCACTGAGTCTGTTAACTCCCTCTTCTCAGGCTCCTCCAAGCCCTCAGGATCTACTCTCCACAGCGCTAGCTGCACAGGGGCCTGTCCCCTGACCCTTGACGAGTTAGATGACCCAAGACGACCCCTAGGAAAGACATGAGGGAGAGGAGTTTTGCTTAGACTCTGTGAGCTGGAAACCTAAGACCTGCTGAGGGGAAGGAGCTGGAGGTAGAGCCTGCTGAATGCTGTCATTAAGTCATCTGCCTTTCATTTGGAGAATGGCTCACTGTTGACCTTATAATGACAAGAGGAGGTGTGCCTCCCTCTCCCACTCATTGGTGCTTCCCCAAAGAGAAAATGTTACCAGAGCCATCAAATCACTATAATTACAATGGCCAGACTAAGAGAACATTCCATGCTTAGGAGAACAGGGCTCGCCTGCCAAGGGCAAGGCCAACCATGGACGCTGTCTCAGGGGTCCATTCGTGGTCTGTTCTTACCATATGATGAGCTTTCATAGCTGTATTATTTATTATTTACATGCCATCTTTGTTATTAATCTACATGTTATTATCATTATTGTAATATTAATATATTGTTATCAACATTTATTATTTATGTTGTTACATCAACATGCTAATGGTTTATTTCCAGCTCAGCCTTTGCCCCAAATTCCAGCCTTAGGTATACAACTTCTACTTCTTTCTTCTTACTTCTACTTCACACCTAACTGGTACAAATAACAACTCCTCCACCATGTGGTTGCTGGGAATTGAACTCAGGACCTCTGGAACAGCAGTCAGTACTCTTAACCAATGAGCCATCTCTCTAACCCCAGGCTACCTTTTCTAATTGCCTACACCAAAAAAACAGTCTCTCAACAGGGACTGTAATCCCAGCTACTCAGGAAGCTGAGGCAGGGGGTTAAAGCCTTCCTGGGCTATAAGTCCAAGATCAGCCTAGGTAACTTAGTGGAACATCAATCCAAAATAATAAAAATCAGGTTGAGGATATAACTCAGTGGTAAGCACTTACTTATCATTCATGACGCCTTAGTTTCAACCCTTTGCACAGGGAAAAAAACAAACAAATAACAAACAAAGACACCCTCCCCCTCTGGATCTATGTAATTACAATCACCTAGTCGTTGTATATTGGAGTTCATAACTACCCACGAGTCCTAACCGTCTGTCACACGTACGCTGTGAGCACCCTACCAATAGGACTCAGGTGGTGAGTCCCTGATTTCTAGGTTTTCTCTATAGATTTATTGTTTAGAAATCATGAACAAGACATAAATGTCTCCGTTCAGCTTCCTGGCCTGCTAGGCTGTCTATACCCAGCGCTTCAGGACGAATCTGATATCGAAAGACAGGCATCTGCTGCGTCACAAAATATCCTGGCAAGAGGAAGTCTTTGCATCTCGTCCAAATGAGAACCTCTGGGCTAGACAGTGACTCTGCATCTGCTGACTATGGGCCGACTTTGGCTCACTGGCTGGAAAAACATGCGATGGATGATATGCCGCCTCTTTCTGGAAGGAGCAGCCACAGGGTTAGGGAAAAGGACGTCGGAGCCCCACCCAGATGCGCGGATCCAAGCAATCCTGGCGCCTTCCAGCAGGCAAGGGGTAGGATAGAGTCGCACAGGCGCCTCCTCCTCCACGCCGCGCCAAACGTCGCTCTAGACGCGCAGCCAATCCCAGCGCTGCGGTCCCTTCCTGCAGGCTACAGGGCGGGGACCAAGGGGGCTCGGCCAAGGCCGCGCTCCCATTGGCTGAGGCGGCACCGCCTAGACAAAGCCGCACTGTCCTCCAGCCGTTGCGCTGGGGTGACTGCTGGCCTGGCGATCCCAAGGGCCCCCGCCACTCGAGCATCCCAGACGACCCTCGCGGCGCCGCCACCGTGCCCGAACCTTCTCCTCTTTCCCCAGCACCGAGGCCCACCCAAGTCTCCACCAACCCTGGCTCTGCTAGCGCTCACGCGACTGGACCCGTGGCCTCACCGCTGTCCAGCATCCTTTCCGAGCAGAGCAGGCGCAGAAGAGGCGCTGCCAAAACTCAGAGAACAGAGCCTAGGAGAGGCCACGGGAGGAGGGGGACGGACGTAGAGAAAGGTCGGGAGATGGGTCAGGACCGCGCAGTGCCTTCCGAAGGCTGCCTCAGTGGCTTCGACCCAGGCTCGGCCTTAGACTACGAAGTGACCTTGGGTCAGTTCCCTCCACTCCTGGGGCCTCGGTTCCCTTCTGTGAAATCGTGCCGGCCGTGAACGAGGAGTGCCGAAGGTTTCACCTGGGGCCACGCGGCCGCGTGATCAACCCTGGGCCTCCGGTAGCGATAATAAAGGACCTTGTTCCTGGAGGCGCGCACGGAGGAAGCGAGAGGCCAGCAGAGGGTGGCGGGTGCAGACCACCTCGGGTCGAGGCAGAGGGATCAATCGGTCCATCTCTGCTTCCTCTTCGCCACAGGGCTGTCTAGAGGACACGATGTCCCTGCCCTACCCGCCTTCCAAGGACCCGGCTCAGTAGTCGCGCCGGGCTAACCCAAACCAAGCAGATTGAGCTGGTGTGCAGCACCCGAGCTACCGCGATGAAGACCCTCCCTCTTACCCCAAAGCGAGCCGGCAGGGGGCTCCGCGGCTGGACTGGTGCGCTCGTCTGAACTCGGTGCTGTGCAGGTGCTCGAGCTTCTGGCTTGGAGTTGGGGCGTTGCCTAGGTTTCCCAAGACCCTCTCCCGACCCCTAAACCCGCGGCGTCCTGCTTCTGACACCCGGATGTTCCTTACACACTCCGGTGCGTGCGTTAGGGCTGCGCCGGGCGGGGCCCGACGGCATACAGCGCGGAGGCGGGGAGAGTTCAGGCGCAGCCTCCTTAGCCCTCCTTTGCCCGGCCTGGCTCTGCTCCAGTCAAGGGTGCCCCTAATCTCTAGTCTCTCTCTAGGTAAACCTGCTCATACAGGTTCATCTTGATCCAAGCCTGGTATGGATCCTCTCTGTCATCTGATCTTCGCTTTCTGGATCCTGGGGGGAGGGGAGGGGGAAGCAAAAGGTGCGAGAAGGTTTCAGGCCCCAGCTCACCCCCAAAACCAGGGAGCCGGTGCCGTTCCAGGAAGTGAAGAAACTTCTTCCTGGCCTTTTGTGTTTGCTGTCTTTAAAACTCATCGGGGCTAAATGGTTAGTTGGTTGACTTTTGAATGTCATTTAACGAAATGACACTTAATTTTTTTCTTCTGAGGGTCTTTAACATATCGCAGTTTCCCAAGGCTTAACCAATAGGACTGTGCGTGTGGTCTTCAGGGTCAGTCAGCCATAAATGAACTCTCCTCAAATCCCACTACCTCGAGACACTTGTTTCCAAGATGAGAAACAAGATGAGGGAAGACACCAGGATCTATTAGCGATGAGCTATGTTTAGATAAATGACATAAGGACTGCGTAGAAAGGGACTGGAAAGATGAACGCCCCGGGGAAGTATGGGGACAATGGGGGAACGAGGCTTTAAAGAAATCTGCCAGCCAGATGAGGACTGAGGCTGCGTGTTCCCTTTTTACGCCCCTCTTCTGGTACCCAGAGCGCTGAAGACCGGGAGAATCCTGAAAAGAGAACGCCTTAGTTCTCTGAGCCCGTTTCAAGCCAGACTCAAGTCACTCAGTAGATGGTGCCGTAATCCATAACAATAAATCTCTATCCTGTAAACTAGCGCATGGCTTTAATATCTGCATTCATTTGGGAGACAGAGGCAGATCTCTGAGTTCAAGACTAGTCTGATCTACAGAGTGAGTTCTGGCACAGCCGGTACTACACAGAGAAATCCTGTCTCAAACACAGAATAACAAAATAATATCATCATCCACCCCCCCCCCCCCCAAACTGCCTACTCGCTAGAGTATACTGTGTCACCAGGTTACACTTTAAGGATTATACCATGCTAGAAGAGTTAATCTTCCCACCTAGGAAAACCGTAGATTCTAACTTTGGTCTAAGAATTGTGTGTAAAGATTTATAAAAGACTGTGATAATTAGTTGAACTATTTGACTTTACTTTAGACAACTCTTGCTTCAGAATCTTTCCAGCCCAGCTTTTCTGGTGTAACCTGAGAAGCCCCTGCCCCACCTGTACCTGTGCTTTCTGGCTTCAGAGTGTCCCTGTTGCAGCCCTCTAGGATGCCTGCAACAACCCACTGCCCTCTGACACTGGCTAAGCCGAGAGACAACTGCACCAAGACTCTCTGACCAATATTGCCCCCTCGAGACCCAAATCTGCCACTCATTACGCCCCTTGACTGTTCTGAGGTAAGTCTAGTGTACTTCCTGTGATGATAATACCCATGGGATCTGTGGTAGTGAACAATGTGACCAACTCAGCTGCACATCCTTTTTCAGGCCACCCTCCCCATTTGACTACAGGGAGACACTCCTGTTCCTGGAGATTTACTCTGCAGCTTTGGAGTCCTAATGGTTGACTAGGTGAGTAGCAGTCCTCTTCCCAGAGAGAATGTTCTACCATGAGATAGATATCAACCTCGACTACTGGATTCCAAACCACAGAGCACCCCCAAGAGTTGTACCCTCAGAGAGATCACAAGGCCACCCAGAGCAGCCTCATCCACCAGGACACTGCCTTCTAGTAAGCAACACCCCTTCCCCAGTGCCTTTTGTAATATCTGGGTGGCCAAACCATCTCTCCTAAGAACTTATAGAAAGGTATGCCTTGGGTGCTTGCTAGACTTTCTATGCACAGAGGGAACAGGGAACCACTTGACTCTCAAAACTAGCATCTAAATTAAACAGAAATTAGGTGTGGTTAATGTATTTTTGTCTATGGAGTGTATTCCCTGTGAGATTTTTCTCCTCACTTTAAATACATATTATTATTATTATCATTATTGTTATAGGCAGATTTAAAGGCAAGCACCACCACACCTGGCTCTTTTCCCACTTTTAAGCATTATAAAAAGCAAACTTCTCTGTATGCCAGTAAGCCGTGTGATTGGTGAAAATGTTCTTTCATCACCCCGTTATCCATGTAAAGGAGATTCACATCCCAAATAAGCTATCAATATACATGCCCTCCTCTTTTGCCACTTTGGGAGGCAGGGGGACCCAGATGAAGCCAGTGGTTGCTTCAAAGAGGCATTCCAGCCTTTACTTCAGGCTCTTCCAACCCTGCTAATGAAGAACTGGTTTGTTGGGTTTGAGACTTCATGCTTTCATTTCCCAAATGCCCTACCCTCGAGGGCACCACTAACACCGTGGAAACAAGCAGGAAGTGGCCACGCCCAGGAGAAAGGTTTTGACTGGGTGAGAGTCAGGCAGGACTGAGGGTCAGTCAGACACAACTGGGCCCCGGCCGAATCTCAGCTCATTCTCTCCCTAGTACAGTTCTGTCTGCTAATTTGGGAACTAGAGAAAAGGCTTGGTCTTGAATCTGAACACATGAAACAGAAACCCGTGGTAACCAGGTCACTCTAAGCAAGATGTGCCAAGATGTGCCTTCCTGCACCTCACTGCCCAGACAGAAGACCTGGGGCCAGGCTCTTTAGCACCTGTGCATTTCACCTGAACAGCCAGAGGGCGCTGTTGCAAATATCCAACGTAGGTTTGGCAGGGAAATGATCTTTGCTATGAACGGATATGCATGCATGAGCTAAGTGAGTCAGCAGGAGTCCTACTGTGTAAGTTTTCTAAAAAAGGGGGGGGGGGACAGAGACATGCAGTGAGAGTGGGGAGTGGGGCCCTCAGGCGAAGTTTCACAGAAGAATCAGCCTTCTGAAAGAGTCTCAGAAACCGCCACACCCAAGTCCCCCTGCTAAATGGAATCCTCATCACCTCCTAGCTCACACTTCGGCCAATGCCAGCCCTTAGTTAATATCTTTCTCCTTTCTGGACTCTGGCCCTGTGTACCTCTGCTCCCTGCTGGTAGTAGAGAGAGCAGCATTTGCTTGCTGCAGACTAAACCATGCCGTTAGCCACCTCCAAGCCCTCACCGAGCCGGGTGTGTGGTCCTCTGGGAGGATATCGATGGGGCGAGAAATCAGTGGTTCTATCTGCTACCCCAGACTCCACAGATTTTCTGTTTTGATGCAATTGAGTTTTTCTTTTAAACTGGAGGCCTGGGGAGATGGCACCAGATGTTGGTGGTGGGGTGAGGTGGGGGTGGAGCCAAAGCCATGACTGAGTCTAAACCCCCAACACACAGAAAAAGACAAGTGTGTTTGCACATCTGTAATTTCAGTACTTCTTTTTTGTTTGTTTGTGGGTTTTTTTTTTTCTTTTTCGAGACAGGGTTTCTTCTGTATAGCCCTGGCTGTCCTGGAACTCACTCTGTAGACCAGGCTGGCCTCGAACTCAGAAATCTGCCTGCCTCTGCCTCCCAAGTGCAGATTAAAGGCATGCACCACCACTGCCCGGCTAATTTCAGTACTTCTATATCAAGAGGGAAGGCAGAGACAGGAGAGTTTTCCAGAAGCTCATGGACCAGCCAGGCTGGAATATGCTGCCCAGAAACAAAACAGACCCTGCCTCATGATGGAAGGGAGAACAGACTCCCTAAAGTTGATTTCTGACCTCCACACAAGTGTAGAAGTATGTGAATACCTGCACACACACACACACACACAGAGAGAGAGAGAGAGAGAGAGAGAGAGAGAGAGAGAGAGAGACTTAATAGAAAACATTCTTAATCGTATGGATTTTACAAGTATCAAGTAGCTTATTTTACAATTGGTAGTGAAGACAAAAAGCCAATAAAAGTTTCTAAATCAAATTGTGGGACTCCAGGTGGTGTGTTGGGGAAAGACTTTGACAGTTGACCCTAATGTGACTGTTAAACTGAAATCTGCAGATCAAAGAGAAGTGGAGGGGGCTTCCCATCCCCTTCGGTGAGCAGGCAAGAGAGCCCAAAGGAGCAGAGGTGGGGTGGGGGTGGGGCAGGAATCAGGGAAGGTACACACCCACCCACCTCCTTTCTGTCTCAGGTTTGGGGATCTGGGCTTTTAAAAGAATTTCAGTTCTGGGAATAGAGCCCAAGGCCTTGTACACACAAGATGTTCTACCACTGAGATAACTCGCCAGCCCTTCCCTGTCTCCTGACTAGCATTTTTACAGTGGGGGTGAATAGTCTTTAAATCTAAGCAAAGCTCATTTGGGTCATTGGGGTTTGTTTGTTTGTTTGTTTAGTTCTGACTCATTCTTGAGCCCAGGCTAGCCTGGAACCAGCCTTCCTTTTTTCCTAGTCTTGTGAGTGCAGGGATTACGGGTGTGTGCCATCATCCCAGTCTTTACTGGAATCCTTGAAAAGGATTGAGGACAAGCAGATAATAAAAGCCATGCATCTGAGCCACTCTGCCACACCCCAAGCAACAGCAACTGTAAAATTCCTTCAGCTTCAGACACTGAACTCTTCTGTCCTCAGAACTGTGCTGTTTCAGAAATTCAATAAACCACTGAGGAGAGCCTGCTTTCAATAAACAGTAGCACTTAGTGGGTTAGCACTGTACCAATCACTGTGCTAAGTGCCTATCTGCCTCACACCCCTCAATTCTGCCACCATCCTGAAAGCAGTCTGAGACCTTTTGTACTTTACAGCCGAGCGTCATCTGTCATCTATAGTATCCATATATCTATCTATCTATCTATCTATCTATCTATCTATCATCCATCCATCATCTATCTATCTATCTATCTATCATCTATCTATCTATCTATTTATCTATCACCCAGGTTAGATTAGATAGATAGATAGATAGATAGATAGATAGATAGATAGATAGGGTTTTTCGGGGAAAGAGGAAGGAAGCTTCTGGGTATTGAACTCAGGGCCTTGTGCCTGCTGAGCACACACTACTACTGACCCCTCCCCCAGACTTATAATCCCAATTTATGAGGTATTTGGAGTAGAGACTCTTTCTATAGCAGGCTCAGCACTGTCTCCGTAGCATCCAGGTTATATGGAAATGCTTCACAGTGGTTCTGACATAGTAGCCAGCTTCTGATACTCTCAAGAAGTCATCTTACTATTAACTGACCTCATGAGCATATTACCTTTATTGTTTTTATGAGACAAGCTGTGTAATTCAAGCTGCCCTTGAACTCACAATCCTCCTACCTCAGCCTTCTGATTTTGGGAACTCTAGGTGTATACCACCGTACCTGGCCCATAGAAACCTTAAGTGTACATGGGACACAACTCTCAATGCTTAAATCTGATTTCATTTTCTATACTTCTAAGTGTATTTTTTTTTAAGTTTTAAAAACAAGAGACACAGTTACATGTTTATTTCACATTTTTTCCCTTTCATTTCTGCCTGTTGGGACCAGAGTTAAAACCTGGCTTTTTCATTTGCAAAGCTACTTAGTCTTTCTGTTTGGGTTTTAGGTTTCTTTTTTTTTTCCTTTTGGGCTTTTTGTTTGTTTGTCTGTTTGTTTCCCTTTTGGTTTTACAAACAGGTTTCTCTGTGTAACCCTAGCTGACCTGGAACTCACTCATTGTAGACCAGGCTGGCCTTGAACTCAGAGAGAGCCATTTGCCTCTGCCTCCCAAGTTCTGGGATTAAGGGCATGCACCAAAACTGCCCAGCTCTAAGCTTTCTCTTACCTTAGCCAGTGCAGTGAAGCGGCGTCTGCAGCACCTACCAGCAGCCCCCTCCAGACAGCGACCAGCCAGATGCCCCAGAACCCTCTTACTCCTCAGCAGGGTGTAGTAACCGCCCAGGGAAATCTCTCCAGGCTTGATGTGTTTCCTTCCAATGCTTTACCTGGGACTGAAAATTCCCATACAAGTCTGACAGAAAAGCCACCTACTGATTACAGTATTGAGCTTCTGGGTGTCCACGTGTTTGTCATTGACTGGGCGAAGTTCAGCTTTGCTACTGTTTGTTTTAAGCTTAAACTGTCTGTGAATTTGACCCTCTGGCAAGCCGAAGATCAAGGGTAGAAGCTGCAGCTAAGGGACACACACACACAACACACACACACCCTGGAGCTCCCTGCCAGGCATGTGTGGACACAGGTCCACACTAGCCTGAACAGGGTGGGGACTAGCCAGAGAACCCTGAGCATGGCCAGGATGCACAACCTGAGGTAGCATTTCAAATGCTTCAGTAACTTGTACAGTCACTTGCAAGGAGACTGGGACAAACTTCATACCTTTGAGTGTTGGGGAAAGCCCGAGGTGCCTGGCGTGCTGGGATCCCTCAAGGGCATCCCTTAGAATTGCCACAGGAAGCTGAAAGGGACTAAGCACAGTGAAAAATGGAGCTGGGTTACAGTGGTGACCGAGGTTGATCTTTTCAGAAAGGGGGATTGGTCACCTCACCAGTAACAAGCTGAGGCAGCTGAGGCAATTCCTGAGGCCGAGGGGACACAGTAGTAGATGACAGTCATAAATGGCAGCTGCCACCATGTGACCAGTCACTAAGTCTGTTTTGAGAATTTAGTCCTTGTTTCCTTATGACCATGGCTGTGTGTGTATAACAATACCTATGCTTCCTTCTGTTTCTTTTTTTACATTTATTGATTTTTATTTCATGTGCATTGGTGTTTTGCCTGCATGTATGTCTATATGAAAATAACAGGTTCCCAAGAACTGGAGTCACAAACAGCTATGAGTTGCCACATAGGTGCTAGGAATTGAACCTAGATCCTCTGGAAGAGCAGCCATTGCTCTTAACCACTGTGCCATCTCTCCAGCCCCTCCTTCGTTTCTTGTCTTTCTGTCATGTAACATAAGATGTGCTGAGTTGGGGACTGGAGAGACACTGTTTAAGAGTGCACAGTACTCCTGCAGAGGACCACTAGAGCTTGGTTCCTAGCGTGGATGTCAGGCAACTCAGAACTGTCTGTAAGCTTCAGAGGATCTGACACTGTCTACTGACCTGCGAGAGCACTTTCACTCATGTGCACACCGCTACCCATACACACATGCACACACTCATACACACCACACACAAACACACATGCACACACTCATACACACCACACACATACACACATGCACACACTCATACACACCACACACATACACACATGCACACACTCATACACACCACACATATACACACATGCACACACTCATACACACCACACACAAACACATGCACACACTCATACACACCACACACATACACACATGCACACACTCATACACACCACACACATATACACACTCATACACACCACACACAAACACACATGCACACACTCATACACACCACACACCACACACATGCACACACTCATACACACCACACACATACACACATGCACACACTCATATACACCACACATATACACACATGCACACACTCATACACACCACACACAAACACACATGCACACACTCATACACACCACACACTCATACACACCACACACATACACACATGCACACACATACACACACATATACATCCACATATACACCATACATACACACATATATACACATGCATACACACACACACACACACACACACACACACAAATAGAGCCAGGTGTGGTAGTACAAATGTTTAATCCCCAAACTCAGAAGGCAAAGGCATTCAGATCTTTATGAGTTCTAGACCAGTGACAGTCTGTCTCAAAAGACATAAATAAATAAATAAATAAATAAATAAATAAATAAGAAAAATTTAAAAGCTTAGAAAAATCTGTCTCCTAATATTTAAATAAATTAATAATAAATTAATAATAAATAAATAAAATTAATTAAAATTTTAGTTTCCTAATATTGCCAGCTGGCCTCCTCTACAGAATGAACTTTTGAGATGCTAGACATGTGAGCCAAATCCTTTAAAATGTCTCCGCTGGGCTGAGGCTGTGGTTCAGTTGTTAGAGAGCTGACCAAGAATAGCTGAGGTCGCGCTCAGTCTCCAGCAATGGAAAAAAGTAGCATTTTTGAGCTCAGTGAGATGGCTCAGCAGGTAAGGGTGCTTGCCACCAAACACAGTAACCTGAATTCAGTCCCTGGAACCCACACAGTGAGAGAATCGACTCCCACAAACTGTTGTCTGACCTCAAATAAGTACATGAGTGAATGTGCATGCATACACACACACATACATATTCATACACACAGATACACACACACACGTACACACACATATACACACAGATATACACATAAATACTCACATATGCACATACATATGTGCCCCGCCCGCCCACGGGGATTCGACAAGACCTTAGGGAAGGGACGAAAGAATGAAGGGACAAGAGACACAAGGAATGAGAGCAAGTCTGGGTTCTTTTTTTTTTTTTAAAGATTTATTTATTTTATTTATGAGTACACTGTCGCTGTCTTTGGACACACCAGAATAGAGCATCCAATTTCATTACAGATGGTTGTGAGCCACCATGTGGTTGCTGGGAATTGAACTCAGGACCTCTGGAAGAGCAGTCAGTGCTCTTAACCGCTGAGCCATCTCTCCAACCCAAGTCTGAGGTTCTGATCAAGCTCTGAAACTTTCATTTCGGGTGCAGGTTGTAAAGACACAGCAAACCAGGAAGTTTGGGTGAGGGTCATTGCTTAGGGCTATCCCACTGTTGAATGCTTATTGCCCTAGACCCTCCCACTGTCATATCCCTATTGCCCTAGACCATCCCATTGTCATAACCAGCTCCCAGGAAATGCCAGACATTCTTAAGTTCCTGGGGCCTGAGACCCATGAACGTCCTTTCTTAACCTTGCACTGACTAGGCTTTCTAGAACAGCAGGTAACTTCCTAGGTTCTCTTAGGACAGCAGGTAGTTTCCTGGGTTTGGCTCCCGACACATATGCACACACATACACACACTTACATATACACACAGACACACACTCACAAATAAATGTTTAAATTTCTCCCCTGTATGGGCCATTTTACCTTCAAGCCTTAATACTTGTCTTTTAGAGGGTGGAATGCATGGGAAAACCATTCATAACACTGATAGTTTGATGAACTTTGTAATATATGTATATTCATAGTATATATTTGTAATAGTATATGTATATGCATAGTATATGTTTTAAATAAATGGACATCTGTACTAAAATACCCACTCAAAGTGAGCTGAACTCCCAGTTGAACCCTGGGACAAACTTGAAACAGATTCTTCTCTGGAATGGTCACTCTTTCTTTTTGAGAGTGGCAGTGAGGGACCTTATCCTGGGGCCTGGAGGACAGGCCAAAGGTAGGAGCATTGGCCTCAAGCCAACCCTGGCCGTGGCATTGCTTACTTTATGCCCTGAAGCGTCTGCAGTCACTGCCCTTGAGGTGTTCACTGCCTGTGGAGGGGACAGGCCCTGCCTGTAGAGGGGACAGTTCACACTGCTGTAGGACAACCTGGGCCAGGTGATACCAGAAGATGTGATGAGGTGGGGCCAGGGCAGGCAGGGAATCCTGGACCAGGGAAGAAAATATAAAGGACCACTTGCAGCCAGCTGCTTGCCAGGTACCATTTGAGACATAATACATTATCTATGTCAGCTTCTGCGGGCACGATCCATGGTCCACGGCCGAAAGTATTCTTTCCTATATGGACAGCATGTTGGACATCCCTTTGAGATAGATACATGAATACCACCTCGATCACAGCCTCTGATGCAAAGAGCAAGGTTGATGGTCAGTAATCCCTTTATAAATGGTTTGATCAATGGTACCCTTTGCTGTAGACAGTAAGAGTTTCCTATGTGCAGGCAAGGACAGAGTCCTACTATGGAAAAAAAGAAAATCAAGCTTTACAATCCGAAGAGGATCAGCATAGATCCAGAGCACGGGAAAAGGGCATACTATGTCTGAATATGTAAGGATACGGCCGTTGCTGGGCATGGTAGCGCACATCTTTAATGCCAGTGCTCAGGAAGCAGAGGCAGTCAGATCTCTGTGAGTTCCAGGCCAGCCTGGGCTATGTAGAGAGACCCCATCTCAAAAACAAAAACCAAAACCAACAGGAATAATAACTGTCCTCTTAGTATGTACTTACACCTCCTCAGAAGCCCCCCCCATGACAGTTGATGACACACTCTTGCTGTGAAGCTTGCATGCTCTCTGTGTTGTAACTCATAAAATGCAACTTTTCCTCTTTTTTTTCCATCTCCCCTTTCACCACACTGCTAAAATCCTAAGCCTCTTGCCCTAACCCTCTGGACTTTCTCTCCTCCCTCTCCCTCCCTCTCCCTTCCCCCTTCCTGGTCCTGTTCCTCTCTTTCCTTCTACCCCCATGCAGCTGCTCACAGACTTCCACTGCTAAGTCTGAGCCCTTTCCTTGGCTCTCCCTCAGAGTATCTAACTTCTCTTTCTCCTAACCATCTCACTCCCCTGACAACTGTCCAATCCTGCTGTCTTCACTGTCAAGTACCAATAACACTGTCCCTGAATTTCCTTCTGAGATCATTTAATATTCTTTTATCTACAAGGCCAGTAACCTGCCAGAGAGCCCCATGTCATCAGTAACGGGACGAAGGGAAAGGGAACGTTCCTTCAGGTTGAGATCAAGGAGCGGCCTTAACAGAAACAGCGGTCGCCTTAGGGCTCAAATGTAGACATGAGGGGGTTATTCTTCCTCCAACTCATTATTTTGAAAAAAGTTTAAGTGGGTGATATAGCTTTGTGGTAAAGCACATTCCTAACTTGCATTTAAAAAGTTGTTTACGTACACGTGTGTGTACACCAGAGTACATGTGTGTGTACACCAGAGTACATGTGTGTGTACACCAGAATACAACCTTGGGTATTGTTCGTCTCACTTTCTACCTTGTGTTTTGAGACAGAGCCTCTCACTAGCCTGGAACTCACCAAGTAGGCTAGTCGGGCTGTCCAGTGAACCCTGGGATCCACCTGTCTCAGGGCTGAGATGACAAGTGTGTATCACCACACGGTACATACTTTCTCATATGGCTGCTGGGGATCAAATGCAGGACATGGAAGGCACCTCACTGACTGAGCTGTCTCCTCAGACCCCACAAAGGTCACATTTGCAAACACCTAAACACATAAATTAAAATAAATACCTAAAAGTTTAAGATGCCAGGTGGTCTCAAAAAGTCAGGTCTCAGCCACGGATGAGACGTTTTGAACTGTGTCCCAAGCATCCCCCAGACTCCAATATATTAACTCGCATAAAGAGGGAAAGACAATCTCAAAGAAAAAGAATGCTTGTTTTAGTGTCCTCTCTCTTTCATCATCAGCTCTGCATCCGTCATTTTACTCAGAAGTTCTTTCTGTTGGCATTAGTCTAGGCTCCGCCCCACAGTTACCTGGCAACAGCCAGGTGTCCCTGACTCACTGTAAAGGGGGCTGCTTGCCCCTCCTCTCTCTCTTGCTCTTCTGCTCTTGCTCCCACGTGCCCCTTACCCTTTCTCCCCATCGCCTCCCCCCTCTCTCTCCACGTGCTCAAGGCCTGTCTCTACTCCTCTCCGTCTCTCCCCTCTCCCTCTCCCTCTCCCTCTCCCTGTCCTTTTCCCTCTCCCTCTGCCTTTCTCTGTCTCTACTCCCTCAAATCCCCTCCCCATGAGTGTCCCTCAGGAGGAAAGGATGCCTCAGCATGGGCCTGTGGAGGCTCCCCCTTCCCCGACACCTGACTACACAGCCATCAAACATATTCCTTCTTCGTGTCTTTTTATAAAACACAACACTTTCCTCTTCCTCTCTTTTTTCTACTCACCAAACGCCCTCCCCTCAACTCCACACATCCAACCGCCTGGTCCAGCCCCGCCCCCCACGGCCCCTCACCGCAACCAGCACTGCAGAGGAACAAAGAGAAGAGGGCAGGGCCAGATCATCAGAGGGTGGCTGTTGAGACTTCCTCTCCCGCAGCTCTGAAGGAGGCTTGCAACTTGGACAAAGACAAATCACTTTAAAATGCCCTGACTCAGGAAGTGGATGCCAGCTGACAGCTGGAAGGAGGCTGCAGCCCAGGCCAGTGCTCAAACTAGAGGAGCCGATAGAGACCAGAGAGTCTGATGAGTGTGGTGGCAAGTCCATCTGCAGGGAGAAATAGAAGGATGAGACCTTCATCCTGAAGCATCCAGGTTCTGGTATCTTGTCCACATTAAAAGCTGGACCAAACACAAACGCTTCCTAGCTTTTTGTCCACTCTGCCAAGCCTGAGTGGTTGGATGACAATCCTGGGTCTTTTGGGAAGATGAACCACGGCAGCAGCTTTGTGGAAGCCGTGAAACACAGGAACAGCAAGACCAGCACGAAGGCCACCACCGCTGACTGTGGGCAGCTCTAGTGCCTCTGCGTGTGTGTCACCATCAGCAGACCCTTCCTACAGGAGCTCGGGAGGGCTCCAAGTCTATCTGGATTGCAGAGTTAAGTTTATTATTATAAATTAAAAACTAAATGATAAAGTAAAATGTAGGGCCGGTGGGTGGCGATGCACTCCTGTAGTCCCAACAACTGGGGCGCAGAGGCAGGTGGACCTCTGAGTTTAAGGCCAAACTGGTCTACAGAGTGAGTCCAAGACAGCCAGGGCTACACAGGGGAACCCTGCCTCAAAAACCCTCCAGCACCACCAAACATGTACGTACCTGTGTAGGTTGATACCAATTTTCTTGCTCTATCATTCTTCAGCTGTCAAAAAAAGCAAACAAAACCCCAAATAAATAAGTAAATAAATTAAATATAGAGTCGTTATAAAGAAAGCTCTCTTTTCTCGGAAAGCATGATTAAGGTGATATGCTAGCCTAGAAAGAAAGCCAAAATTATAAAAGATAGATTTCCTCCACTCTATTTATCTAGAATTCAGTACAACATGGAAGAAAGAAGATAAGGAAGAAAAACTTGACCAGTTGATTCCAAAGGAGAAAACAAGCAAAATTAATCAGGGGCGGAAGGAGAAGCAGGTGACAGCCTAGCGGGAGACGGGGGAGACGGTACGTTTCAGGTTCAGTGGGAGACCCTGCCGCAAAGGAATGCAGGAGAGAGCAATACCCAGCATCCTCCTCTGGACATCCTCCTCTGGGCTCCACTGCACACTCCTTATACACCCAAGTGTACACACTCGCACACAACACACATACACACATACACAAAATAAGCTAAAGAATGATAGAGCAAGACAATTGGTAACAACCTCTGGCCTATATAGGTACTTACATATTTGTTGTTGTTTGAGACAGGGTTCCCCTGTGTAGCCCTGGCTGGCCTGGAACTCACTCTGTAGATCAGTTTGGCCTTAAACTCAGAGAGATCCTCCTGCCTCTGCTTCCTGACTGATGAGAATAAAGTCCTGGATCCTCACTACCCTGCAACAGACATGTCCATGGCTACACACACCTATACATACAGAGAGGCCCCAGGTTTGACACCCAGCAACACACACACAGACACACACACACACACAATTTTAAACTTTTGTATCAAATCACTGGCTAGGAAAAAAACATTTGCAACTTATAAAAAAAGAGAAGGGATTAAAAAAGATCCCCAGAAGTTGAGGATTCTACGTACGAGCGATGAGAAGAAAAGGGATCTCATTGAAAACCATTACACATGGGGTAGAGAAATCACAAAAAGGAGGTATGAGTGGCTGAGAGCTGAAAGACAAGTACACTCAGTTACCATGATGGATCGTTTTAAAAATGGGTGGGCGGGGTGCACATCTTCCACGTAGCCAAAGCTCTATCCAGCTCGAAACCCTCTTCGCATGGCTCTTGTTGGAAGCGACCTTCCTGACACACAGTTGATCGAGTCAGTGTGCCCACTGGTGCCACAGTGGGATACTCAGAGCCTTTCTCAAAATTTGCAACTAGAATTGAGAGAGTCGATCTAAAGGGGTAACGTGGGTCCAGAGGCCACGATGTCTGCCCTGTGGACTCAGACAAACAGCTGGCCGAGCTGCCCGCAGAACAGATAGCGGTGAGGCCAAGAGGCAGAGGAGACCTGCAGATAAACAACATGGGAATCCCGCCCTGCCTCAGTTGACCCCCAGGCCCAGCCAGCTGCCTTCCCATTCATTTTTATACCCAGACCTCCTTCTTGTCTAGACTAATTCTAGCTGGCATTGAGTTTCTTACTACCAAACAAGTCCTTGTAGGGGGAGATATTTAGAAAACGGAGCCTGGTCCTGCTTGTTCCCGGGCAGCTGCCTTGTTCTCGCTGCTCCTCGGCTCTGACCAGGGCTCTAGCTAGCTAGATGTGCAGGTCCTGGCATCTATGAGACGCCAGCGTAGCAATGGCTCTGCCATCCACCATGCTGCATCCACAAAGCTCGGCTAAACCCCAGACAATATCTGCCATCCTCACGGTACCCAGTAGAATGAAGACTCTTAAAGCTTAATGTTTGTCTAAAGGATTTATATATTTAGAAATGCTCAATCAACAAGATTCCCATACAATCAGTGGTTTCCCAATGTCTAACCTTTTGATAGAACTAGCTACCCAGGACAGCTTTCGACTCATTCGTGGTTCTCCATGGTCCATCATCTCCTTCTTCTCCTCCCCTTCCTCTCTTTCCTCTCTTTCTCCCCTCCCCTTCTCCCCTGTCTCCCCTCCCCTTCCTCTTTTTCTCCCCTCCTCTTCCTCTCTTCTTCTCCCAGCTCCACCTCCTCTTCTACTGCCTAATCACCAAGCTCCACTGCGAATACAAGGTAGCAGAATAAATATCCTGCTACAAGTCCTGACTATAAGATGTACACCATGGAGCACGGTGTAGCCATCGGAAAGAGAAATCAAAGGAGCATAGAGACAAGGAAAGCCCCCCACCACCACCCAGGTACACTGTATGGGAAAACATCACAAGCTGCAGAATAGTGGTTGTGGAGGGGCACTACACTGTGGCTGTTAAAATGATATATTTTTTTAATTTTTAAAATATTTTATTTTATTTTGGCAGTGCTGGGGAACAAACTCAGGGCTTCATGTAGGCCAGGCAAAATTTTATTTTTAAATTTTATTTTTAGTCCTAAGAAAAAAAAAAAGATATAATATCAAAAATGATAAGATTTTTAAACACAAAAAAGATGAGGAACATTAGGCACCAAACCCCCAGCAGCTATTATCTTTGAATAAAGTGACTGTGATATAAATGTTATATTATTTATTATGTATTATATTACTACTTATGGTTTAAAAAATATTACTGGTGCTTGGCCTCAGACATACTAAGCATGTGATCTACTGCAGAGCCAAACTTCTGTCCTCTCTTTTATTCTTTCAAGAGGCTTTTACTTTGAAATAATCTTATAATATTTGTAGGAAAGTTACAAAGAAAGTGGCTAGGGATGAGACCTAGTTGGTGACGTGCTTGCCAACCGTACATGAAACCCTTCTGCCTCTATCCCTAATGCTGCATAAAGTCCCTCATGGTGGCATACGCCTGTAACTCAGGTACTTGGGAGGGGAAGGGAAGAGTATTAGAAGTTGAAGGCTATCCTTGGCTGTAGAAAAACCCTGCTAATTAAGGTCGTAGTCTACCTATGTCCAGACATCTCTTTTGGATTCAGCGCAATATGAAGAATTCTGGGAAAAATGAAGGACTCCCCTTACCAGCAGGGCATCTCCTTCTCTGACCTTGTCTGGGAAGCTCAAAAACCCTACACCCTCTACCTGGGGAATGTCACATAGCCTTGGTGAGATTATAGGTTCTGCTTCCTCTCCAGCAAGCACCTGGAATTCCTGGAATGCTGCTCCATGCAAATGAGGCATTTGGTACCCTAAGCTGTAGCCAATGCCACTTATGCACCTTAGAAATCCCTACCCACTCCCCCAAAACTATATAACCCTTGATTCACCTTGAAAAAAGTTGAGCTGCCTCTCTGAAGATGATCCTGGAGATAAGTCTGTCATCTCTGTCATAGTCATCAGCCGCCTGAAACTCTGTTGGTTGATTCTGTTCCCTTTGTCCTCTTGGGCCAAGGGTCCTAGGGAGAAGGGAAGATCACACTTGGCTGACTTTGACTTAAGACCAGCCTGTCATTCCGGAGATTGTACCTCAAAAACAAACAAACAATAAAACAACAAACAAACATCACTACGAAGGAAGAAAGGAAAGGAGGGGAAGAAAAGAAGGAAGATTGCAGAGACAGGTCCCCGTATACCGCTTACCCAGTTTCCCTGAGAGTGACATCCTGTATCATGTCCTTGTCAAAAGTGGAACCAACTCTGGCCCATCTTTTTTTTTTAAGATTTATTTATTTATTTTATGTACATGAGTACACTATTGCTCTCTTCAGACACACCAGAAGAGGAAATGAGGAAGGGCTTTAGAGTGCCTAAACCTGGCAAGGTGTACCTTTAGGCAAATGACCAAGGTTAACACCATCAGCTAGGAAGATATTATGTAGCCTTGCTATGACCAAAGGAATGAGCATTTATACACATTCCCTCTTACCACCAAAGGAAAAGGGAAAATGTTGCACTTTAGTCTTGAGAACATCAGAAGAGCCACCTGAGGGACAGTTAGAGAATACTTGATGGGCATTCTTGAAAACTATCCCAATCTTAAGAACCAAAGCCAGCTCTAGATAGTGTCCCAGATGGAAGTCATGGTGACTAAAGGCAGTGTGGTATCTGTGTGGTATGCTAGAATAGATCCTGACACAGGAAAGGGACATCTGAGAGAAAACTGATGAAATCTAAACTGAGCCTGGAAAGATGGCTCAGAGGTTAAGAGCACTGACTGCTCTTCCAGAAGTTCTGAGTTCAATTCCCAGCAACCACATGGTAATTGGATCCCACAACCATCTGTAATTGGATCCAATGCCCTCTTCTAGTGTGTCTGAAGACAGCTACAGTGTACTTACACAAATAAAGTAAATGAATCTCTTTTTAAAAAATTAGATTTGGGGGCTGGTGAGATGGCTCAGTGCATAAAGGAGCTTGCCTCCAAGCCTAATGACCAGAGTTTGATCCCTGGAACCCACAAGTTGGAAGAGAAGAACCTAACAGCTAACCTAACAACTGTCCTCTGACTTCCACAGCTGTGATGTAGTCAGGCATACTCATGCACACCCGTAATTTAAAAGAGATGTGAAGGACTTGTAAAGGTAGGGCTGCTGGTCAATACATTTTAAAATTCTGATAATCCCACATGCCTTCTTTCAACAGAAACTTATTAAGTACTTCTATAGGAGGTTCTAGCTAGTGATTTTAAATGCTGAAAATACAACAAAATCCATATTTATGAAACACAAACTATAGCCAATATTGAATACATAGCAGATTGAGAAGCAGCTACAAACAACTCTCAGGCTCATAGTTCTAAAGAGCAAAGAAGTAGGACATAAGGAGGAGGTGGGGACACTGCAGGACACAGCCTCTGCAGAAGGGGCCAATGCCTCCACTGTTGATGTTGAGTCCCAGCATATATATAAACAAACAGGCTAGAATTATGTGAAGAGTTTGAGAGCTAACCAGACGACATCTGAGATGTCTCAACAGCCCAAGCATGCAATGGAAACTTCCGTGAATATCTGTTAAATGCATCTGTGAAACCATAACTGCACAGAGGAAACGTGCAGCCCCCTCCCTTCTACACCCTTCAAGGTAACCCCATTAGGGAGACGTTTGCCACCAGAGAATAAGACTTCCCGTGGACACTGCTCTGTAACTGCTAACATGATCTGGCATTGTTACATTCCCAGTCTGGCATATGTACAAATCTTAACCCAAATTTGAATGGAGTCCAACAAGGCAAAGTTGGCTTGAAAGCAAACTTGTATTAGAAAATAAAATCCCAAATACTTGATTTACCAATGAAGATTCAGGAGCCAGATGCTGAGGTGAAAGCCTGCTACCTCAGAGAGGTTGAGAAAGCACCGAGTTGACCTTCCTACTCCACTGACATCCTAGAAGGAAAGAGGTCCTTCTCCTCCACACTGTCTTAAATACCCTTCAACTCAAAGATCCTCCTTTCTCTTTCCTGGATTTTCTTATGTTCACTCTCTGTCAACTGTTTGCTTGCTCCACCTCTTGACCCATCATTGACTTTATTTAGCTCTTGTTTACAGAAAGCTTTTGAGTTAAAGTTGTGTGCTAGGGCTGAGCCACACCACAACAAGAAACAGGTTTTTTTCCAGTTCATAACCTCAGAGTTCACAATGTGATCAAATAACTTGCAACACCAAACCACAGCATCTGACTAGTCTTAGCCAAAGTCAGAGCTAACTAAAAGGATTTTTCATCCAGGATACAGGATCCCTAGGGCAACAACAATGTAGCCATTCAAGAAACACAGTTGATTCTGTGAGTTTTTAGGGTCAAAGCCTGGGTTTTATCAGCCCCTACAAGCCAACTGCCCCTATTGTGTCAATTATAAAGATAAATAACAGTGACAAGCAGAGAAAGCTTTATTCAGCACGGTCATGTTGGGATGAAGGACAAATGGAGACCCAGTGATGCCCCCACATAAGTCCACCATCTTTGGGTACTGATATGAGGAGTGGCTTTAAATAGAGAGTGAGGGACAAACATAATCAAACACTCCTGATCAGGTGTGGTCTTTACACATCACTGGTCAATGTGTTAGTTCCAATCTGTCCTATAAGGTGGTCTGAGGAGTTGACAGAACAGTGTGAAACCTCTTCCCAGGAAAAGTCCTATAACCACACAGTGGCTTCATATCTTGGTGGGTGCACAGCTAAAACAAGCACAGTCGAGACACAAAAGAGTGAAGAAAACAGGCAAGAAGAACATGGAAGGCATTTCTAAAGCAGTATTTTCTTAGAAGAAATGAGGGGTGGGGTTTTGTTTTGGTGGTCTCAGCATATTCACGTGGGATGGGACAATGTCACAAGTATATTCCTGAGTGTGCTCAGTCTGTTCCATAAAGTCTTAGTTGAAAATAGAGGGATTTAAAGGTTGTATCAGCAAAGAATGTGTCCCTGAAAGTTCCTGTCTTGTTTACTTACTGTGCGAAAAGCCCCCATAGGCTCACATACTTGAATGTGTTACCATCAGGAAGAGACACTATTTGACAGGATTAAAGGATTAGGAGATGTGACCTTGTTGGAGGAAGTGTGTTACTGGCTTTGGGGTTTCAAAAGCCCATGCTAGGTTCACTGTTTACCACTCTCTGCCTACAGATCAAGATGTAGCTCTCAGCTACGGCTCCAACGCTTGCCTTCATGCCATCATGCTCTCTGCCGTGATGACAATGGACTAAGTCTCTGAAACCCTACACAAGTTCCCAAGCAAATGTTTTTTAAACAGGAGTTACCTAGGTCGTGGTGTCTCTTCAGAGCAATAAAACAATGTCTAAGACCATCACTAATTTCTCCTCTGGCTGGCACCAAAGTTTCAGCTTTCCTTTCTTCCAGCATGAGATTTTTATGGAAATTTTAACTCTTTGAAGATCATTGTTTTAATAGTCTTATAGTATAAGTAAATGACTTTAAAACATATTTTTTTCTCACTTGATAGTAGGACCCTCTTGCTAAAGACACCACACACTTTGGTCACAGGCCATTGGGAAATCAAGTTGGTACCAACCAGGAGGCTTCCTCCTTGCTGGCTAGATTTTATAGCCCTTCAAGTTTCAGGAGTGAGGGAGTAATCAGCAGTCTAGCCCCAGGGTGAATACTGTGAGTCACAATAATGACTGTCATGACAAGACCTGTAGGGGTAACCAACTGCTTTCTGATTGGATTTAAGGCCTATCTCACAAGACACATATGCCTGGTACTGTATATCTACCCAAGAACCCAGTGGTAGGGAGTTCATAAGCCCCCTACAAGGGCAAACTTACTATTATTTTGCTAAACGAGCATAGTGTCAAACTGCTGTCTAAATTCATATTTCTATACCAATATGTGATTTGAATATGCTTGGCCCAGGGAGTGGCACTATTAGGAGATGTGGCTTTGTTGTAGTAGGTGTGTCACTGTGGGCATAGGCTTTAAGACCCTCATCCTAGCTGCCTGGAAGTCAGTCTTCATCTATTTGCCTTTGGAACAAGATGCAGAACTCTCACTTCTTCCTGCACCATGCCTGCCTGGACACTGCCATGCTCCCACCTTGATGATAATGGACTGAACCTCAGAATCTCTAAGCCAGCCCCAATTAAATGCTGTCCTTATAAGAGTTGCCTTGGTCATGGCATCTGCTTGCAATGGTGAAACCCTAAGACACCATAGATAGGTGTAGCTCTCAGACCTCATCTGAAGGGTTTCTTCCACTACACTGGATGGCAGCTAACACAGAAGCTCACAATCGATAAAAGTGTGAGCAATAAGTGTCTGTGGAGTGCAGCCACAAAGGGAGCATTTTTGCCACATTCATTCTCTGCAAGGTGCAGAACCATTTTAGAAGAGTCTCTTATTTTGGGTTTCATTACTGTGAAGAGACACCATGACCAAGTCAACTCATAAAAGCAAACATTTAATTGGGGCTGGCTTACAGTTTCAGAGGTTCAGTCCGTTATCATGAGGAAGACACAGTGCTGGAGGAGCTGAGAGTTCTACATCTTGATCTAAAAGTAGCCAGGAGAAGGCTCTCATTCCAAACTGGGTGGAGCTTGTTCACAATGACACACTTTCTCCAACAAGACCACACCTTTTCCAACAAGCAGCTCCTAATAATGCCACTCCCTGGGCCAAGCACACTCAAACCACCATAAACAGGGACCAGAAAGATTGTTAAGGTCCAGCGGCCATGACAATGGGAGGGAGTAGGGAGGTGGGAGGACCTGGGAAGTAAGGGAAGGAATGGAAGAGGCGAATATGATCACAATACATTGTATGTGTTGGATTCTAGACACCAGACAAACAGCCGAGGTCCATATTTAACATCCCAAAGTGGACCTGGCCTCCAGGTTCTCCCAGCAACCAGTCCTTACCTGGCATACCTGACCCTGTACCCTAAAATTTCCATCCCAGGGGCTGGGCTTCCCCTCTTTCAGGGGCTTTTTCCTATATAATTCAGACATTTTGGTTCCCCCCCCCACCTCTCTTTGCTTTTGAGCTTTTCGCTCTTTCTTTCCCCCTCCTCTCTGTCTTCCTCCCCACGGAGACTTCCCTGGCCTTGTTCCTTGGGATCAGTGAACTCACCTGAGGGCAGTTTCCCAATAAACCTGCCTTGAATTAGCTCATGTCATTGGTGGAGAAATAACTTATTAGTATGTATGTATAAAATTCTCAAAGTATAAGTAAGAATATTATGTAAAAGCTATCATCTCAGAGATGCAGTGCAGTTGGTAGAGTGGGTGCCTAGTATGCAGAAAGCCCAGGATTTCATCAGTAGCACTGTATAAAAGTGTGGTGGTTCATGTCTGTAGTCCCAGCTCAAGAGCCAGAAGCAGGAAGATCAGGAGTTCAAGGCCATCCTCAAGTATATAGTAAGTTTGAGACCAACCTGCATTAATGAGACTGTCCCCTGAAGTACAATGCAGTGATTTGGTTTATTGTTTGCATTATGTTATTTGGGAATGCACGATAAGCCTGCATGTGAGACGCTGAGGGTCCCTGCCCCTCCCCCGCCCCATTGTTTCTGGTTGGTAAATAAAATTGCCAGTGGCCAATGACTGGGCATGGGCAGGGAGTCAGAGGTGGGACTTTCAGATTCCCAGGCAAGGTGACTGAGGAAGAAGTAGTACCTCTATGCCAGGAAAGCAAGGATCGGGCTTGAGAGCTGTCGGACAGAGAGACTGCCAACATGTAAGAGTCAGGGACCGTGGCCCAGGAGGGCTACAGGCCTGGGTATGGGGCAGCCAGGATGAAATATAGGGTGTAAGTAATACTTTAGGAATATCAGAGGGGAGAGTGTGCTAGCAACATGGAGGATTTGAAGTGGCCCAGCCATTGAGCTGCTTAAGGCATGTTAAATATAAGGCTGTGTGTGTGTGTGTGTGTGTGTGTGTGTGTGTGTGTGTGTGTGCGCGCGCGCGCGCGCGCCCTCGCGTGCACGTGAAAATCTGGAGCATTGGGGTTGGTATCGAGGAACTTGGGCGCCACCACCAGAGAGATTAGAGGAATTATTCAACTAGTGCTACAGTACATCTCTCCTGCCTCAACACTCCTGCTGTAATAGGTCCCTGGGGAGACCAATTCCAGATGCCCAGTTTCAGTTCTCTCCGGTATCTTCTTGAGGTGAATAGGATAAGAAGCATATGTCTGTCCACGTCTTACCCTTAGTCCTGAGGGTGTTGGAGTGGGGGCAGGGAGGCTGTGGAGCCTCTCTTCCATTCTGTTCCACACTGTTCTTAAGTTCTCTAAGGGAAAGGATTTACTGAACACTATACCAGAGGAAGTCCCGCCTCCTTGCGCAGGTGATCTGAACTTCCCAGGGCCAAGGACAAGGGCACCAGCTGCTGTGATGATTTTGTCCTTTCCCCTCGACCTTCACACAGATGGTGGAGAAGCACAGAGCAGGCATGAGCAGTAACGGAGATTGGTCGCACTTCTCATTTTCTTTTCTTTCTTTTTTTTTAAACAATTAAAGGACTCATATAATCTTTTTAAATATATATACTTCATTTTATGCACATTGGTATTTTGACTGCATGTATGTCTATGTGAGGGTGTCGGATTGCCTGGAGTGGGAGTTACAGACAGTTATGAGCTGCCATGTGGGTGCTGGGAACTGAGCCCAGGTCCTCTGGAAGAGCAGCTAGTGCTTTAAACCGATAAACCACCTCTCCAGCCTGATTTTCTGTTTTGTTAAAATCCAGTCATCAGGTTCTCAAGAGCTGCGTAGCCAGAATCTGAAGACAATAGACAGGAGAGAGTCAGGAGAGAGCCCATCAGGTTCCCATACTCAAGAGAAACTGCAATGAACCAAATTGGCCAGAGGGTGGAGCTGTCCATTAACTGAGAAATAATTCTATACATTGAGTTAGTAGCCTAATTCATTAACTACCAGCCAACAATATACTGCTGAACATTTAAAACAAATAATATTCTGTCAAGTATCAGTAGTTTCTTAAAATATTAGTAAATTTCCAATGAGGGACTGAGTGTGGCAACTTCATTTGGACCTGAAACAGGAAGGTAACTCCGGTTCTACGGGATCCAATATCGTCTGGATATACGAGGTACATACATGGTGAACAGTCATGCAGGCAATCACTCAAATATATTTCAAGACTGCTCTGATGCAAAGGACCTGATGCCCTGGGCACACAGAGGCCAGAAAAGGGCATCGGATCACCTAGAACTGGAGTTACAGATGATTGTAAGCTTTTGTGGGGATCTAGAAACTGAACCTGGATGGTCTTCAAGAGCGGCAAGCACTCTTAACCAGTGAGTCATGTCTCCAGCCCTCTAAGGGGAGTTTTTTTTTTTAATCTTTGAATCTTGATGTGTTTCAGATGGTAGAGTGTTTGTCTAGCATAACCAGGGCCCTGAGTTCAACCCCAGTACCCCATAAACCAAGCATATGGTATATGCCTGTAACCCAAGCCCTCAAGCCCTGGTGGAGGCAAAAGGACAAGAAATGGAAAGCTTATGCAGTGGTAGGCTATTTTAGCAATATATATTAGGAAAGTACACACACACAGCCTCACAGAGTCACAAAGAACCACACAGACACACACACTTTTAATGTCTTTGACTGAGGCCCAGGTCAAAAGATTGCTCTGGAAAGGCGTGAACACTCTCAAAGATCTAGGTTGGCTGATGACTGCAGGCCTTTGTCGGCAGGACAACTGACAGGAGACTCAGGCCTTAGCTACCTGAGCCCCAGAACCTCACAGCCTGTGCCATTTGCCAATGAGCTTTGAGTGCCCTCAAACACTGTGGATGGCTCGTGTCCAGAGTGACATATCTATTTGTTTTGAGTTGCAGGAATGAGGGTGATCTTCTATATAGCCCAGGCTGGCCCTGCTCAAGTGACTCTCTATCTCTGGCTTCCAGGTAGCCAGAATTATAGATGTGAGCCACTGTGCTCAGCAGGTCACAGATCTTGGTGTATCTGGAAGTCCATCTGGTCTACCCTCCTCTTCCTGGCTCCTGTCTTAACTACACGGTGGTGGGATCTAGCCCTCGCTTTAAAGCCAACGCTTAGTGGCCTCAGTTGCCCACTTCACAGTATTCATGCTGTACCAGCAGAATGTGCTCTTGGCCAAAATCTAGCTAGCTGTGGACATGCCTCTGGGAGTCCTCAGGGAATGCATAGCCATCTGCCTTTTCTGTTTCTTCCATCCCAGCCTCCTACAGTCCTGCTATCTTCCTTTTGGGCTCTACAAATACAAGTTCTCTTATTGCATCCTAAATGGGGCTTCCCCCAGTCCACAGAAATTCATCCAGCACCTGCCAGTTTACTGGCAATGCTTCAAAAGCTGGCCATACGGCAGGAGGAAACACTCAAAGCCCTGCTCTCTGCAGTTAAAACTCTAGTGAGGGAGACTGAAAATAACATAATAAATAATAAATAAGGTTAGTATTGCAGAAAAAAATATTTTTTTAGATTTATAAGTTATAAGGACAAAACAGAGTAGTGAGGCAGGGGGTGAAGCCCAGAACATGAATTAGCATGCCTGAGGCTCTGGGTTCAATACTCAGTATCAACCCCACACCCACCTGCTAAACTAAAGCTAGGAAAGTGAGTTAACTGCCAAAGATGAAAAATAGTGGCACCATTTTAGATAAAGACTCGTCAAAGGAACAGAGGGCCACGCCTATACCTGGAGAACAGGAATAGATTCTGTATCTAGTTTTGAGACATTCTTTAATGAAGAGAATATTAAAGTCCTAAAGTAAATTAAGTAGAGGTCCCTGGAGAGGGATCATATAAGTGAAGAGAGGAAGCTTACCTCCATTGCTATGGGACTGGAATGGCGGACAGCAAGAGTTGGCTCCCTTCCAACCTGGTGCTGTAAAGTTATCTGCCCCTTCATCAACCCTAGTAAGAATGTATTATTCTGACAGTTATCAGGCTTCACTCTTTCTTTGACCTTATAAGTTACCCCCACCCTACAGCCCCAGAGTATGCAGATGAAGCATCCAACAACACTCCTGTCCCAGCCAATAGTGCACAACCACACAAACCTTGCCCCAGACACCCTGGCCACCTCCCCAGAGGCATAAATACCTCTCCTCTGCCCCCCAGTAAACGAACCAGTTCTCCAAAGTTGTTCCTAGATATGTGTTCTTTGCATACCAAGATCCTGCCTGCACCCACCCGCCATGCTAAGCTCTCCTCCCTCTAGTCTAGCCAAGTGCGCAAAGGATCCGACTAACCCCAGGGAGAAGCGGTCATAGGCGGGCACATTGCCTTATGGGTAACTCAGCCTTCCTTTCTTGTAGATCGTCTTATGCAGACAGAACAGGAAGGTGGGAGCATGTGCAGGAAGTTAGAGGCCCGCCACATCTCTAGAGGACAGGGAACAGAGAGGAGGAGCGGGAGGAGTCAAGTAGCTGGGACAAAGACTCCCGATGTTTGGATTTGGCCCTTGCTGCTTATACGGGAGCCCCTGGAGGCTTTTGAGCAAACCAGTACCATGTTCTGTCTTTGATGTGGAAAGACTGGAAAGATTTGTCTGCTGTTTTGAGAGTAAACTGAGGCAGATCAAAGCTGCAAGCAGCAGGGCAGTTAGAAGGCAGCTGGAGTAATTTAGAAAACTGATGATGGTGATTGATAGCTGGAGATTTTAAGGACTATAGTCGAGTTCAGTTTGAACATGTTAATACATTGACGGGGAGAAGAACTTTAGAATTCTGTCTGGAGGGGATCAGGCCAGGAAGTTAGTGTTTTAAATCTGATTACATTAGCAAGGGAGAGACTAAAGATCTCTGTGTGACCTACATAGCAAATTCCAGACCAACAGGGGCTACACAGTGAGACCCTATCTCAAAAAAACAAACAAAAAATTAAAGTTGAAAATGATCTGCGAATCACTCTGGGGGAGGGGTGGTGAGTGCAGCAGCAGACACACGCTCCATTTCACAGAACTAAATATCAAGACAAGCATCTGAGGCTCCTCAGATCTTGGTAGGATATGAAGACCCAGTTCTCAGCCAAAGGCTAGACCCTGTCTTTGCCTCTTCTGAGTGTACAGCTCACCACTGTCAAACCATCTCGTTACCCCTTGGCTATCCGGAGGCTGAGTGAGTGTGCCAGTCACATACATTCAGGAAGATGAATCTGAGAAGAGGCATAGGTGTAGACTTGTGGCGTATCAGGGAAAAATTCCAGATGCCACACACCTATGGCATGGTTGAGTGGTAGCAGGGTGCGGCCTCTGGGCGTTTATATCTCCTTGACCTCATGGAGACCCTGTAAGAAGGACACATCCAGCCAGAGGAGTCACAAATGGGCTTCCTGCAGCCTAGGGCCCGGCCCCAAGTGTGGTCCTAGATACAAGAAGACCTGTATGTTTATATACTAGGAGTTTCAAATAAATGGTGGGAGGTGCACAGCAATTTGGCTGTATCTTCCAAAATTAAGCCTGGCAGTTCTACTTTTAGAAATCCATGATCTGATTTACTTGTAGAAGTGCCCAGTACTGGGTATATAATTATGTTCACTATAACACAGTATTATCAAAGAAAAAAATGACAGAAAATATAAATAGCTACCAAATGGTGAGTGGGTAATTAGCTAAATTATAGTACACTCGTGCAGTAAAATATATCTTTGCAGCCATTATTCAGGCGGAGGCTGATGGGAAAGATCTGTAATGTACACTTTTAAATAACAAAAGAAAATTAGAGATCTGAAATGTGATACGACCAATTGCATGGTATGTAACTCCATGTATCTGTAGACATATATGTTGATGCTCTCATTAGCTAAGAATTTATTAAAAGCAATCACAAGAAACTTTTGTGTTATAACTTTTGGTTGGTAAGAGAAGACATGGAGGGGCAGTTTTTTAATAATTAATTTATTTTTATTTTATATATATTGGTGTTTTGACTGCATGTATGTCTGTGTGAGGGTGTGAGATCCCCTAGAACAGAAGTTACAGACAGTTGTGAGCCACCATGTGGGTACTGGGAATTGAACCTAGGTCTTCTGGAAGAGCAGCCAGTGCTCTTAAATGCTGAGCCAACTCTCTAGAGTTTTTGTTTTTACTTTATGCTTCTGTTAGGATTTGTCATCAAAGCATTTAGTATTTTTCTAATGAAAATAACAAAATGTGTTCTGATAACATCAAGTCCATCTGATGACAACCTACCTTCAGGCTGAAGAGATGGTTCAAGGGGACTAAGTGCATGTACTACTCTTCCACGGGACCCAAGTTCAATTCCCAGCAGCAACATCAAGGCAGCTTGAAGCTGTCACTCCAGCTCTATTCTGGCCCTGTGAGACTCTTCATTTATATGCGTATGCACATACACACCATACACACAGCACAAGTTAGAGGCATTAAGTGGGGGCTGGAGAGTTGGCTCAGCTGTTAAGAGCACTGACTGTTCTTCCAGAGGTCCTGAGTTCAACTCTCAGCAACTACATGGTGGCTCACAACCATCTGTAATGAGTTCAGATGCCCTTTTATGGTGTGTCTGAAGACATCGACAGTGTACTCACATATATAAAATAAATAAATCTTTAAAAAAAAAAAGACATTAACGGGGCTGGAAAGATGGCTCAGCAGTTAAGGGCACTGGCTGCTCTTCCAGAGGACTGGCCTTCAATTCCAGCACCTACATGGTGGCCCACCAATGTCTGTAACTCCAGTTCCAGGGCATCAAACATCCTTTTTTGGCTTCCATGGGCCACTAGACACTTACATGGTACACAGACATACATGTAAGAAATAGACCTATCCACAAAATACAAATAAATAAATAAATAAATAAATAAATTTTTTATCAAAAAGAAAATAAACTGTGCACAGTAGTGCACACCTTTAGTCCCAGTACTTGGGAAGCAAAGGCAGGAGAAGCTCTGTGAGTTCAAGGCCAGTCTGGTCTATATCATGAATTCCAGGGTAGCAAGGACTATACAGAGATACCCTGTCTAAAAGCAAAACAAACACAAACTTTTGTTTTGTTTCACTTAAAAATAAGAAGGGACACATGATTAAAACATGTCATGCATTGAAGTATATTTTCTTCATGGGTGGTTTTAGGAGGCTGCCCACTGGACAGTGGAGCATCAGCCCTTCAGACTGTTGGTCTCTCACAGGACTGGCCCAGGCCTGCAGTCTTTGGTTAGTAGCAGCCTGAGCCAGTCCTGGCATATCCTGGTCTTATGGGTGTAGGCAGTAGATCAGAGGATTTTTCTCTTACTAAGAAAACAACTCAAAGGTCAGGGCTACCCAACCATAAGTAAATATCAATATCCCCAATTTTGAGAGTTGCCTACAGATGACCTGTATCCTAGTTTAAAGTCTACCACAACTGGTTCTTGTCGGTCTGGGAGCTTGCAGAACTCACAGACTAGACTGAATTCATCTCCGTATACCTGGCACTTGGCATAACATCTAACATGTAGGTGATGCTGTACAAATATTTGTCGATATGACACCAGAGCTGCTGTTCCCCTGCCACATCTCTTGATGGCTTGCTCTTTAATTTTGAACACTCAACTCTCTGAAGGTGGTTTACCCTCTTGGAGAATCTGCATCCAGGAAAACTGACAGGACAGGAATCACTTCAGTTGCTGCCTTTATTCATTCTAGGAAATTTAGAAAAATCAAGAGTGCTAATTAAAATAAGTAATAGGGTTTGAATACAAGCTGCCCCTTATGAGCTTGTGGTTTGAACACTTGGTATCTGGAATGGCTATCCCTGGTTGTCAACTTGACTATATCTGGAATGAACTACAATCCAGAATTGGAGGGCTCACCTGTGATTCAGATCTTGAGCCTGGAAGACACAAGTTTCTGACCTGGATCTTGGCATGGAGATCTTGAGGCATAGTGGCCATGAAGAGCTTAGGCCCAGGCAAAGTAGAACATGCCTTTAATCCCAGGAGACTGAAGCAAGGAGATCTCTGAGTTAAAGTTCAGCCTGGAACAAAGTAAGTCCCAGATCCAGGTGTGATGGTACATACCTCTAATCTTGGCCACACCTTCTGCTGGTGGTCTACATAAGGACATTGGAAGAAGGAAGACTCACTCTTCTTCACTGCTTGCACTTACTTGCCAGCACATCTGTTGGATCCTACTTCTACAGAAGACCAGCTTAAACTAGCCTTGTGGGACTGAACATCTACTAGATTCTTGGACTTCCCATTTACAACTGACCATTGTTAGGTTAATTGGACTACAGACTGTAAGTCATCACAATAAATTCTCTCAATATAAAAAGACAGTCCATAAGTTCTGTGACTCTAGAGAACCCTGACTAATACAGAAATTGGTACCAGAAGCGGGGTATTCGTGTGACAGCCTGATCATGTTTTTGGAGGACTATGGAAGAACTTTGGAACTTTGAGCTAGAAGAGCCATTGGGAGGTTAAAAGCTCTGTGGAATGTTCCATAGGAGCATGGAAGATAATGGCCTGGCTTGTGAAATTTCAGAGGGAAGATTAAAGACCTATCAGAGCTGTTGCTGTTTTGATTGTGAAGAGTCTGTGGCTTTGGTTAGCTGGGGCTGAAGAATCATCTGTGATTAACAAGATACCAGAGCTACTAAAACAAAACCTCTGCATTACTGGGACAATTGATGCTGGTTAGCTGGAGCTAAGAAATTATTGGTGAATAAGAAGAGACCAGCATCACTAAGGTGAAATCTTCTGGGAAGCGTTTCCTGAGAGCACAGAGAAGCTATGTTCCAGAGGCAGCCATAGTTGTACCTCATGTTGGCAGCCAGACTTGGTAATGTGTAAGAGTCACCCAGGTGGTATGGTTTTGAAACATGAAGAGGTAGCAGCTAATGCTTGGCACTATGAGAGGCCAGGAGAGGCCATTGGTGAAGATGCAGCCTCAGTGGCAGTTGAAGGCCCAGGACTGAAGGGGTCATGCAGAGAAATTGAGGCACCATGAAAAGAGACTATGAGAGGCTATTTATGAATATGCAATCCAGTAAGCAGCACCCCTCCATGGCCTCTGTATCAGCTCCTGACACCAAGTTCTGCGCTGTGTGAGTTCCAGTCCTGACTTCCTTTGGTGATGAACAGCAGCAACATGGAAATGTAAGTTGAATAAACTCTTCCCTCCTCAACTTGCTTCTTGGTCATGATGTTTTGTGCAGGAATACAAACCCTGACTAAGACAGTCTCTAACTATTTTATGGAGTTGTAGAAACTTTGGAAGGTGGGTAGATATAACTGGAAAAGTAAGTCACTGGGGATGTACCTTTGAAAGTAACACTAGGTCTCCAGTCTGCTCTTCTCTCTGCTTCCTGTCCATCACATTGTGAGCTGCTCTTCTGCTCCTCCTTTGTTGTGATGCATTGAAGCCTTTGAAACTATGAACCAAATAAACCTTTTCTACATGCAGCTTTAAATTGTGTATTCTGTCTCAGCAATGCAAAAGTAATCAATACAGAAATTTGGTATCAGGAGTGGGGATGTGCCTGGAGCTAAATCTTGCCTTGTGGTGGTTCTGAGGCCTTTGGAACTGCTTTGCCAGAAGAAAATGGAGATGCGTGTTAGAGAAGGCCCAGAATGTTCTAAGCAGAGATTACTGGGTGATTATGGTGGGTTTTGGAAAACCAGGATGACAACTAAAATGTGATCAAAGAGGGCTGGAGAGGTGGCTCACCAGTTAAGAGTGCTGCCTGCTCTTCCAGAGGATCCAGGTTCTATCTCAGCGTCCACATGGCAGCTCACAATCTTCTGCAATTCCAGTTCCAAGGGATCCAACACCTTCTTCTGACCTCTCCTGGCACTAGGCATAACACACACACACACACACACACACACACACATACACACACACATATACACACAGACATATGCAAGTAAAATAAAATTAAAATATTTTTAAATGTGAACAATTGAAGACAGCTCATGAGGTTTCATATGGAATAGGGTTTTCATTAGAAATCTGGCTAGAGGCCATTCAGACAATATTATGGCAAAAAATTTATCTATATTTTGTGTATGGTCTGGAACATTGTAGAAAGCCGTCTTAGTTACTGTTACATTGCTGTGAAGAGATACTGTACTGTCTGGTTTTGTGTGTCAACCTGACACAAGGTAGAGTCATCAGAGAGGAAAAAGCTTCAGTTGAGGAAATGCCTCTATGAGATCCATCTGTAAGTCGTTTTCTCAATGATCAATGAGGGAGGGCCCAGTGCATTGTGGGTGGTGCCATCCCTGGGCTGGTGGTCCTGGTTCTATAAGAAAGCAGGTTAAGCAAGCCATGTGGAGCAAGTCATTAAGCAGCAACCTTCTGTGGCCTCTGCATCAGCTCCTGCCTCCAGGTTCTAGCCCTGCTTGAGATTCTATTCTGATTTCCTCCAATGATGGACTATGATCTGGAAACGTAAGCTGAATAAACCCTTTCCTCTCCAATTTGCTTTTTGGTCATGGTGTTTCACTGCAGCAGTAGAAACCATAACTACTAAGACAGATATCATGACCAAAGAAACTCTTATAAAAGAAAGCATTTAATTGGAGGCTTGCTTATAGGTTTTAGTTTAGTCCATAATCATCATGGCGGTAAGCAGACAGGCATGGCTCTGGATTAGTAGCTGAGAGCTTTGTACCCTGCTCTGCAGGCAGCAAGCAGAAAGCAAAAGACTGGGTCTGGAATGGGCTTTTGAACCCTCAAAGTCTACCCCTAATGACACACTTCCAACAAGGCCACACCTCCCAATCCTTTCCAAGTAGTTCCAGTAACTGGAGACCAAGCATTCCAGCATATGAGCCAGTAGGGGCCATTTCATCGTAATCACCATGGCTAAGTTTCAGCATAATAGGTAAGTAAGTAGGTGGAGGAACTTTCAAAATAGCTTGGCATTCAATATCATTGATATTGCTCACTGTCAGAGCCAGGTTTTCAGGAAGACTAAAAGCCGAGTGGGAAGATTTGAAAATGTGAAGGTTGCCTAGACAAGGTGCAGATTTAGATCTCTGGACAGGGTGGACAATTGTTTAAAGAGATCAGTGACATCAAAAGAAGGTAAGTGTAGTCTGGCAAGACGACTCCATGGGTAAAAGTGCTCATTGCACAAGCTGACGTGAGGTCAATAACGATCCCACAGTGGAAGGAGAAAACTGATTCCTCCTAAGTCATCCTCTGACTGCCAGGATGAGCTGAGGCATGTGTGCATCTGCTCCAACTGGCATATACACATAACAACACACACGCACGCACATGGTCACACAGGCACCAGGCAAGCATGTGCATGCACTCATGCGTGCGCACGCATGCACACACACACACACACACACACACACGAAGAAGGAAGAGGAGAAGAAGAAGGGAAAAAAGAAAGAAAAAACTACATCATTTTCACTGTAGTAATTTTTCACTGTAGGAAATTTTTCTTGAAGACTTTCCAGAAGTTACCCAGATTATTCATCATAGTCTGAAGTGTGTAAAATTATAAACATCATTAAGCTTTTCCTTGAGAAGAGCCACAGGAGCACCCTGCTTTACCCGAGGCTGCCTAGGGAACTCAGTTAGTTAGAGGGGCTAAAGCTGTATGGTCCAAGGGGTTGCATACTGCTGAAGCTGGGGGCAGGTCTTGGCATTTGTGCTGGATAAGTTTATGTCAACTTGACACAAGTCTGAGTTATCTGAAAAAAGGGAACCTCACTTGAGAAAATGCCTTTGCAAGATCCCACAGTAAGGCATTTTCTTAATTAGTGATGAATGAAGGAGGGCCCAGCCCATTGTAGGTAGTGCCATTCCTGGGCTGGTCCTGCTTTCTTTAAGAAAGGCTAAGCAAGACAGGAGGAACAAGTCAGTAAGCATCACTTCTCCATGGCCTCTACATCAGCTCCTGTCTCCAGGTTCCAGCCCTGTCTGAATTTCTGTCCTGACTTCCCTCTTTGATGAACAGTGACATGGATGTATAATTCAAATAAGCCCTTTGTTCCCCAAGTTGCTTATTGGCCATGGTGTTTCATCACCGCAGTAGTAACCTTAGCTAAAACACCATTGTTCACATGGCGCTAGTTTTGTAGGCATGCAGAATACAAAAGTTATAGAATCACTCAGGATTCAACCAAGATTTCAAAGGAAGGCCTGGACATCCAGGAATATATGGCAGGGTTAGTAGTCTCTTTAGGTAATGCCTGAGAAGGGGATGTATAAAGCTATCAGGGTGAGTGACTTTCAACCTACAACAGAGAATCTAGGGTGTTAGAGATGTCAAGGCCACAGGCATCAAGTGGCACCGGCCCAAGAAAGAGTCTGTGTGGGCTGCAAATGGTAAGGTTCTAGGGCTGGGGCTGCCCAAGCTTGTTGGAGCTCCCATCACACACCATATGCCCTGGATGCTGGTGTGGAGTTACCTGGATTCTGTGTTCTCCATGCCGGATTTTTGGTCTTTCTTTGACCCAGTCTTTCCTATGTTCTCCCTTTTTAATAGGAATGAATACTTTGTCTCATTGTATGTTAGAAGCACATGGATTGATTTTTTCTCTTTTCTTTTTATTCATTCTTCTCTCATACAATCCATCCTGACTGCAGATTCCTCTCCATTTATTTCTCGCAGTTCTCAGCTCCCTTTCTCCTCCCCATGACCTGATTTTTGTCTTTACAGGATCTCACAGCTAAGAATTTCCCTTGAATATTAGAGGAGAACTTAACTTGAGCTCTTAAACAGTACTGCTGGACTGTGTTGACCCCAGCTGCCCAAGTAATGACATGGAGACCTTTCAGTAATTGGGAGAGCTTTGCCTTAGCCTGGCAGACTCTCCACTAGCTCGTCTAAGTAATCTTGGCCACCTAGCCGGGTCTGCTTGTGAGCTACCTCTGTGTGGTTGTGGCTTGTTAGTTAGTTACCTCTGTGTGGTTGTGGCTTGTTAGTTAGTTACCTCTGTGTGGTTGTGGCTTGTTAGTTAGTTACCTCTGTGTGGTTGTGGCTTGTTAGTTACCTCTCACTAAGCTCCAACACTTGTTTCTTCCTCCGTGTCTGGCTGCTTCTTTCCCAGAGTTCCTATCACTTCCTGTATGCTCTGCCTTTCCTCTCCTGCTTTGCTATAGGCTGTTCAGCTCTTTATTAAACCAATCAGAAGGTGATGGAGAAGAATGTTTACAAAATACTAAGATAGCATATTAAAAATAACAATACCAAAGTCTAGATGGTACTCAGCAATCTGCTAGTACAGAAATCAACATCTGAATAATACAAAGACAACCTTTACACAGTGCACAAGACTATCCCAACAGAAATATTGTAGCTGTTGAGACTATGGGGACTTGCCAAGTGTAGTGGTACATGCCTTTAATTCCAGCACTTGGGAAGGAGGGACAAGTGGGTCCCTGAGTCTACAGCTGTGTCTACAGAGTGATTTCCATGACAGCCAGAGCTACACAGAGAAACCCTGTCTTGAAAAACCAAAGAAAACCAAAACGCCTGTGGGAACTCAAGGTCGGACTAACTACATTTTGTATCATCAGACAGACTTGAGTGGAGTGCTATGGTTTAGAGAGTAGATGTCTTCCAAAGGCCCATGTGTTGAACGCCTGGTCCTCATTATTTGGGGGGGGGGGTTGAGAGTCAGAAACTGGCTAGAAGAAGCAGATCTTGTAAAAGTGCTTCTGAAGATTATACCAGGTCCTCTGTCTGCTTCCCATGTTTCTTCCTACCCACCATGACACGTGCTTCTCCGCTGGTCTCTTCCCAGCCATGGTGGACAGAACTATCTGCACATCCACAATGACCCTTTCCTCCCTTAAGTTACTCTGCTAGGTATTCTGTTACAGTTGCACAAAACTAGCTCTGTAAGAGTTTTTAAAAATTAATCTTTTTCTTGCTTTCCTGCTCCTGTGGAAGCCTAATGCCTCCCTGGCAGCCCTCTCCGGTGATGGTTCTTGTCCTTAGAGAGAAGTCGTCCTCACTCTTTGTGGGGGGCGTTGTGAGACAGGGTCTGTCTATGTAGTTCTTGCTCATTGGGGGATGGAGACCTCAAGTGTTGAGTAAACATGAGAACAGACTCTCAGGAGACAGCTTCAGTGAGCCAGCTCATTCAATGGGGGACAAAAGCTATTTAAACCTTTGGGGTGAGTAGGGTCTATCAGGGCGAATATACATCATTGGCGGGAGCTGAGGTACTGGGGACGCCTCATTTGCATAAGGAAAAATTCCAGGTGCTTCTGGACATGACCTTATAAGGGGAAAGCAAGCTTAACCTGTCTGTTGCACTACATGACCTCCTCTGGTGGGGCAAAGGTTGAGGCACGGGGTTACAGGCTCCAGGGCAGACAGGCCCAGGGGCAGTGGGGGAGTGATCCTACTCCTGCCGATCTCAGACTGAGATTTCTGGGGTTTGGACATGCCTTGACCCACACTTAAGTCCAGGCCTGCTCCCCATAGCTCCACACTAGCTGGCCTGGAACTCAGAGATCCACTAGCCCCTGCTTCCCGAGCACTGGGATTAAAGGTGTGCGTCACCATGCCTGGCTCCCTCTCACTCCTGACTGCTTCCAGGCTATTCTCTCTCCAGTGTGAGCCAGTTTTTAGGCAGTACTTCTCTGGTTCCCTGGCCTCCTTTACTCCCGATCTAATAAGGAGAGGAGAGGCCGGTGACCGTTGGTGTCGTCAATATCATCTTTAACCCACGGACTGTGTCCAACAGCCCCTGAGATGCCTTGGTGCCCCCTTTCCCTCAGTATCCAGTCACCCAAGGAAATGCTATGCACTAAAGCTAAGGGGTACACAGCGGGTTGGGGTTGGGGTGGCGGTAAGCGGTCATTTCACTCTGTTTCTGTTACAACGTCACATGGCTCTTGGTTCTGTAGCTAACCCATAGTCAGTGTGGCTCAATTCTGAGTAGTAGCTCTGACTGAAATATCAAGCAAGGGTGGTGACTTTGATTTGAGGGTACCCCCCCCCCCCGCGCGCTGTCACGTTCTTGTCTGTTCCACTGTAGAAGCTAAACAGTGAGAATCTCATTACTCTTCTTGTTGCTATGACAACATACTCAACAAGAAGCCACTTCAAAGGAAGAACGGTTGGCTTTGGCTGGGTTTCAGAGCACTGACCCTCTTCAGGACAAAGGGGAGCTCCTGGCAGCAAGGACATGAAGCTTCTTTCTCACTTCTGAGAAAGCCAAGAAGCAGAGGCCAAGAGTCAGAACTGGTGCCCTTTTCTGCTTTTCTATCTGGGGCAGGAGCCAGACAGAGCTGCTACTCAGGGTGTGCCTTCCCTTCTCAGGTAAAACTCTCTGGAAATACCCTCACAGACACACGCAAGGGTGTGTCTCCCAGGTGACTCCCAAACCAGCCAAGTTAACTCTGAAGATTAACCATCCCAGCAGATTGCCCACTTACTGAATTGAGCCCTTTTTTTTTTTTTTTCAATTCTAGAATTGAGCAACACTTACTCTCATAAAAGAATCAGTGTTCTGAAGGGCTGGGCAGAAGCTGGCTTCACAGAAAGAGAGAGAGAGGCTTAAAAATTACAAACAAAATAAACAAAACAAAGTGCTCGGACTGGGCATTTCAAAGCTACTCCTCAAAGAGGCAAGGATAGAGAACACTAAAACGCCCAACTGATTAGGGTCGGGCCTCTGTGTGCCTGGCCTCATGTAAAGCCTGGGCCTGGCACACGCTCGACAGCATTCTGCTCAGCACCCCAGCCTTAGACTACCTAGATTCTAAAAGTGTCCAGGCTAAGGGGACTTTTTATTATGATGCTTCTTGAAATTGGCCTGTTCAGGACACTTGACTATTATTTCTAATTCTGCTTGTTTGGAAGGTCAGACAAGGAATTTGGGGATATAGAACTCTGGCGTGTGATTCCATTTTTATTTTTGCCTGGTCTGTACATAAATGCCTTCAATATTGACCAATATTAATAAGCCCAGCTTAGTGATCACTTCTCCTGCTTAGAAATATTACTGCCGTTCTCTCCCAAACACCCCTGATGGCCTTCAAGAATCATGTATCCTCTGGCCTACCTCTTGTGCATACTCCCTGATTTCTTCTGGTCCCATCTTGACTGTCTACTCCAATGTGATCAATTTCTCAACCTTTTTATTTCTTCTGTAACATTTGTCAGAGCAATAGAGTAATATTGGCATTTCCACTTCGGGACTAGGCACTGGTTGCCACTTTTGTTAAACAGAGGTGACAGATCCCTGTTTCTGACTAAGCTTCTAAACAAATTTGGTTACATCAAAACAGGGTGGCCCATGCTAACATTGACACCACCAACCTGAAACTAAGCTGCGTATCTGATCTTCCCTGCTACCAAGATTACAGAGATTATGGCCAGTTTCAGTCACATGATAGTGAACGTGCTTCTGTCTAATTCTTTATGCAAAAGAGGAAACCTGACCTAACCCATCAGTTTCCTGTTTTGACTCTGTCCCTGTTTCTTACAAGGATAGTAGCTTTGAGTAATCACGTTTTGGGGTTTGAGTGTGGTTTGTTTTCAGCCATTCTCTTTAGTAATCCAACCTCTCAGAACAAGAGCCTGCAAGATTGCTCAGTGAATGAATACACTAGTGCAAAGCTAAGACCCTCAGTTAGAACCCTGAAACCTATGTAAAGGTGGAAGGAGAGAACCGACTCCAAAAAGGTGTCCTCTAACTTTCATATGTGTTCTGTGGCATGCCTGTACACACTCACACACACATACACACACACATACACACACACACATATACATACATACATACACACATATACATATACAAACATACACATACATACAGATATACACACATACACATATATACACACATATGCATACATATATACACACATACATACATATACACACACATACATATACACACACATATACACATATACATACATACATACATACATACACACATATACATACATAAACATACACATACATACAAATATACACACATACATACAAATATACACACATACATATATACATACACACATACATACATATACACACATATACATATACACACACATATACACACATACATACACATACACACATATACACACAGAAACATACATATACATATGTACACACAGAAACATACATATGCACACATACATATACACACATTATAATTTTTTAATAAAAGAAAATGTCTTTGTTCAGTTCATCACTTACTCCCTTTTGTGGAAGGAGGTGTCATTCAATCCTAGGACTGAGAAGTAAAAACCGAATAAGAGCCGTAACTCGGAGGCTGAGACGCCTCAGCTCTCAAGAGCACTTGTAGCCCTTTCTAAGGATCCCAGTTTGGCTCTCAGCTCCACATCCATATGTGTGGAGCTCTGTATAGAACCACAACAATCTATAACTCCAATTCTAGGCAGACACACACGCAGTGCGCATATGAATACACAGGCAAAACACTCATACACATAAGATAAAATAAACCTATTTTTTTTTTACTGGAGCAATTGCCAACATTTTTTTAGTTTAGTCATATTTTTTTCTTTTATTAAAAATGGAATTTTTGCCAGGCAGTGGTGGCGTACAACCTTTAGTTCTAGCATTTGAGAGGCAGATCTCTATGACACCAAGACCAGCCTGGTCTACAGAGCTAGTTTTAGGACAGCCTTGGCTACACAAAGAAACCCTGTCTCAAAACAACAACAAAACCAGAGTTTTTTTCTTTTTTAATACAAAAATTATTTCTAAACTCAGTAGTTGAAATTTAGGCTTTTGACGCTGTCTCCAGGCTTCTAAACCCTCTACTCTAAAATAGAACTGGCATCACCTTGAGGTCTCTGCTGGGTGCTAGAGCCAACATCCTGAGGAGACTCCACTCTGCCAAGCCTGCTCTCCAGGCCCTTCCACACCAGCCTCCTAGATCTAAGCAACCAGCTGTGCTTGCTGAAGAATTCCAGGCTGCTTGCTAATGCAAGGCCTTGTGTTGTCATGTGGTTCCCTTTTACCCTCCCCACCCTTACTTTCCTAGAACAACCCACCACCCCAGTAAAGATTTAACAAGCAGGCACTGTCTCAGGCTGTTTCCTGGGTGAGCCACTTGGCAGAGATCCTAATGACAGAGCTATGTTCCTGACTCTTGTACTGGTGTGTGCTGGGAACAAATCCATCTAGTCTACGGATGAAAACAGAAAACTAACTTTTAGGGAAAGATATGTAGTAAAGGGTTATGAACAATACCATAAAAGCTAAATAGACATCTGGAAGGTTGAACACCACACACCCTCCACCTCCCAAAATGGCGGACAGTTTTCCCCGAAAACAGCTTGGGCCAGAGCTAGGCTGTGTCTCCAGGCAGCAGCGGGTCACTAAGGGGACACCAGACGCTTATTTGATTCGAACCTGGGGTTCACTTTTCTTCATCTCACAGCCCACAATGCGTCAGATTCTGCCAAGAGTGTAAGCGGCGCAGCTGATAAACCAGTTCTGAACATTGAAAGTTCTTCAGCGTTCAGGAGAAGTGTATAAAAGGAAAACAGAAAAAACCTTAGGCATAATATACTGACTACCACATCCAAACTTCTTCAAAGTTCAACATCAGGGACTTTCTTTGCACACAAACTCGGGTCCAGACCCTTCTGAAAGTGGTTTGTCACTAGGAAAGGAGGGAGCTTGTTATGGTGTAACCGGATGTAAAGGGCTCACAATAAACATAACCAAGAAATAGAGTGAAGAAATGTTTATTATTTCAGGCAAGTAGTGAACATGTTGGATCCACCTCTGAGCTGAGGTATCAAAGAGATTTTATTGAGGAAACTGTCACTTTGCGCCATAGAAAAGTCTGGTCTACATATGTAAAGGTGGGCGTATCTCTGAACATGCTTTGTTCAAAGCAATACATCATCCCCACCCCCACCTCACCCCCCAAAATGGCAGTAGGAACTTCTGTGCATAGGGAATTTGGTATTACAAGAAACAAAATATATTCTAGGTCACTTAAAAAGAGAGCATGACTGTGGCTGTCACAGTGACTCAGCAAACATGCCTGTGGCTGTCACAGTTTCTTTGGAGGGATTTAAACCTGAGAGGAGGCAACTTTGGAGGAAAATTAACAATTTTAAATTCAAAGGGGCTGAAGACTACACTACACTGGAAAACACAGGCAGTAATCCCTAACAGTTCTCTGTGAGGACAGAGGGAAGAGTGAGTGAGACTCTCCATCCAAGAAAGGCAGACCCCGTGATCATAATGTACTTCCTGCAAACACTGTGTAGCTTGAGCTTATGCCAAGGGTTTAGAATGCCTTTATCTCTCCTCCTTTATAAGACTTTTATGTAATTTTTAAAGTCCTCCTCACCCAGTAAAACTTTGTTTACATAAAGGCCCTGCTGCCTTCTCAGAACTGGGGACTTAATTGGCCCATGCCTTCCCCTTTACCTTCAATTCTTCACTGATGCTTTTAAGACTCCAGTTGAGAGAGTCTATGAGTTTGGTCCTTGGGCAGTGGAGGAAAGACAGTTACCAGGTGTGTTAGAGGAAAACCCAAGAGAGCTTATCACTGCCCAGTGGGCTTGCTCTTCTGAGTTTATGAGTTGTGTGTGTTTGCCCTGTCAAGACATTTCGTTATGAGTGGTGGTCTCTTTCTTTGGGGCCCTGAACTCATTTCTAACAATGAAATTGCTTTAATTTTTTTTTAATCTTATGCATGTATACATGCATGTGTGTGTGTGTGTGTGTGTGTGTGTGTGTGTGCTTGTGTGTGTATCAGGCTTGGTAGCAAGTGCCTTTCCTTGCTGTGCCACCTTGCTTGCCCAAGTTGGCATACTTTAAATGACTGTTGGGTAGCATGTACTACATGGGTTTAATTCCCAGCACTGAAAGAGGGAAGATGAAAAGCTAAAGTGGATCCTTTTGTGTAATTTTTAAAGTCCTCACCCAGTAAAACTTTGTTTACATAAAGACCTTAACTCATTACTTGTGTTATCCTTCAGTGAGAATTAGATCACTACTACCATTTCTGAGCCAAATTTGAAGGGAGCTTTATTTAGTAGTTGCCAGGATGATGGGCACTGGCCAGGTCCATATCAGGGAGTCACAGAGATTGGTCAGTTGGATGTTTTTAAAGGCAAATCAACAAGTCACTGTACTTCCTGTCTTTCCCATCAGGTGCAGACCTCTATCCTGAGGTACTTCCTGCCTACCCACCTCGTGATCACTACAAGTGATGAAGCACATCCTGGCAGCTGGGGCAACCAATCTTGTTTACAAATGTGAAAAAAATGGCTTGTATTGAAGGGGCTGGGCAGCCAGCCTCAGCACTCCCCAGCCTCAGCACTCCCTCATACTCACAAAGCTCTCCTTCACCCCTTTGCTCTCCCCCCCACCACCATCTGAGCCATCTGACCTTTCAAAGGAGGCACAGCCTATCGCCAAAATTCAGCAATCCCCACTCCAATGGCACTCCCTAATGAAAATCCCCTCACGGGAATGGCAAACAGCCACAACTCCCAGCCCCCATGTTGATGAGGCTGGCACCCTCTCTGAGAGATGGCTAAGCACTCTCCAGTGCAGGTGGCCCCAGTCCTTTGAAAAAATACAAGACCAAACATCCTTGGGAAGATAAGTGCCATACTTTGGGGCAATCAAGTGTTCCCAGACAGCTGTGGCTGTTTGTGAAAACACTAGTCCCTGATAGCACCATAAAGGCCAAAAGAGCTTCCCTCCCCAGTTGTCCGATCCAGCCCACCACCTAAACAAATGGTATTGTGTTTGAGAGATGACTTCCCTTATCACTTTCCTTGTTATGGAACCCTGAAACCCCAGAATCTGCCTGTGTATAAATATCCTGAGCCCCTAGACGCGGGGTCGCAATCCTGCCCTGAGCAGTGGGACCGGATTGTGATCTGAACCAGGTTCGAATTATTAAAAGACTCTTTGTTTCAGTACATCAGATTTTGCAATTCTTTAAAGAGCTCTCTTGGGGATCCCGAGTTCTGGGCATAACAATATCTTACCTGAACAACAGCCCCCAGCACTTCAGGAAGTTATCCGCCCTTGGGCAAGTGGGGCTTACAAGTTAGAGGCATTTTTGTTTTATAGATCTCCTAAGTACAGTATTTAAAACTTTAAACATAACTTTAGTTCTCTCACATGAAGCAAGTTAAGGGAGGAAGGGCTTTGTGCTCATGGTATGAGAGAGTACAGTCCATCATAGCTGGGAAAGCATGGTGCCACGGATGGCTCACAGCTGTGGAGGCAGGAGCCTGTGGCTCTTCAAGCAGAGATGGGACAGGAAGTGGAGCTGGGCAACAAATCTCAAGGCCTTTCTCCCAGTAATCCAGTTTCTCCACTTTCCAAAGCAGTACGCCCAGCTAGGGACCAAGCATTTTAGCCCATGAGCCTCTGGGAGACATTTCACATTGAAACTATAACATCCACTCCCACCCCCATAGAATTATCACCACCTCATAATGCAAACTGAATCAGTCCCGCCTCTAAAGTCTACAGTCTTATCAGTATTAATGCTACTTTATTAATTATTAATTAACTACATTAATATAACAATAATATTAACATAGTCTGAATTCTCTTCTGAGACCCAAGGTAATCCTTTAACTGTGAGCTTCTACAAAACTGAAAAAAAAAAAAAAAACAAGCCAGGTAACATGTATGCACGGGTACGTCAGTGTCAAGTCTATTAAGGGGTGGCCAGCCTGTCTGTCTGGATTTGAGACTAGCTGCACAGTGGGACTCACATTTATCTCTGTCAGAAGCCCATAGCTAGGGAAGTCATATGCCCAAGTAGGAAAATCACTTGTGTTTTGCTCAATGGACATGATGCACTCGCCAAAGTGGGCTCTAAGACCAATGTCTGACCATAGATTAATGCTACTGTCAGGTTGGTCAGAGGAGCTTCTGTTGTTCTCCAGTAGCTGCAGAGACTCGCAGTCTGATGAAAATAAATGTGGTGAATGCTTGGCAATAAGCAGAGCATCAATCTCACCCCTCCCAGATTCAGGGAGCATCTCAGAAGGGGGAGAAAATGTCAAAGTGGGGAAGGGATGTGGAACACTGGCGTCCAAGCGTTACATGGGTATTTTACTCTTGAACTCACAGCAGGCATGATCATCGGCACGCAACTGGGGCTGATGACATCCTGTTATGGCGGTGGGAGGAGCTGATGACCTCACATCCGTCTAGGGATCTATAAGCAGTTAATGGAGGCCGGGAAAGGAGAGATTTTCTTCAGTGGTGTAGCCACTGGTGAAGTGCCTGTGCTCCTGTAAGCAACTAACTCCTCACCCCTCTGCCTGTAAACAATTCTAATAAAATGTATTGGATCATTGAAAAAACCAAAATGAAGTAGAAGAGGGACTCATAAGGAAAAGGGGGACCAGTGGACCAGACGGGGAATGAGAGGGTGTAAATGTGATCAAAGTACATTACCTATATGTATGAAAATGTTACAATAAAATGCGCTATGTATAGTTAATATATGCTAATAAAAAATTAAAATAAAAATCAGTTTATCCACCTCCAAAAGACGATGCTGTAAGATAAACATTCTTGTTGCCAAAGGGAGAAATGCAGACATAGCAAAGAAAGGTCTGATGACATAGACTGAAAGCCAGCCCCCAGCACCAGGTCCTGCAGGTCCACGGCACGCATCTGGGGACATCGTGGGCTTGAGAGCATGCAGATTTCTTCTGTACATATCCCATGTCTCTCTCATCTCCCCTCTCCTGGGGTCTCCATTTCAACTTAGGGCTTCATCTTTATCTTTACACAAAGTCCAATCACAGCTTCTGGGCAGGGAATCCCACTCTGCTACACATATCCTGGAACCCCATACAAGCTTCCACACCCCATAAGTGCCACATTCACGGCCCCCACAAAAGCAGCACACACAGAAGTCAGTGCTGGACCCCAGCTTCAGATGGTCCATGTGTCTTCCTGGCTTCCAAGGGTGGCCCTGCTAGGGCAGAGCATCCTAGAGGCTCTGTTTAAATCTGTTCTCTTCTCAAATGAAAGGTTTTCAAGTGAGTTTACATTGTTTCACTGGGTCTTTTGACGGTCTTGTCTCAGGCACCTTTCTTATAGTCCCAGCACAATGTTTAAGGGTTTTTATTAATTGAACTACTTCATTAACTAATTAATTAATCAATTAAGACTGCACTTCAGCAAGTGCTGAAATCCTCCTTGATTCCAGCCCGCCTCCATACCCACTTCGATCACATCTTCCTGTTCTCTCTCAGTCTAAACTTAGCTCAGAGCAGTGAACAGTATCCATGCTACAGGCCAGATGCTGTGCTGTCTTGACCTTTAGTCCTTTAAACGACTTAGCTCATTATTTTTAAATTTAGTCTCAATCATGTTTTCAGAAGATAGAACGCAGCCTGATGCTTCGCGAAATGTGACTTGCGGCCCTAACCAATTCCCAGTTAGTGGCCTTGTTCCTTGTGAAGTGCCATGTGCACAGCCTCCACCATCAGCCCTTCTGGACTGCTATCGCCATTCATTTCCTTGTCATTTAGAGCAACGTAGGAGGACACCATGTTAAGTGAAGTGACCATCATAGGATGGTCACTTCTGTAACTCCAGTTCCAGGAGACCCAACACCCTCATACAGACGTTCATGCAAGCAAAACACCAATGCACATACAGTTAGAAAACAAAGAAAAGGAAACTGCGATTTGATGCCCACTCTCCAGCCTCCCCTTCTCCTCCCTTTCCCCGCCACTTCCTCATTTCCACCACATACTTTCCGCGGCTATGAAATCCCCGCCTGAGTTTGAGAACACGTAGCGCTTGCCTTTCTAGGACACTCACATAACATCCTATCCACCCATGTTGCTCCAAATGGCAAGATTTCATTTTTAGGGTTGAATAATATCACACTGTGAATATTCACCGTTCTCTAAAAAAGTCTCTGCACACAGATGGGCGTTTTGTTTGGCTCAATGTCTTGGAAGAGTGGCGTGACTGGTTTGTTTATTTGTTTGTTTGTCAGAAATCCAAGTGCTGGGATTTGAGCCGGGTCCCCTGGAAAAGCAGCCAGTGCTGTTAAGCGCTGAGCCGCCTCTCCAGGCCCAAAGTTTCAAGTAAGCAGAAGTTCTGTGTTTCCCAGGTCAGCAGGAGAGTGGTGCACAACAGTTTATTACATATTTTATACAGAGTTAGAAGAGGCACTAAAGAGAAATGATTCCTGTGGAAGGGAAGGGCCATGCTAGTTTCTCTTACTGGTGATCCCACCTTCTGCGCATGTACTGAAGTATCGCTCCATTTGCATAAATATTTGCATTTATTATGCATTTTTTAGAATGGTACTGCATCTTCGTTTTTAAAACAAGTCTGTCTGTCTGTCTGTCTTTTTAAAACAGGCTTTTAAAATACAGCCTAGCCTGTCCTAATCTTCCTGCCTCTGCCTCTCAAGGCTAATACTGTTAGTTTCAAACCCGGGACAAGTGGCTGAGGTGTCTAATACATCAAAGAGGACCTAGCCCCCAGGTTCTCCCAGCATCCCTCAGCCCCTACCTGTTACAGGGTATGGCTAGCATACCATGCTCTCTCCCCTGAACTCTGCAACCCAGGGGCTGGGCTGCCCTTCCCTCAGAGGCTCTTCCCTACATAATCCAAACTTTCTGGTTACCTGCTTCCCCGCCCCCCTTTTGTACCTTTGCCCTCCTGGCTACTGTACTTGGTTACCCTCTCTTCCTTCCCCTCCCCCTCTCTCCACATGGTTCAGGGTCATGACCACTCTGGGCTCTCCCAGATGTTCCTGCTTCCGGCTATGCTCTCCCACATGTCTATAATAAACCTTCCCTTCTACCATGCCTAAGAACACTCATGTCCTTTCCTTTTCTTTTCTTTTTATTTCTTTTTTTCATTCAAAGAAAGTGCAAGTCCGACAGTCTCATGGAAGGGAGGCGGAGCCACAGAAAACTGAGTCCTGGGTTTGCTTCTTTCTTCCAGGCCAGGCAGGGGCGGGGTAGGGGTAGGAGTAGGGAGGTGGGGCAAAGAACAACTAGAAACTGGGGTCTCAAACCCTCTGAACAACAGACTCACTCTCTTTCCTACAGGTAGGTCGTTTGCTTATCTAAGAAGCTTCTGGGAACTGCTCAGGCTGTTGCCAGTCCCCACCCTTTGCAAGACCCACCGTCCTGCAGGGGGCAAAGTTATAAAAAAAAAGTTGTGCCTTCCTGCTGGAACTCAACTAGCCGGAAGTTTCTGGAAACCGACTGGGGATGAGAACTCAGATACTCTATTCTTTCCAGTCAGGGGTGATTCAAACAAACATCAAAAGAAGCTCTGTATTGTGCTAAAGTAAAATTATCTAGTGAATGACTCTTTACGATGTCAACCTCAGACACCATTTCTAGCTCCCGCATCCTAGTCCAAGGCGCCCGTCTCTGAATTTTTTTCTACTTCAGCTTCCCACCTACCCGACCTTTACCAGCACGACAAGTGCCTACAGCTCTCATTAGCATTGAGGGTTATACAGAAGCGCCCCGACCAGGGGCCTCACACGAAGAGCTAAGTGCCTGTCTCTGAGCTTCCTGACTAAGCCCTAAGTGATTACCTTGTTCCTGTTTCTGTCCGATGCCAGGCATCCCCCACCCCCACCTGCCCCCCCTTGTCTCGTCAGACAAGGGGAGGTAACTCTGATGAGAACGGATGACTGCTGTGTTGAGCTTTATTCTTTCCATGTCACCTGGACACATTATTTCTGTTAGTCCTTGTGAAATAATTTTTACTCCCTCATCTATCACAGGGAATATGAAATGGAAAATCAGCCATTTTAGAGGTCTAATATAAAAAAGGGTCACACAGAGGGCATCGGGAAAGGACTCAATAAAATGCTTGACTCACGTGCATGAGGTCCTGAGTTTGATGTCGAGAATCTATGTAAAAATGTCAGCTGTGTGGTAGACAGACAGACAGGCAGATCCTTGGGCTTGCTGGCTAGCCAGCCTAGCATAATTGGTGAGCTACAGGCCAGTGAGAGACCCTGTCTCAAAGGACACAGATAGCCTGTCTGAGGATAGTGGAGCTTGCCATCTGGGCTCCACACACGTGCAGTAGCACACATGAACATGCACTAACATGAACTATCATGAACACACATATATGCATATGCATGAACACGCACACACACAAAACACAACACATTTTTTTTTTTTAGATGGCCATTCAGAAACTTTTGCAGATACTACAGACAGGGACATAGCCTCTTAAGTTACTTAGTGCCTCTTATGTAATAGGTTAAATGAAAATTTTCTCCTCAAAGTCAGTGCCTGGTAACTGTCCCCTTGGAAGCTACAGTATGTGCCATTTTGCCAGGCAGAACTAACTTCCTAATCCTTTACTTTTGTCTGGTCTGGCAGGAAGCTTAAGGCTAATTACAAGCTTCTAAAAGCCATTCAAACCCTGGGCTCTTGGCAGCATTCTCTCTAACCTGTGAACCCAAAGCGTGGGGAGAGTCCTTGTGGACAGAGTGACTGTGCCACTTACCCTCCCCTCTCAGAGGAGAACACTTTAATAATCATATCAAGGTGGCAGTCACAAACTGGGACTGTCCCAGACAAACCAAGATGGGTGGGCACCCTTCTCGGAACTGGAACAAGGGTGGCTGAGGCTGTCTGCAAGCAGACAGATTTGACCCTGTTGCTGCAGCAGTTCAGAGTCTGATTATACTCGTGAGTCTGTACAGAGCTGGAGTAAGACTGTAATTACAGAAAGCAGCCCCTACAAAGATTCTCAGAGTATTTGCAGATCCAGAAAGGGCAAGGGCATGGCCCTCTCCTGTCATGCATACCCAGACCACTTCGCTTCCCAAAGCAGGAACCTCATAAGTAGCATCAATGTCACGTCTGGTGGCCAGGTCCCTTATAGGAGGAGAGGTCAAAGAACCTGGTCCTCTTCGCCATCTCCCCCACCCCACCCCTGCAGGCCAACATCTATCACCACGAAGGTAGAGCTGTGTAGTTTCAGTGGGAACAAGATCCATGCAGGACACCGGTAGTGCTAAGCCGGGACTGATGGTAAAGTTTTCCAGTTTCTTAATGCAAAATGTGAGTCTGCGTTCCTTTCCAAAAGGAATCCTCGACAGATAACCTGGACTGTCCTCTATAGAAGAAAACACAAGAAAAGACAGTCAGAAGAAATTAAAAAAAAAAAAACCCACTGTGCAGTCAAATTCCGGCTCCATCACTGGAGCCTCTCTTGCTGATGTAATGGCCAAGAGGAATCAGACACCAGAACTTAGGAAAGCTCAGCGAGAGCAGGCTATACAGGCTGCCAAGGAAGCAAAAAAAAGGCTAAGCAGGCATCAAAGAACACAGCAGTGGCTGCTGCCAAGGCCCCCCCAGAGGCAGCACCTAAACAAAAGATGTGAAGCCTGTGAAGGTCTCTGCTCCCAGAGTTGGTGGGAAACGCTAATATGGTAGATCAGAGTTTAAAATAAAGATATGTCTTTTTTTAAAAAAACAAACAAACAAACAAACAAACAAAAGACAAAAGAAAGGCACTGATCTATAATCTCAGCACCCAGAGGGGCAGGGTCTCTCCCCTCTCCTCTCCTCTCCTCTCCCCTCCCCTCTCCTCCCCTCCCCTCCTCTCCCCTCCCCTCCTTTCTCCCTCCCTCCCCCTCTCCCCCTCTTCTCTCCCTCTCCCTCCCCCTCCCCCTTCCCCTCCCTCTCCCTTTCCCTCTCCTTTCACCAAAGACCCCAGTTTGGCTCCTAACACCCACACCAGGGAGATCACAAACACCTGTGACTCCAGATCCACCCACGGGATCTGAAGTGTTCTTCAGGCCTCTTGAGCACTTGGACTCACGTGTACATATCAGCACAGACAAACACACATAACTAAAAATAAAACAAATCTTTAAAACAAAACACAAAACGGTGATTGTGAGACGGTCTTAATGTAGATGCCCAGCATGCCCACAGAAGCCGAGACTTGCTTCCCACTGGGCCTCAAGAGCTCAGAGGACCTCCTAGAAGCGGGAGGAAGAGCCCACGCTTCTCCCAAGAATCGACACTAGGGGTCGCCCTTCCCCAACATTAAACGAAATTCTGTGGCTCTTCAAAAGGTTCCTGGGAGGTGAACCTTTGCAGGTGGGAAGGTGCCGCTGTGGGACAGATAAGGTGGTGGAGTTGTCCAATCTCCAAGTACGGTCTTAGACTGCTGAGGAGACGCAGGGATGAGCACGACACAGCGATGGGAGGGTCGTGTCCTGTGTGGTCCATTTCTCCCCCTCACCTCACCTCTCACCCCACGGCCCCCAACTTCTCCTAAGCAATTACCTCCATGGAGAGCATGGGACGCTGTGGTCTGGGGCAGGTTGGAAAAGACAGGATCCTTTCCATAGTGACGATCTGTGAGGAGCAACAAAGGCCGGGCTCTCTGCAGAGCACAACCCCAGTGTGTGCATCAGTCGGAGGACGCTGCACAGACAGTGGGACTCACTTTTCACTGGCTTGATAGGCTCTGCAGACACACTGTGTGAATGATACTCAGGGGTCTCATATGAGCCCTGGAGACTGATAGAACGTGGCTTGTCTGTCAGTCTCTCTCCTTTGTGCCACTCTTGTCCAAACTTTTTTCATGGAAGCCTGTTTGTCTGTGTAAACACAAGGGTACTTTCAGAAAATAACACTATACTCTTTAGTTCTCTAGCCAGATACTCTTCTCTGCAGGAAGCCGGAAGCGCTTGTTCTGTGGACAGACAGAATGCTGAGGTTTAAAGGTTTAATGCCAATAGTCATTCAAGTCAATAAGCCCTGTAGACTGAGTCAGGCTGCTCACTCCCAGCAGTGGCCATATGACCACGATGCCCGCTTCACACAGGAGAGCTACCCACTTCCTTCAGCAAACCTTCAGGGCTGGAAAGAAAACTGTCACAGGGGTGGGAGGTGGTAAGGGGGGAGGATTGGAGCTAGGCACAGGGTTCTGCTGCACTTTGGATGCTCAGCGCCCTTCAGAAGCTGTGAGATAAAGGGAGGTTCCTACCATGGCGCTGTCAGGAGCTGTTGAGTGGCATTTTGTGTGTGAGAACTCAGGCCATTGTGGGTGTGCTTTCCCAAAGGGGTTGTGGCACCCCTGTCCCTTCTTCTGTTTCCTGGCACATGGTGTGAGCAGTTCTCCTCTGCCACACACTCCTGCATTTGTGTTACCTCACAGACTGATCACAGACTGAAACCTAAAAGAAAAAAGGAAGTGAAAATAAATCTTCTCATTTTCAGTTTCATACCTGGGATGGTTTGAAAAATGGCTCATATGTTTGAATACTGGGTTCCCAGCTAGTGGAACTGTTGAGAAGGATTAGAAGGTGCAGCCTTGTTAGAGGAGGGCCCTCCCCCCTCCAATGCCTGTGGGTCACAATGTAAGTAGCTTCTAGCTGCTGCTCAAGCACCATGCCTGCCTGTTTCCTGCCGTGATGATCTGATGATCATGGACCCACCATCTAAAACTATAAGAAAGCCCACAATTAAATTCTTTCTTTTATAAGAGTTGTCTTGGTCATGGTGTCTCTCCACAGAAACAGAACAGCGTCTAAGACAATACCTCAGGTAGTTTGTTATGGAAACAGAAAGATGACTGGCAAGGCCAACAAAGGCGAGCATTGCTTCTGGTCGTGCTTCTTGGTCCCTTAGGCAGAGCCACCCACTAGCCCTCTGGCCTCGGCCTTGGGAAGAGGCCAGCACCCTGACCCTTAACACTTCAAGATTTTCAGATTGTCAGATGTCAGGGGCTGGTTACACATTGGTGCTCCATGTGACCCAAGTGAAGAGCAACTATGTGTATCTTCAGCAGAACATAAGAGTTCTGACTCCACAGAAAGCCCAAGGGAGCCAGCTTGGCATTTGTGGACTCTTCTTCCCGCTGGAAGGAAACAACACAGGAGCTTTCCCTCAGCAAACCACAGAAGCCAGACACTCCAGGTACCAAAGGTCACAGTATGGAAGTATAGATCATAAACCCACAGCACTTCACATGTGACTCAGTGTCTGTGCTGGAAGTGCTCCCCCAGCTGTGTGCACTAACTCTTACTGGGCTAAAAGACACGGGGGTGGCAGGGACAAGGCTAGAGCCATGACTGGCTCCTCCAAGGATTACCACAAGCCCAGGTAAGAATGTGGTGGAAAAATCTGCCCATCTTACTAATGCAGATCCACTGAGCTGAATTTAGCCACCGGAGTATCCTCTGGACCACAGGGAGGAACCTGAGAAAGGACAAGTGGACATTTTGAAGCACAAGCACCATGAAAGGTAATTAATTTTTCGCAAGCAACTCATGGGAATTAGGACCTTTCCCAGAAGGACTGGAGCTCACTGTATCACCTTCCAGAAGTGCTGTTCCTCAAGAATAACAGCTTTCTTCTCGAGAGTGACTGGTTTCCACGGTGTTCACACCTTAGGAGGCTGGAGAAGGAGGCCAACAACACAAGCAAGCTGCACTGGACTCCTCTTGACCTAGAAGATACCCATTAGTGGGAGGAATAAGACAAAATATTCCTGAGATGCCCTTGGATAACAGGTTCCTTGCTGGAGAATATAAGCTTCCTTTCCGTGTCAAATCTGCAGCTTAGTGTTGTACCTATTATTTTTTGTCACCCCCTCCTGCTGCAGACTCAGAATCTTGGTGTCCCCACCCAGTGTCTCCCACCATTCTATTTATTTTGAGGACTCCAAGAGCATCTTGGACATGCTCTGTGTCCACTCCTTCGGTTTCTCTCTATTCTGCTATGCCAAGGCACTCAGCCCGACAACAAGTCTCTCTTCTCTAAACCTTCCACTGCAACCTTGGCTACTTAAGGGCATCACTGTGCACGGCCAGGGCCAGCCCGAGAGAGACAGCAGTCCTAAATTTTGCATGTCGAATGCTGCATGCTGCATATCTCACTTACCTAACCTAGTTTTGGCCTGGCTTCTAGAGCCACTTCCTGCCTAGTAAATGACTCGCTCGGCCTCATCAGGTATCTCTATCAAAACCTGCCTCCAGGAAAGCTGTGGGCATAAGCCACAAGTCCCATGTTGGATAAGCAGCGACTATATCACCTGGACCACAGGCCAGTGTGACCTGATGACAATGTGATGAGCAAGGGAGGACATCAGAACTCCACGTCCAGCAGCTGACCAACTTGAAAAATTCAGTCTGGGAGCCTTTGTCTGTGCATCAGTGAAATGCTACATCAGCAACACTTCTTTCACCTGGTAGCTGTGATGAGATGAAGTACCTTATTTAACAGCACTCGATAAGTAACGGCTTCCCAGGGGCTGAAGACATGGCTTAGCAAGTAAGAGGCTGGACTGAGGTGGCTGGGGTCTGATTCCTAGCACCCATACTGGGGTGGCTTGTGACTGCCTGGAGCTCTAACCCTAGGGGCATCTGATCCCTTTGGCCTTGGCAGGAACCTGCATTCATGTGCACATACCCACATGTAGATGCACATAATTAAATAAAAACAAAATAGTCACCAGCCTGGCCTTGAACTTACAGAGATCCATCTGCCTTTGCTTCCCAAGTACTGGGATCAAAGGCAGGGGCAACTACCACCCAAAATGAACAGTCAACGTTCTTATGTATTTATTCTGTACTTAACTGTAATACTAAAGTGTTTCAACTTTTACACTACTGAATTTTAACATCTTCGGTATATTGCTTCTCAGCCAGCAATGCTAATCTAACTGAGTGGCCAAAGTGGATTAAGCAAATAGGTCTCTGTGCTATAAACACATTTTAGTTAAGTAAAATATGCATGGAGAACTCAGTGTTCTTGATGCGTTCGCTATGATAAAACATCATGATCAAAAGGAAGTGTGTGTTTGTGTGTGTGTGTGGGGGGGGGGTGCTGGGGTGTTTCATTGTTAAGTTTACAGTTCACCATGAAGGGAAGTCAGGACAGGTATTTAAGCAGAATCTTGGAGGCAGAAGCTGATGTAGAGGCCATGGAGGAGTGCTGCTTACTGGCTTGCTCCCCATGGCTTGCTCAGCCTGTCTTCTTATACCACCCACATACATAAGAGTGGCACTGTCACAGTGGGCTGGACCCTCCCATGTCAATCATCCATCAAGAACACGCCCACAGACTTGTCTACAGGCCAATCTGACGGAGGTATTTTTTCAGTTGAGATTCCCTCCTCTCAGATGACTCTGGTTTATGTCGTGTCAAGTTGACAAACACTGACCAGCACTGTCAGGAAACCAGCTGAATCTGGGAGATGCAAACTCCAGGGCACTATATTTTCTTTTCTTCCCTTTGGCCCTTTTCTTTTCCTTTCCCTCTTTGATTTCCCCTCCTATTAGCAGCTGCCTTTGCAGAGCTGGTGAGCTTTCCGTTTTCCCCCAGGATCTCTGCGTGTGGGAAGGTGGATCTGAGAGCACATGCATAGGAATCAACATGGTAACCACTTGCTCCCAGCATGCACAGATTTCCTTGACAGCACCTTGGTTGGTGTCACTCCCAGTCTCCTGGAACCACTTAACACGGGTAGGTGCTACTTTTCAAAATCTCTTTTACTGTCTTCACAATTATTTCAAAGATATTTCTATCAGGTTGAAGGACATGTGGCAACTAAGCCTGCAGAGAAAGTTCAGACTTCATGCAGTTGCTGGAGATACACAGCGTATTCCCGTTATTTCCACCCCTACTAGTCCAAAAGGGGATGTTTTTCACTAGATTATTCTGAGCACAGGTAAGGTTTTTTGTTGCAGGTAGCTTTTCGCTACCCTGCCTTAGTTTCAGGATCAGGCGGTGCTACCAGCCCCTCCCAGTTTCCCTTAAATTCATGGATAAAAGACACACACACACACACACACACACAGTTGTTCATTTTCAACTTACCTTCTTGGCACAATTGCTGGGCGCTACTATCTCCTGCCTGGAAAAGCATGCCTCTTAGCTCTGTACCTTCCACCTGCCCTAAGCTTAGTTGGTCAGTTGAATCTAGTCCCTGCTAAACATCTCTGACCCCCCCCACACCTATAGGAGTGGCCATAGCCCACTGCTCCTCCCAAGACCTCACATGATTGCCTGGTTCTTTTCTCTCCAAAGCATGGCGAACTTCCTCTCTCCTCCCTTGCATCCCTTTTCCTCCAGAAACCTGGAAGTCCCGCCTGTACCTTTTGCTCAGCAATTGGCCCATGGCTTTCTTTACTGACAGATCAAGAACCAACTGGGGAATAGGACCTTAGCATCAGAACCACTACTATGCCTTTGTGAGGCAGAAATGGTGGCTAGATTGCTCAGGCAGGTTCCCCAGAGAAGGGCAATGCCTCCTGGACCATGCATCACTCTCTCCCTATGAATCCTGTTCTTTAAATGTCATGAGACTGTTTTCTAAACACAGATGCATCTAACCACTGATGCGATTATTCTTTCCCACAGGGTTTGTCAGTACCCGGTGTAGAGTAAGAAAGAGGCAGCCGTAGAAACTAAAGATCTAGCTAGTGACCACATTCCCAGCCACAGTAGTTGGGAGTTGTGAGGTTTTGTGGATTGCATGTCTGTCTCTCAGCTTGACTTAGAGCCACAGAAGTCTCCAACTAGGAAGCCAGTGATAGATTGGAGAGGCCATGACTGGAGTTCTAGCTTGGGCTCTGCCACAGTTAGCTCTCTACAATGCTTTCCAGTCCTCTGAGCCTTGGCTCCTTCACTCCCACAGTAAGAATGGTGACTGGGGCAGCCTTCTTGATTCCTACAGGAGATAGTATAGAAAGCAATCAGAGGCTGGGGAGAGGGCTTACTCATAAAGTACCTGTGAGGCAACTGTGAAGACTCGAGTCTTAGCACTGGGCAAGCAAAGACAGGTGTGTTCCTAAAGCCCATTGGCCAGCCAGTATAGCTTAATAGATGGACTCCAGGTTCCATGAGAGAACCTATCTAAAAAATCATGACAGAGAACAGCCGAGGGAGCACCTGATGTCAACATCTGGTCTCTACAGGCAAGCGCACATATGTGCACTCACACCAGCACATGTATACACACACACATATACACACATACATATACCACTCAAAAGAGAGAGTGAGAGTAAGAGTGAGGGAGAGGGAGAGGGATAAGAGAGTGGAGAAAGAGAGAGAGAGAGAGAGAGAGAGAGAGAGAGAGAGAGAGAGAGAGAGAGAGAATGCATGAGAACACATGCTCAGATGATCAGATCAGGCAATCAGCTATGAAGCACTAGGTATAAATAATGCCCAAGTTGAAGGTAGTCATCCCTGAAGGGAAGATGCTATCTGGCCTCAGTATACAGACTTCATGTCTCATTTCCTGCTTCCTTTTCCAAGTAGCAGGACAAGCATTCCATGTGGGGTATTGGTAAGTCACTATGGAGGCTCAGCATGAACACCTATTCACAGACTCAACTCCACCCCATGATTTGCCTTCAACCTTTTTAATTCCTCGAAGGTAAAGAATTGCCACGTTTCTCTATGGCTATGGTGCCTGCCATGTTTAGGAGCTATCCCATAAGTACATATGGTGTCTTAGAAATAGGGCACCTTGGGGAGAGCTTGTTTATGGACAGATAGGATAACATTAGATGGCCATAGGCTGCGTAAACGTACGGTTGGAAAGTACACACGTCAAGAAGATGCACCTACTTAGCCATTGCCTACATAGGTCCTGGCCCTAGAGTCATGACAGAGAAATCATTGCAACAATGTCTCCAGTGGGGAAAGCTGAGACAGGCTAAATGCCTGTCCCCGAGTATGAATAAATACATTGTAGACCATTCAGAAGGGATAAATATAAAAAATGGGTGCCATAGAAAGATACAGTCAGAATGTCACCATTTGCATGAAGTTTAAAGCATGTAAATCAGCTTTTGTTTTTTGGTCTCAAACATTTAGACAAAAACATCCACAAGCAAGGCTAACACTCCAAACTCATCATATTGTTTTTCCTGGAAGCAATGGAGGGAGCTGGGGGAAATGGGGAGGAATGGAAAAAATGTGGAAATGTGGACCTGAGGAGTGGGATGGGGTGGGGGGAGTGTGGAGGAATGGGGGAGTGTGAAGGAAAGTGTGGAGTGCGGAGAGACGGGGGGGGGGTGATGGGATGGAGACGGACCCTCAACTATAATTGTAAAAAAGTGTGGAATCACGTTGGACTGTGAGAATAGTCTGGATTCTTAGGGAATCATTTCAACTCAGTGCTTGCTAGATATTCGATGTTACTATAAATTTGAATGCTCTTTGTTTAACAAGGGGAAATTTTTTTCTGGAGATACTTCTGCCCCAACTCAAAAAAAAAAAAAAAAAAAAAAGATTCGAACGAAGCTTGGGCTGCATTAGGAAATCAGGGTCCTCAAGAGAGGCGACCAAGTGGTGGCGCCACGTACCGCAGGAAGCCGAGGGCGGGCAGCCGCTGGAGAGAGAGCTGAGCAACCAGTTTTTGCCATAGGACATAAATAACTTGGAAGAGAGAGTTTCGAAGGGCAAATGAGAACAGTCTTCAGATGTAAAGTAGGGTAGTGCGGTCCCTGTAGGACGGTGGGTGGCGGTGAGAGCCGCCGACCCAAACACGCTCAGTCTAACGGGGCAGATGCTCAGCAGGTCCTGCGCAGCCTCTCCAAAAGCAGGGAGGAAGGGGCTGCTGGCCCAGGCTGCAGGCCACAGGATGCTTGTCCATGACCGAAGTCAGTAGGTCTCATGAGGTTTTATCAGGTTCTCTCCCAAATCCACCTAAAGGTTGACACAACTTCAAAATTCTAAAGAGCTTTCTGTTTTTTTGGTTTTACTTTTTAGTTGTCGTTTTGTTGTCGTTGTTTGTTTAGTTTTGTTTAACTTTTTTTGGTTAAAATTGATAACTAACAAGACTTTATTTAGATATCACAAATAATTAAAGCAATTTTGAAAAAAGAAGAGCAGGCTGGACAGTTTACATTTATCAGATTTCAAGATGAGATGCACAGCCACAGTTGAGATAGACAATGACCCTTACACAGAAACATGGATGACCAACTTTATGGAGGCATTATTTATACAGCATAAAATTCACCCACTTTAAAGACAAAATGTATTCACATAGGGGCCAAAAGCACGATCAATATAGTGGCTCAGTCATTCTAAACGTCACCATCCTGCCTCGGGTCCCCTATTTGGGCACCCCACAACCACAAGTGTGTTTGGTTCTTACCGTTTTGTCTTTTCTAGAATATCATCACAAAATATAAGCTCATCTGTGTTTGTCTTTTCCCTTAACATAAGCCGTTCATGTTCTAAACATTAATCTGTTATTATGCTTCCATCTTTCCTTTAACACGGTTTCCTTCTGGGAACTGTGCCACTCACTGTATGGATGACACACAACTTGTTTATCTATGCACTGATTGATGGATATTTGAATTGTTTCTCATTTGGATCAATAAGAGCAGTGTGGAACCGATCTTTAAATAGACACATTTTTCCCCTTTTGGGCAAATACCAAAGGAGTAGAGTTGCTATGTTCTACAGTTCATGTGTGCTTAACTTTAGAAGGAATTGTTAAACTGCTTCCAAAGTTCATAGACTACTTGGTGTTTCCACCAGAAATTCATGAGCACCCCTGTGGTATAAATCCTCGCTGACACTTTGAATGGTCAGTCTTTTCCAACTTCAACTCTCAGTGGATGGATTATGATATTTTACCCTGTGTGGTGGTCTGAATATGTTTGGCCCAGGGAGTGACATTATTAGGACGTGTGGCCTTGTTGGAGGAAGTGTGTCACTATGGGGGTGGACTTTGAGATCCTTTCCTAGCTGCCTGGAAGTTAGTCTTCAACTGCTTGCCTTCAGAATAAGATGCAGAACTCTGAGCATTTCCAGTGCCATGCCTGGATGCTGCCATGCTTCCCACCATGATGATCACAAACCTCTGAAACTGTAAGCCAGCACCAATTAAATGTTGTCCTTTATAAGAATTGCATTGGTCATGGTGTCTGTTCACAGCAGTAAAACCCTAAGACAGAAGTTGGTACCAAGACTGGGGTATTGTTGTAATAGGCCTGACCATGGTTTTTGTTTGGAAGAATGTGGATTTTGGATTTGTAAAGCAGTGGAATGCTTTTTGAATGCTGTCCTTTATAAGAGTTGCTTTGGCCATGGTGTCCGTTCACACCAATGAAACCTTAACTAAGACACCCTGGTTCCCTGGAAGCCAAGTTACAAATGCTTGTGAGCCACCATGTGGCTTCTGAGAACTAAACCTAGGACCTCTGGAAGAGCAGCCAATGGTCTTAACTGCCGAGTTGTCTCCCTGAGTCTCTCGTCTCTCTTCTCATTTTCACTCACTCTCTCTCTCTCTCTCTCTCTCTCTCTCTTTCTCTCTCCCTTCCTTCCTTTCTTTTTGTTTTTTGTTTTCATTTTTGTTTTCAAGACAGTGTTTCTCTATGTAGCCCTGGCTATCCTGAAACTCACTATGTAGACCAGGCTGGCCTCAAACTCACAGAGATCCATCCGCCTCTGCCTCTTGAGTGGGTTACATAATCTGATCCTGGCAAGAAGAGGAGAAAAGGAGGAGGAGGAAGAGGAGGAGGAGGAGGAGGAGGAGGAAGATGAAGAAGGAGAGGAGGAGGAAGAGGAGGAAGACCACCATCAGCTATCCTTTTCTAATAGAACTTTGGAACTTTAGTCAAAACTCAGCTAGTCAAAACTATATATATCTGATTTATTTGTTCTTTGATCTGCATCTATCCTTTATGCTACTAGAATGTCTATGGTAGTCTTAAGTATACCTGAAAGTATAACTCTTCCTATAGCTTAGTATAAAAGGACTGATATGTAAATTATATTGACTCTTCTGATTATCATTAATGTGCTATATTTTTTCCTATCTTTTTTCTTTAGAAAATTTTATTGTTTTATTGGTAGCATTTAGATGTCATACTTTTAAAGCATTACCTGAAAGTCAGGCATGGTGATGCACGCCTTTAATACTAGCATTTGGAAGGCAGATCTTTGAGTTTGAGGCCAGCCTGGTCTACATAGTGAGTTCCAGGACAGCCAGGGCTATACAAGAAACCCTGTCTCAAGAAAAGGGGGAGGGAAGATGAACATTAGATGGCTAAACAGGTAAGGGCACTTTCTGACAGTTCTATGGGCCTGAATTCAATCTCCCAGGACCAAATGACAGAAGGAGAGAATTAAGTCCTCAAAGTTGGGCATCCTCTGACCTTTGCAGATAATTAAATAAATATAATTAATTTCTTATTGAAAAACAATCTAAATATAATTTTGCAACCTTTGGATTTTAATTAGTGTTTAGACAATTTATATTTAATGTAATTTTCAATATGATAAGCTAATTCAACGGAACTTTAAAAAATATCTTATCTAAAAAAAGACACTAAGAAGTCAGACATAGGGGGAGAACACCTACAATCCCAGAACTCAGTTGACAGAGGCAGGAAGACCATGAGTTTAAGGCCAGCCTGTGCTACATAGTGAGTTCCAGGTTAGCTTGAGCTATACATTCATGTTAGATACATATGTAAATAATAAAAAAAAATTAAAGATGCAACACAACAAAAAACAGGAAGCCAGGAAGAGAGAACAGAATGAAGACTAGGTAAGAAGCAGTTAGAAGATTTAACTGCAGTTAAACCTAGATGTACATTTTAAAGTATCAGCACTGAGTAAACAATCTGGGTTGACAGATTTTTCTTTAATTACTAAAGGTTCAACTTCCTTGTTTCTGGGCTGCAACATCCATGATGAGAAGCCCATTGTCACCTTTAATCTTCTGTATTTGTTATGTTCTTTCTTGGATTTCCTTCATGATGTCTCTTTCTTTCCTTTTAGACTTACTCTATGTACGTGAGCACACTGTCTCTGTCACTGTCTTCAGACACACCAAAAGAGGGGATCAGATCTCAATATAGATGGTTGTGAACTACTATGTGGGTGCTGGGAATTGAACTCACGACCTCTGGAAGAGCAGCCAGTGCTCTTAACTGTGGAGCCATCTCTCCAGCCCCATGATATTTCTTTATATCTTTAATTTTTATCACTTCGACTATGATGACCTAAGAGTGATTTTTGTTTGCGTTAATTCTTCCCCATCTTCAGTTATTGTTTTTCGGCCTGTTAAGTTTTCAGATTTTATCTCTTCAAATATCTCTTCTTTTCCATTTTATAGACCTCACGTCATATGGAGTCTGGGAGCACACTTAGCATCAGTACCATCCTAATGCTCCTGAAGAGCTTTTCTGTTTTTTTTTTCATTTTTTCTTTTTGCATTTCAGTCTCACAACTTCTCTTCATCAACCTGTGTGTGCATTTACTGACTGTCCTCAGAGCCCATTCAGTCTCTGGTCAAAATAATTCTTAAGTTCTGCTGTCATTTTCCACATGAAACCAACCAACCTTCCTTCCTTCCTTCCTTCCTTCCTTCCTTCCTTCCTTCCATCTCCTCCTCCTCCTCCTCCTCCTCCTCCTCCTCCTCCTCCTCTTCCTCTTCTTCCTGTTCCTTCTCTTCCTCCTCCTCCTCCTCCTCTTCTTTGTCTTCTTCCTCTTCCTCCTCCTCATCTCCTCCTCCTCCTCCTCTCCTCCTCCTCCTCCTCCTCCTCCTCTTCTTCTTCTTCTTCTTCTCCTTCTTCTGGCAGTTCTGCGACTCTATTTGACATTCAGCAGGTTAGTTCTCATCCACATTGACGGTCTGTAGGGTTTTAATGTGGTAACAGGCACGTAAGCTACAATGTGTAAAGTTTGTTTGGTGAATCCTCATCCTCATTACGTTTTCTGGACAATTGTACTCAATTGAAACATTGAGATATGAAACATTCCATGTTCCTTTGGCCCAGATGGCTTTATTGAGCCTGGTATCAACACACACATCTGGAGTTCCTATCTCCTTCTTGGACCATTTCCAGATTTCTCTGAGTGCCGAGGGGCATGCTTCTTGAAGCCCACTCCACGGATGTGCTTGTGAATATGGATGGTATACCCACAAGTCACTACCTCGTTGATGGCAGAATGGCCCTTTCTTCTTGCCACCCTTCTTTGTGGGACCCAAGTTGGAAAGGAGCAGAGGATTGCCAAAACATTTCTAATGGAATAACTTTAACAATTTATCTTGTTGCTAAAATTCTTCTTCCATGTTGTACACTTTCTAAGGTTTACTTTGAGATGTAATTACAGTTACATATTAGCTTTCTGTTGCCATTACAACAAGTCACTGTAAGCTTAATGGCTCGAAACAGCATAACGTTATTATCTTACACTTCTGGCGGTCAGTAATCTGAAATAAGTCTTATGGGGATAAAACTGAGGCGTCTGCATGGCTGGATTCCCTTCAATTCATAGAATAGTTGCTTTATAGGAGTTCTCCTCTTCGTTTATGTCTTCCCTTTAATTACGTCTTGTGCCTGTCTCTTATGTAAATAAATACCCTAAAGTGTTCTATGTGGCTCCCTTTGCATGTGCATGTGTTTCAGATGTGCTTTGTTGCTTGACAGACACATGCTTTACATGACAAGCATTGTGGTTTATCTCTTTCTCCTTTTCTTCCTCCTTTAACTCAGCACTGGGAGCTGGAGAAAGGCTGGCTCCATGGTTAAAGGCACTCGCTGCTCTGGCAAAGGACCCAGATCCAGGTCCTAGCATCCAGAGCTACCTATGATTTCAGTTGCTTGGGAGTCTGATATATTCTGACCTCCAAGGACACCACCAGCCATGCACAGGGTGCACACACACACACAAACGCACACGCACTCGCACACACACATTTAAACTCAGCACTGTATTTTAAAGGCCCATCCACGCCATCGCTCTTACAACTAATCCTTTGCTTCTAACTGCTACACACCACTTTAAGCTGTGTTCACTGTAATTCCTCCTTTCATTACTCCAGCGATGGACACCAGCTCTCCTCCAATACCAGCCAAGAGTGCTACAGTGCGTGCGGGACAGCTCCCCTGGGACCTCTGTCAAACGTGCTTCAAGAGACATACTAGGACAGATTGCTGGACCATTCGGTGTATGTTCTCACTAAACCTTTGTCCTCTCCAGAATCCTACAGTGCTACTCCATCTCAACACAGCTGCGAGGGTTTCCTGGGTTCCCCTCCCCCCCCCCCCCCCCCCCCCCTGCAGCATCCTGATCTTGCCTGGGTGAGCTCTTTGTTATTTTGTGTGCACTGACTGATGACTGAGTTCAGGCACTTTGCCTCTTATCTGGCTTTTCCATCTACATATCCTCAGTTGAAAACTGTTCCCAGCCCCTCCACAGACCTTCCCACGGGTATCCTTTGGCCTTTCTACCTCAACCATTGTCATCACTGATCGCAATCACAGGTAACCGGAGGTAAACTGTTTCCTCCTTGGCCGGCATGGTGCTGTGAGCATGCAGAAACTGCGCTCAGCAGGACTCTAGTATCTTTGCTTTATTTTTAATTTCAGTTATTAATAAAACTTGGATATCACCCTTCTTGGGACCCTGTACTCAAGAGGGAGGTGGGTCCATTCTCTCCATAGAGTATTTGGAGCCTTTCAAAGTTGTTGCCATCCTTTCTCATGGAGATAAAATGCATCTAACTCATGTCGTTTATATCAGTGTCTGAGGCTTCAACTGTGATCCTGTGTGGAATCTGGTGAGGGTCAGACCAGGACTAGGAAGTCACTGGCCCCAAATCGGAGTCTGGGATATAAAACCTTATTCAGGCACTCTTTTTCTCAGCAACAAACCAAAAAGATATGGCATAACCGTCTCTTAGGACCTTTAGAATTTCTGTATCATGCTTGAATGTCTCAAGCCTGTGTACCGTTACTGACTGGCTCACTGCACAAGGTGAGCAGGGTCAGGATTAAGCTGCATAAGACAAGCTCTCTGCTGGGCCCTGGCAAAATGTGAGGGCTGGTTTGCCGCCAGAGAATCACAGGGAGTTTTCAGACCCTTGGAGAACTGGGATCCACCAGGGGTGAGGTCTTAGAAGGATGAAGGGAGGACCTCGTTCCAAAAGGCTATCTGGATATTTGCCATGAGGGCTGCTGTAAGTTAGGGAGAGACATGGGATACTGCTCGTAAGCCTACAATACACGGAATACTCTCCAGCTAAAGCTCATATTTAAAACAGCAGTGGACATGGTCACCTATACCTCTAATATTAACACTTGGGGGTGGGGGGATGAGGCAAGAAGATGAGGCTAGGAGTTTGAGGCCCCTTAGTCCACAGTAGATTCTATACCAGCCTGGGCTACAGAATGAGACTCTAACCCTCCTCCCCCAATATAGTGTCTTTAATTGGTTGTTCTTTAATTGCTTGACATGTAGATAGTAACATGGTTGTTAATTCGTGAGAAGCCACCTACAGAGTTTAGATTTTTCCCTTGAGGTGAATGAAGGCTCCTGCTCTACCCCTGTTCTACCGCAATCTGACCGTAACTTTCTTCCCAGTCCCCGTCCCATTGCTCTGCAAAGACAAATGCTCAAGAGACACTTTTCTATGTGTTTCCAAGAGTACTTGTATGTATGGGTAAGTATGTGTACAAGCAAGAGGAGACTGAGAAACAGAAGACTCAAAAATGCAGAGAAGGATGAAAAGACAGATGGACAAAAAAAATGAGAGGACAGATGGACAAAAAGGAAGGAAGGAAAAAGAAAGATGAGAGAGGGATGAAGAGAAGAGGGAGGAAAGAGAAAAGGGAGGGAGAGAGGGAGCAAGGAAGAAGAAAAAGGGAAAGAAAAGACAGAGGGCTGTTGCCTGTGATAAAACCCAGTGACCAAAGCAACTTGGGGAGGAAAGGGTTTATCTGGCTTCCACATCCTGATCACAGTCCATCCTGGAGGGAGCTTAGGGCAGGAACTCAGGAGGCAGGAATCTGGAGGCAGGAACTGAAGCAGCGACCATGGAGGAACGCTGCTTATTAGCTTGCTTCCCATAGTGCCTCAGCCTGCTTTCTCATACAACTCAGGACCATCCACCTCATCCAGGGGTGACATCACTCACACTGGGTCACAATTAATCAAGAAAACCTCCCACAGGCATGCTCAAAGGCCATCCTGATGGAGACAATTTCTCATGTAAGGTTTCATCTTTCCTAGTGACACTAGCTGGTATCAAGTTGACAAAATGAACAAGCACACTGTCCAGCGAAAAGAAAAAAAATAGTGTATACAGGATTTACCTGTGTAACTGGCCTGAAACTCTCTATGTAGACTGGACTCACCTCAAATTCACAGAGTCCAGCCTGCCTCTGCCTCCCAAGTTCTGTGATGAAAGGTGTGTGCTACCATGCCTGACTCCAACTAAAATATTTTAAATGCCACTTATGTTATGTCAGAATCTGGAAATTCAACCATAAAAATGTCAAGGACCCTGTGCTCAGTGACACTACTCTCTCCCCAGCAGACAGACAAGCCAGTAGCTGTAACACTATGTGCAGAAGCTCTCAGTAAAACAAAGTGCTGGAGGGAGCACCGAGGAGAGTAGGGAGGGCACTCTGAGGAGCCATAACTATGGAGGCGAATGGGGAGGACAATTTTTAAGGTGAACACATGAAGAAGAATGTCCCAGCAGAGAGAGTATGTGTGGAGGAGGGGCGGTTCTGTGGAGCTGAGGAAGCAGGTGGGCAGCGGAAGGATCACAGTAAAGATGAAATTGGAAGGGACCAGTGCGGTCCTCCCACATTTCCCAGACAGGTTCAGACCTCGATGCTCTCCTTTACACTGAGTACCTCAAGAGTGCCTGGAGTAGCCTGTATAATTATCGTTCACCTCTTTCAAGTTCTGCTCTTTTGTTGTCTTCTCAGGCCAGCCCTGCTCCTGTGGCTGGATGTTCACGCCCTGTCCTAGATGTATCCTTATGCTTGATCCCCAGTGTGACAGTTTTAAGAGGCAAGATTTTTAGAAAATGAGTTGGTCATGAGAAAAGATGAATTATTGCCTTATAGAAGAGCTTAAGGAAAAGTACCTTCTCTTGTCCTCTGTGCCCTCTGATGTGGGTACAGAGGGCAAGTTTTTGTCCCTCAGGCACCATTTTGGAAGCAGAGAGCAGCGCCATAGTCTTAGACTTCTTAACCTACAGATCTGTGAGGAATACATTGCCATTCTGTATCAACTACCCAGTCTCAGGTGTTTTGTTACTGTCATATGAGATAGACTAAAACACCGATCCTGATCATCTGTTACAAAATTTAAAACTGGGGACACAGCTGAATAGTAGCCTCATATTCATAAAGCTCTGGGCTGGAAACTCAGACCAGCAAAAACCTGTATCATTTCCATCTGCTTCCCTGCCATTTCCCCTAGAATTGTTCATCTTTAATGTCAACTTCTAATTAAGAGTTTGCTGATTGCTTGTGGATGAATGAGCACGAGGATGACCTGACGAGGAGACGACTAGATGGACAGACGGACGAATGGCAGCTAAAGAGTGAATTTATGGTAGGTAGATGGAAGAGGAAAAATGAGCTAGTAAAAATGAAAGCAGATGCCTGGACAGCAAGCAAAGCACCTGGAGAGCGAGTCTGTGGCCATCAGGGGGTGCGTGGACTGACTTGGTGACCCCATGAAGTGAGGAGGTAGAAGGGGAGTGACCCGTCTGCTCACAGCCCTAGGCTGTGCTCCTGGAACTGTAGATAAACGCCTTTCCATTAAGGCAGTCGAGGGGCCAGAGAAGGCTGCCTCTCTTTCCCAGAGCTTCCATTTCCTCCTTAGGAAATGAGAGAGAAAGAACTCACCTGGGAAATCTAAATGGCCCATCTCCGGAGGCACCAAGGAAGCCCTGCAGCCTCCAGGCTCTGAGGTCTAGGCAGAGCTGGAGTGGTTGCTGAGAGGTAAGCTGGAACATAAAAGCCTTGCCCTGTAATCCCCAAATCTCAGGGGATTTAGATAACAAAGAAAGTTTGAAGTGCTTTTTGCCATAAACCTTGAGCTTCTGTCTAAACCCTCCCTCAACTCCTGTTATACAGAAAGAAGTGTGGTGCGTCCAGGTAGCTCCTGGCCATGCTAAAAGCAGGACCAAAGGCTGGTGCCTCAGTCCTTATTTTGTGACTATGCTGTGTTGAAGGCACAGAGATAAGTTAGTGCCCTTAATCTTTTCTCTTGAGTCACCATGACTTCTAGAAAGAGCAAGCCTTAGCAGGACAGGCCCCACCCCCATTCCCTGATGAGAACAGTTATCGTGAGGAAGGGGCTAACATATCAGAGGTTAACAGACAGACATTTATGTAGGGACTACACCTTGGTGGAGAGGAGCTTCTAGGTTCAGCTAATGTCAGACCCGAGGATGGACTTGACATCACTGGACTCTTTTCTTTCCTCCTCTTTCGAAGGTGGCCACCTTGGATAAGTGCCCCCTTTCTGCTTTTCACCATCACCTGACTCTTTAGTTGCCATGGTGATGCGTAGCTGAATCTAGGCCTTGGAGGCTGCTGGAGCCCTGGCTTTTGCCTTTAAAACTCTGGTAACTGGGCTAGGAAAATAGATCGGTAAGTAAAGTGCTTGGTTTGCAAACTGAAGACCTGAGTTCTGTCCCTAGAGCCCACTTAAGAAGTTGGGCATAGAGCTGGGTTAGTGGGTCAGAGAGAGTACCTGCTCCCTAGCGCCAGTGTGAAAAGTCAGGTGGGACTCTGACATAACCCCAGAGCTGTGGGGGCAGGGAGGGAATAGTGGAGACAGAAGGAGGGCAGGGGATTACTGAACAGTCAGTCCAGCCAAAATCTATAAGCTCCAGGGTTACTGAGAGACTTCGTCTCATTAAGGCAAAGTGTGCAAGAGCAGAACACACTCCTCTGGCCGCTGCATGCATGCTCGCTCACACACACATGCTTACACAGCCAGGCAGAGTAGCATGTTCCTGTTTGTAATTTCAGCATTGAGGAGATGGCAACAACCAGAATTAGGGATCACTGGCCAACCTAGCCTACTCTGTGAGCCCCAGATCAGTAAGAGAGCCTGTCTCAACAAATAAGATGAACAGCACCCAAGGAACAACTTCCAAGGTTCATCTTTGTCTTCGCATGCACTCATGAACACACACACACACACACACACACACACAGCAAAACTCTTCTGGTAACAACTAAAGTCCACTGGGAAACCCACCCTTTCACTTGACCCTGACCACTGACTCTTACTGAAAGGTTTCGATGGAACTATCTGGGCTCCCTCTCAAATAATTCATTAGTCTCTGTAAGCGCAAAGGAGGCAATTTCTATGCATTTCCCTTTCAACATCAGAACAAACACCTCCCATCCTCACTGGGCCTGCTGGCCCTGAGCTCCTGGGCCCAGGCAATCCTCCAGTCTCAGCCTCCTGAGAGTATGAGGTTACAGGCATGTGCCTTGGCCCACTTTGCTGAGTCCTGTCTAATTGACTCTTTCCCCTTGAGTACAGATTCTCAGACTGCTAGCTTCCACTGCTTCTCATATTTTCTTTTAAGAGATCCTCTGGAGTGTTTTCTAAAGAGATGAATGTTTCTTTTAAAAAACACTACTTCTTAATGGGTCCATTAAATATGCTAATAATTAAGAATCCATTTGGAAAGGAAGGACTCTTCTGACTAGTTTAACTATCTAGGTTCTATCATACTCTCACCATGCTTCACTTTAAATTTCACATGGCCCCACTTGTTTGCTTATTCTTTATTATTTTAATGTGTGTTTGTGCACAAGCCTGTGAGAACAGAAGTGTCAGGTCCTCCTGCAAGAGCAGTGTGTGGTCTTAACCAGTGAGCCCCAATTCCGCTTGCATTTTAAATTCTGCTTTTATTTCTGAGTTTATTCACCCACAGACTTTGGTTTGGTTTTTACCTGTTGTACTCCTTCAGACCGTGAGCTGTATTCAGGGATAAACCGCGGCTGCTCTATGGTGCCCGCAGCACATAGCAGAGTGCATGCCCTAGAGGGACATTGTTAAAGCAGTTTCGGAGTGGATACATGTAGGAGAATAGTCATGATAAACAGTATATTGTGGTGGCCTTGCCTAATTTTAACTGAATAGCGCTGTGCAGCAAGATGGGATAGGAGAGCAGAGTGGGAAGGAACCAACTAGCTTAGCTAGCGAAACAACAGCATCCTCTATGATAGACAGGACAGCCCACAGCTGGTCAGGGTGGTCTGCGTCCAGCACGGCTTCAGGCCTCTGTTTCATGTTAACAGAGCAGAGCAGCAGCCTGATGACGACATTCACCTTGTCCACAGAGACACTTGGCAAAGCCACTGCAGCAGGGATCCAATACTGCCTAATGAACGCATCTGTGAAAACATGGATGCCCTGGACCAACTGCAAGGATCACTAGTCATCTAACCATCCCTGGGGTGGGAGCTCCATGAGGGTTGCCCGGGTGACTGCTGCATTCCCAACGCAGAGATGCATGGTGCCTGGTGTTTACTATGACTTTCATAGAATAAATACTGATGGATCTTGTTCAAAGTTGGAGAACCTAATGTGGTCATTAGGAGACAGAACAAAAATGTTTCTTTTGGGCTGTATTTCGGGAAGGGAGTGAGGAATAGTTTTATACATTTAGCACAAAGGGCTCTGCTGGCCAATCTTGATTATCAGTTACCTGGACTCAGAATGTTTAGGACACAAGTAAACACACCTCTGGTGCCCTAGTAGGGCATTTCCAGAGACTGAAGCATGATGGTCCCAGCCTAGTGGAAGGTTTAATCCACTGCTCAAGCCCAAATTTAAATAGACTATGGGGAGGGATGGCAGATCTGTGGGGAACAGAGCCTGGTTGAAGGAGGTAGGTCTCTAAGAGTGCTGTGGGGGACCATCAGAAGTCCACCAAAGGAAGTCAGGACAGGAATGCAAGCAGGGTGGGAACCTGGAGTCGGAAGCTGATACAGAGGCCACAGAGGAGTGCTGCTTTCTGGCTTGTTCCTCATGGCTTGCTCAACCTGCTTTCTTATAGAACCAAAGACCACTATCTCAGGGATGGCTCCGCCCACAATGGGCTGGGCCTTCTCCATCAAACGCTAATTAAGAAAATATCCTACAAATCTTATGGAGGCGTTTTTCTCAGTTGAGGTTCCTTCTTCTCAGATGACTCTGGCTTCTGTCAAGTTGACAGAAAACTAGCCAGGACATTACCCTACCATAATCTTAGGGATAGTCACTGGATTTCTTTAAATGTAGTAGTGAATTTTGGTCAGTTCAGTACAACAGTGATAGGCAGGGAGGACACATAGGGAGAGGGTAACAATGAGGAAAGGCACAAAGTCGCAGTTAGGAGAAATCAGTTTATGTGACCCAGCATGGAACAGTGACTAAAATAAGTAATAATGTAATTTATACTTCAAAATTGCCAAAAGATCAGGTTTTAAATGTGTTACCATGAAACTATAATTACATGGGGGTAATTGATTTGTCAAACAGCTTAATTTAATCATGTCACATCATAAACATATATCAAAATACTATGTTGTAACCAATAAATATACATAATTATTTGTTAATTTAAAATTACATTCTAACAACTTTGAATTTGTCTAATTATGGAGAACCAGTTTCAGCATATTCCTTCTTGGCTAGACTCTAATCTCTAACAACAGTTAAATGAACTCAAAGGAAGAGGTTCTCTTTCAAGATATGGTTGGATTGTACAGGCCTTGGTCCCAGGTCGTATAGGATTGGGTTGGGTTAAGGCTAGGGTTAGAGTTAGGCTCATCAGACCAATCAGACCACTGGGATCAGGTAGTCATGCCATTCGATAGAATCATGGGGTGCTTTTTCAGTTATCTAGTGGCTAACTGGGCTGAGTGCCGGGCGAGCCCTTGAGAACAGACCCTGAAAACAACACACAGATGAAATTCTTCTTGGATCAAAACAAGCTGCGAGGACAGGATGCAGTTGGAGGTGACTGTCTCCTTTGCCTGGGCCTGGGTTACTATAGTTCACTAGGAATTGTTTGGACTCTGAAAAGGCTCCAAATCCTGCCTTGGGGAGCGCAGGCTTCTTGGCTTCTTTGAATTTCATAACCACATGTTGGGCAGCACGGCTCATATTGTTCCCATCAGAGCACAGAAGAGAACCTGTGTTCATCACTTCCTGATTCAGGATGAACAGCCTCATCTGAAGATGGCCCCTGATGTCCTGCTTCCAGGATGTGGTCCCTCTGCGTCCTGAGGCCCCTGCCCTCCTTCCTCACTGCACACACTGGCTCTCTGTCTCTCCTTCCCTGTGGTGAGGACACACAGTGAGAAGAAGTGGCAATCTGTGAGTCCTGCTGCTCCCCAGGAGGCCCAGTGACCTGGTGGAAGCTGGTAGTGTGGGAGTCAGGGAGCAGCCAGGGGTCTCCTGGGACTGACCGATGTCAGCTGAGCTGAGAGGGACCCAAGGGGTTTAATGATCCCCAAACTGGTAGGACCCACCTCTTCCTCCCTTTCTCATATTTGCCTTGCTTGGTCCTGTCTTTCCTTCCTGTAGTAGGAGCCATTTTCCTACTACATCCTCAGGATGCCAGCGTGAAGGAGAGTACAATTGGTACAGGAAGAGAGCACTGCCAAGGCTGGTGGGGAGGTGGTAACAATGCTTAGCTGAGACCCACTGTGTCTTCCTTCACAGCTCTGCATGCTTCTACAAGTCCTAAAACAAAGATACTTTAGCTGAGCTGATGGGAAAATACTTCAGCTGTATTATTTAGAGTTACTATTGCAGTGATGAAACACCATGACCAGTAAGCAACTTGGGAGGAAAGGGTTACATTTCTATATCATTGTTTATCATTGAAGGAAGTCGGGACAGGAACTGAAGCAGGACAGGAACCTGGAGGAAGGAGCTGATGCAGAGGCCATGGAGGGATGCTGCTCACTGGCTTGCTCCTCTTGGTTTGCTCAGCCTGCCTGAAGACCTCCGCAGAGGGGAGACCCTCTCTCATCTCAGAAAGTCGCGACCACCCAGTAATCTGCTCGAGACACCATGTACCGGAGCAATTGCGAGGTTATTTATTAGGGCGTGACAGCTAGCTGCCGGTCAATTCGTATGCCCACGCAGGAGCTGAATTGACCCCGACTGCCAGTTTGAAAGGAGTTTTTATAGGGAAAAACCACAAACCAAGGAATGGGAAGGGGGTGAGGGTGGGTTGCTAGGGTGGTATAACATAAAAATAGTGGAACATTCCAAAGGAACCCAACCTACGTGAGTCAGGATCAGGTGAAAACTCTCTGTACGCTTATCTTTCCCAAGAATGTGGTCCTGTCCTGTTACTTCGGCCCTGCCCCATCACCATGATTCTCAGCTTGGTTCCACCTGGCCAAATTGAATTCCAGCCAGTTCCTGCAACTAGTCCGTCCACATTTCCAACCTGCTTCATGCCTCCATGTCTTTGTAAAGAAAGCCTAAAGAATATTTTATGTCTAAAAAGGATTCTATATACCCAGTATCCATAATTTTTCCCTCTACATGCCTTCTTATAGAACCCAGGACCACCAGCCCAGGAATGGCCCCACCCACAATGGCTGGGCCCTCTCCCTCTGATCACTAACTAAGACAATGCCTTACAGGTTTGCCTATAGCTGGATCTTTGGGAGACACTTTCTCACTTGAGGCTCCCTCCTCTCAGTTGACCTTAGCTTGTGTCAAGATAACATTAAACTAGCCATTACACCAACCCTCCATATAAATAATGGCTTACCAAAGTATAGAAAGTAAAAGAAGACAAAGCAGGATAGAGCCTACATACATAGTCATCTACATCTTGCAGAGATTACCAGTGACCTAGTCTGTGTAGGGTCTGGCTCCTAGTGGGTAGGTTCTATTTATTTCTATAGCTTTTCCTTCCTCTGCTTCTCACCCAGTGACCATTCACGATGCTGTTTGCCTTTAGCCCTGCTTGGCTGTGTGCCACTGTAAAGTCACAGATGCTGAGAAAAGGAGTACTTCAGGGCATGCAGTCACCTCTCTGAATGCCCAGAAGACTGTGTTTTGGAGGAAGAGTTGTTGGGAAAGCCTCCTAGGACTCACATCTGTGTCTGCAGATCTGCCTGGGGCAGGAAGACCTGGCAGTTACCCGATTGGTTGTTAATTTGATTGTCAGCAGTGAAGCTGTGTAATTCAAGCTGGGGTGTTCATAGTGCCTGTTGAATCCATTCGTCCGGCAGCAGATATACAGGGCTCCTATACCAGCCTGTGCTGTACCCATCACTCAGCTCCTCCTGTAGAGTTTCAAGTCCATGATCCTGTGTTTATCTCTGAGCTTTCCAGGATGCCGAATGGTCATTTACCTCCCAATCCTTTTCCCAGGCCACACGATCCTGAACCATCCTCCCTAAGGTTCAAAATGCTGTTTCTTTGCTCCCTCTAACTTATGCCACTGGTCTACCCATGGTTGAAATGTTCCCAGTTGAAGCAGCTGTGCTGAGCCAATGCTTTCTTTCAAAAGCTGAATTTGTTTGCTTCCGTGAATTAATTCTTGTTATTTCCATGTCTCCGCCCATAATGACATGACCACCTGCTGGGGTGGTGGATTGTGGGGTGAGGGGTAGAGGATGAAGGGTGAGGTGTGGAAGGAAGCAAGGCAGGAAACAGCCAACAGCTAGGGGATGGAGACCTCAGAAAAGCCTCCTGGGAGACAGGATTCAGCTCCTTTTAATGCAGGGAACAAAGCCTATTTAAACCTTTGAGAGGTGGGGCGGGCTGGGGATGCCTTATTAGCATAAGGAGGAATTCCAGGTGCTGCTGGATAAGGAGAAAAGAAGTTTAACCTGGCCACTGGGCTACATGACCTCCTCCTGTGGGACAAAGGTGGGGGCACAGGTCTATGTGCACCAGGACACAAAGGCCCAGGGCAGAGGGGAAGCGACCCTTTTCCTGCCAATCTCAGGAAGAGATGTCTGGGATTTGGACACACTTTGACCCCACTCCTGCTCCAGACCTACTCCCCACCGCTCCACATCCCTCTTGGCTCTACAATTTCGAGTCATAGCAAAACAGTCCCACTCAAAGAAACACAAAGTATCAGTGAAAAAGAACACTGGTTATTATGAAGGAAATGTGTGTAAGTTGTATGTGCTTAAAACCCAATATACCCAAATTACAAGGGCCCTCCCTGGCCTACCTGAGGTAAAACGGTTTTATGTTTTGCTCTGTTTTTCCTGGGGACCAAGACTCACCAATGGCCTCAATTCACCCAGGCTGAGGTGAGCTGAGCTCTCTAGGCAGGGTGGGGTCAGACGCACACTTGCTGACTCTTCGGGATTCTGCTTGGATGGTGGCAATGTCATCTGGTATAAGGATTATTTGGCAACCAGATGAAAAGGACCATTACTTATGCTGAAGGCAAGAAATAAGGGTGGCTCTTCAAAGGGAGAAGCCAGAGCAGTTCAGCACACCCTCCTGGTGTCTAGCAAATGACTGACTCTTAAGGGAAATGGTTCTTAAAGTAGCCATCGATTCTGAAAATAGGCTGAGTGGTAGATGAAACAGGGGAAGTCTCAGGGGACCCTTAGGAGCTCTCAAAATCCTTGTCTCATCAGAGAAAGTTACTACCCAAGACTCAGGTCAAATGCCATTCCCCGCCATGGTTGTGATACCGGGTACCAGCTTTGTGACACTAGTGTCTATCCAGATCACATCCAGCAAGATGCTGACCCGAGCTGAGACACAGCCACCAGAAAAGCAGAGTGGAGGAAGTAGAAGTTTAGGAGCCTCAATAACTGGATGTGGATTCTGACGGGGTGCTGATGTTGGAGGAGGAGGTGAGCATGTGCAGGGACCACACCTCCGTCTCAGGGATGCTGCCAGAGCAGCCCAGACCCCTGCCAGCATTTGAGTGCCATTTCCTGGGTTCTCAACTGAAGCCAGTCTCTCCTTGTTCCTGCCCTCTCTCCTTCTCATTAAAGTAGGGCAGCTCCACATCCATCTCTCTACGACTGTTACAACTGAAGTGTCGCCAGACTCCACATGTCCGCTCCAGTACCATGTAGGGAAAGTCCTGAAAGCCATCTTCTTGTGGACAGAACATTTCTTTGTTTATCTGGCACAAAACTGACAACTCTCTGGGAAACATTAAAGACAGCCTAAATCGCAGTCAAGCAGCTGCTATGAGAGTCTGATGGCTGCAGTGGCAGTCAGGGCTGTGGCCACTAAGACTCTAGTCCTTGTGGTTCTGACTGTGACATCATGTGATTATTTTTTCCCTAAAACAGAATGAATGGACTTCCAAATGTCAGGCTGATGGACACCTCATTCTTCCTCGGATATACGCAGAGATTTTTCTGGGATTGCTTTGGGGCCCGCAGGATCCGGCAAGAACCGACTGAGTGGCCTCATTTCTGATTCTTTCTTTGACTAGCACATATTTAATGCAAGCTTGTTTATTCCACAAACATTTATTGAGTTCCTGCACTGTGAAAGACCATGTATTGGAAGTCCCGGGGAGGGGGCAGAAAGGATGTCCCAGGGCAAGAGAAACTCACTGTGTCATGTTAGACAAGGCAGCCAACAGCCTGTTCTTTCTCCCACATCTGGTAACATAACTGGCCCAACAGAATCCCCACCAGCTTAACAGAATTAATGTGTGGAAAGTGAATATCTATATAGTAGCCAGTACTCAGTACTCAGTACTCAGTACTCAGTACTCAGCAGCTGGCTGGTCAGTCAGAGACATTGTAACCAGAGTGTTATGACAAAATCCTGTATTTAGCAGCTCCAACAGGCTAAAAGAGAGAAGAAACACACAAAGGCTTTCCACAGCCATCTTCAGGATGCTGGTTTGAGCTTTGAGCTTTAGATTTGAATAGAGGAAGTATTGGGGGTAGGGTATAGTCCTGCCTGTCTTTCTTATGGCTTTGGTGCTGCATGGTGGTCCCATCTCTCAATCCCGTCACCACCCGAGGAGACCCATCTGGTCAGGAAGTGCACTTTGTTTTTATTCTAATGCAATCTCCAAGGTCATCTGCTCCAGGATGAAGCCTCTCCATCTTGAGGGAGTGGACCTTCCTGCCTAGGAGGCCTGGTTTTTCCTTGTGGAGCCAAGACGCAAGTCCATGCTTTTAGACAAAGGCGAGTTCCACCTTCAGAAGGACTTGGGGGAAAAAAAAGTTGAGTTTCTAGGGTGTGGTGGAGTGAACATCATAAATTGTCAAATCAGCCAGGATCCTGAAGATCCGCAGGCAGGGTTCCCAGGCTTTCTGTACCATGGACTCATGTGACATCGGTGATAATGATGGTGACGACTACAATGATGCAGGATCAAAACTATAGCTCTACCTAACTTCCTGTGGGGATCATGAATTCCAGATTATAAATACACAACAATAAAATCTTTCCCAGAATTTTTAAGAACATCTCTCGGGTCTCCCAGATCAGTAAAAGAGCCAGAACAAACCATCTCCTTACTCCCGGACATGTCAGGAACCAGCTGGTTTATTGTTGTAGGAAGTTCAGAAAAACAAAACTGAACTCACACCTGACAGCTCCTGCACTGCCAGAGCCTTCATGGTTTCCATTGGGAAGGTGTGCGGTAACCCACCATGAAATTGTGTTTACGCAGGAAGTGACCTTGCTTCAGAGAGGATTGCAAAAACAGAGATGTATCATTTCCCAGAAAACATCTGGAAAAACTCAGAGCAGTAGTAACTGAACCGAGGATTCAGCCAGCATACCAGTAGCTGGGCCAGGAGTCCCTGAATGAATGGGTTCAACTCTGCCGTCAAGTAAATGGCCTTTATCTGTCACAGACAGCTCAGCCTTCTTGAGAGCTGTTTAGAGCCGGGAGACATAGCTCAGTGGCAGAGCACTGAATTAGCTTGTTGGAAGTTCTGGCTCCCATTAAAGAAGGGGTAGGGGTGGCTTAGTAAACAATTGCTGTCGTCCTTACTCTGCTGAGAAAGGAATGGTAAATCCAACAAAACTCCAGCAGGAGGGAGGGAGTGGGCTCAAAATCCCACCACTAGTTGAGGAACTATTGATATTTGGTACCAGCTGGGGGAGGACTAGTCAGTTTTCTTTAATGACGTGACCTTTGGTAGGTCAACCACATGCCAGGGCAGGCCCCACTTCCAGGAGATGTTTGGTAACACAAACTGGACCCGATGGAGTGGGGTTCAGAGTTGGATGGGATGGGACGAGGTGAGGATGGAGATGGGGGTCGGGAAGAGTTGGGGTGATGGGTGAATATGATCAAAATACATTGTAGGAAACCCTCAAAGTATTAGTTAAAGTCCTATTTAGAAAAGGAAAGACTGGGAGAAAATACAAGCTGAGGGTGATGAATTCTGACTGCTCAGTCTCCTTTCTTTCTCTCCCTGCAGAACATGGTTAGCTCTGTGAGTGTGGACCCAGGCTTGGATTCCCACGTCATCACTTTAGAAAAGTCATGTGATCAAGCCCCCTCTCTGCTTCTCAATGGTTCCTCTCTCTCAGGGGGTTCAAAGTCACACCTGCTTTCAGGATGTGACATGCTTAGAAACAACATTGAAAAGGCACTGAGCCAGCACTGAGGCACAGTGGCCTGTGCTGTTACTCTTAACTAGTTCAGCGTCAAGGAGCAAAGCTCCTGTGCCAGCTCCTGTGCCAGCAGGTGCGCTCACCCAGGAGGATGTGTTCAGAGCAGCCATCCACCATGAGCAGAGCACACCTACTTCTCCAGCAGTCTTGGGGTCTCCAATACATTTGAGCAAGGCGGGAACGCTAGTAGCTTTCCAAATCACTGTGATAAAGTACCTGGCAGACACAAGGGAGGAAATGCTTACTCTGTCTCATAGTTTTAAAAGCTCAGTCTACTGCTGAGAGAAGGCTTGGTGGGGGAGCTCTATGGCTATGAGAATGTATTAGATTGTTTTTTTTTTTAAAAAAAGGAACAGAACTCATAGACTAAACAAATGATTAGACTAGGTCATAGGATGTGGTGGTCTGTGTAGTCCAACAATGGCCGTCTTGGGATGGAAAAACCACAAATTCAGTCGTTGTTCCGTCCCTGAGACTGAATTCTCTGTAGTCCCTGTCTGGGGCTAGAGTCCTGAAGAATCCTTGGAGAGCTGCTGGTTCAGGTTGGAATGCTGAACAAGTTGGATTTAAGCCCTGTCTCAGCAACAGGATGGGTGAACATGCCAGCAAGAGTCAGGGCAAATGGGCTAAAGCAAAGCTTCCTTTTATGCCCTTTTATGTGGACTGCTATCAAAAGATGTGTTCTAAGCCGGGCGGTGGTGGCGCACACCTTTAATCCCAGCACTTGGGAGGCAGAGGCAGGCGGATTTCTGAGTTCGAGAGTTCGAGGCTAGCCTGGTCTACAGCGTGAGTTCCAGGACAGCCAGGGCTACACAGAGAAACCCTGTCTCGAAAAAAACCAAAAAAAAAAAAAAAAAAAAAAAGATGTGTTCTAAATTTATGATGGATCTTCCTGCTTCACACAACCTGGTAATGAAAACTCCCGTGCTGGAGGGCCAGCAGCTTGGGTTTTGGCTGATTCTAGACGTAGAGAAGTTGACAACCAAGATTAGCCTTTACAGGTCATGTGATCACGAACCAAGAAGCAGAGAGAGGTACAGCGCAGGTCCAGAGGCAGCTACAACCTTCTAGGCCTGCCGTTAGTCAACTACCACGGAGGCACTAGCTCCTAAATGCTCCATACCTTTCAAATAATGTCACAAGCTGGGGGCTAAGCACTCAGACACGAGCCCATGGAGGACTACTATAGTTCCTGGGTATGTTGCTGTTTCCCACACATCACTGTGTTGTTGAATATGCGACTAAGTGAATAAAGCATTTGGTAGGAAAGCTAGGACCAAACTCAGGCCTTCTGCCTTCCAGGTAGCTGGATATTCATGGGGTCTTCATGTTTTATCAGATGTTTTTGTCTTAAAAGGAATAAGAAAATGTTACTGCTGGAGCCATTTTGAGTGACCATGGCCCCAGGAACACAGATTCAGGTCATCCTAAATTCCGTGTTCCAATGTGGAAGCAGATTCATGAAATTTTTTATAGTTTTACAGAACAAAAAATGTCATCAATCAAGACAAATTTAAAATACATTGGTGGGTACATACACTGAGACAAAGGAAGCTTTTCTAGAGATCCAAGTTGCTTTCTGATGATAGTTTGGATTGGTGGAAGCTAACAGTTGCTAAGTTAGTAGATTTTCTATCTATTAATCAAGCGTTTTCTATCTATTTATCATAGGGCATTTGTTCTGACACAGAGGTGAGCAAGGAACAGCTGTTCCGAGAACTGACACTAGCCTGAGATAAGGCAACATCCCTGCTAGACTTGCAACATTCCAACCTCCGAATAGCACTGAGATTCTAGTCAGTCTCTGCAAACATCGATTCTTTTAAGACGTTTTTGTGTTGGCCTGTGGTGGTGCACCCCTTTAATTCCAACACTGGGAGGCAGAGGCAGATGGATCTCTGAGTTTGAGGCCAGCTTGGTCTACAGAGGGAGTTCCAGGACAGCCAAGGTTATACAGAGAATTCTTATCTTGAAACAGGTGTGCCCGTGTACACACACACACACACACACACACACACACACAGAAGCTTTTGTTCACACTTGATATCCTTGGTACCAACCAGTCTCAACTCCTTGACATAAAGGAAATGACCAAAAGGGGTAGAAAGAAGAGGAAAGAGACATCATGAACAAATCATGAAGTATCTTAGGAAAACATCCTAACTGACCAAGGATTGACACCATCAAATGTCAATGTTACAGGGATCTGGAAAGCAGAAATTGCAGTTTTAGTGCACTTAGTAGGGCAGCCCTGAGAGTAAGTGCTGAGCACAGCAAACATGGGGTTGGATCTTTGTAGGAGGCTCACAGTTCATTGGCTGTGAAGGCCTAAATTCCAAATCCATTCTCATTACTGAGCTAATGATTATAACCTATAGCATAGAGAGACTACTGGACTAGGCAGAAAGAAAGATTTGTTGGAGATCAAACTTCCAAGGCCATCTCTGGGTCCCTTCAATTAACCAGAAACATTTAGGTTTGATTACCAAATCACAATTCCTCAGTTTACTGTGCTAGAGTCCTTCCACTCAGGACAATGTTACAAGCATTGTCATTGGGTGGGGGGGGGGGCCGGGGCCACCTCTATGTAAATGTCTTGGGCTGTGTAGCCACAAAAGCATCTCCTGCAGGAGGACTTTAATTGAGAACTGCCTGAGAGACCAAGGATTGCTGGCACAGACAATACCAGCCAATCAGGAAAGGCTGTTTAAAAGAGATGCTTTCATGGAACGAATGGGGCGCTGGTGGAGGATATTAAAGGAGCTTGCATCAGCATTCAGATGAGCTTGCTGCCGTGTTTCTCACATGATCTCAAGTCTGTGTTGTTGACTCTGCGCCACTTCACCTCCAACTCCCAAGGGCAGGTGGTGTCGGGCACAGACAGGAGGCAATGATGACACTCTAGCCAAGAGACACTGAAGCCAGAGAACACTGGCTTTAATTGTTTGTGAAAGTGTTTAACCACAGCATGTGTGTCATCTTCCAACTTTCCAACTTCACTTGGAAACACTTAACCAGTTTCTTTTCTTTCTTTCCTTCCTTCCTTCCTTCCTTCCTTCTCTCTCTCTCTTTCTTTCCTTCCTTCCTTCTTTCTTTCTTTTTTCTTTCTTTCCTTCTTTTTTTTCTTTGCTTTTTCTCTTCTTCCTCCTCCCTCCTCTTCCTCTTCCCTCTCCTCCTCCCCCCTTCTTTTTTTCATGCTTCCTCTTCTTAAGACCAGGTCTCCCTATATTAGTCATGACAATCTTGAACTTTGAGGTTCAAGAGATCCTCCTGCCTCAGCCTCCCAAGTAGCTGGGAGTATACCATCATATCTGGATTACTATTTCATTGTCTTTCCTAAAGAACAAACCCTGCAAATACTGAGAATTAAGCATTCCATTACTCATTCTGACATCTGTGCAGTAACACTTAGCAAATACAGGGCATGCACCAGGTGCCCCTGTTTGAGGGACTGAACACACCAGGAAGGGAGGGGCATGAAGGTGATCCCTGACATAGCGCGAGGGCACAGTTAAGGTGAGCTGTGGAAACACAAAGCAGAAAGTGACACTGTGTGGAACAGGCTGGGATCCAAGACAACAAAAGAACCTCTCAGACTGGCTTTCACACGAACAGTACAACTACGCCTACATAGTAATCGGTGAAGGAAAAATCACTTTAGCAGGACAAACAGCAAGATTCTGCTGGCGGAGAAAGCCACTTACCCACTTATTAAGAAACAGAGATATTTTCATCAGAGAGACATTCTTTTCAAGGAATTAGATGGTTCTTTATTTCTTGCCACAAAGTGCTCGCTGAATATAATTTCATAATTTTTGCTGCAGGTTTTATCTTGGGAACACGAAGGTAATCATCACCTGTGTGATGAATGATCACCCAACCAAAGAACTGTTCCTTTAAAACCACAGGCCGCATTTGTAAAGAAATGTGCTGGGGTGAGGGTGGGAGGTTGGGAGACTGGGGATGTAGGAGATGGGGGTGGGGGGACCCACCAGCATTTGCAGCAGGTGAGGAAAGCAGGTCTTGGTGCATTAGCGTAGAGACGTGCTGAGACCCTAACAAGGGATGGATCAGATCACCAGACGGTATCAGGCTTTACATAGAAAGACCTAGGAGAGGAAACAACAACACAGTGCTTAGGTCTAAACTGTGGGATTCTGAGGCACTTATGAGAGACTAGGAGTTAGACAGATGGGGACGGGGATGTAACTAGGTGATGGAGATGCCTGACTTCCTCCTCAGCCTCCTGATGGGAGACAAAAGCCTGGCTCCTCATACCTCCCATTGGATTCTTGTGTCAGCCCAGATTGAAGACGTTGGAAATTTTAACCTCTGAGACCTGGAAGAAGTCATGGTCATCTCTAAAACAACCATGAAAGCTTACTCATTGTAGCACCAAGCACAGAACAAAGGTGCTATTTGTAGTCAAGCTAGTGAGGTTTGTCTGTTTACTGTTCATTTAAATCACTCCCCAAGACAGCTTATTTGGTTTCATCTGGGTTTCAAAAGAAAGCGAGTGCTCTTTAAGACTGGGTCCTTCAGCTTTTCATCTTGGACTAGAAAGGAGGCAAGGCCAAGAAAGTTCCAGCCCTCCCTGAGGAGCTCTAGGCAGCTACTGGTGGCCAGGAGAATGAATAGTCTTTTTCAGTGGTGTAGCCAATGATAAAGTACCCTCACTCAAGTAAATAACCTCCCACCCATGCTCAGGCAGACAGCCCTAATTACTCAGTGAAAGAGCAGGAGGGAGGGGAAGAAGAAGAGACAGAGGTGTAGGCACAATGTTATTTCGTACTGTGTAAAGACAATCCTTGTAGTATTCAGATACTGACTTCTGTCCCCCTATATCTGATTACAATCCTTATTCTAAGAATCTCCTGTGACAATTTTGTTCAAGCATTCCTCCTTAATTATTCCCTGATTGGTCAATAAAGCTAGCTAATCCTTCAATGATTGAGCAAGAAAGAGAATAGGATTAGACTTCCTCCCAGCCAGGGGAAGGAGCAGGGGAGAAGGGGGTGATTAGCCACAGGGAGAGAATCCAGGAAACACTAGGAGAAAACAGAGCAGAGAAAATCATGAAATGCAAGTATCTCAGGGATTAGGGCTGGAAGGCAGCCAGATTAGCATAGAGGATTAAAATAGAGTAACACTGATCAGTTATTGTGTCCTTAAAGCTTGTTAAATAAACAGAATAGTCCAGTCTTAATTATTTGGGAACTGGTCAAGTATAAGAGAGAAACTTCAACACACATTTATTAAGAACCACTAACAGGGAGGACAAAATGAAAGCAGGAAGGGATGTGAAGGTAGGAACAGTTTGGTGAGAGCAGGAGGTGAGTAAGAGAGGACGGTGCAGGGGGAACATGATCAGAGTGCATTATATATATTGAAATGTGACTGAGTAAATTCAAAATGTTCAAATACATATTTAAAAAGGGTGTGTCCTTTGGTTTTCAAAACCTTTAACTACTGAGGGAGAATGGCTTGAGACTGCTTACAGGAGGAAAAGTCCAGGACTCAGCTAAACTTTGGCTCCCTTGTTACTCAGAGATAAACACTCAGGGATAAAGTGGAGGGACACATCAATGACTTACGTTGAAGCTAGCCAAATAAGATGTAGAGGCGTCGTAGGTTTAGACTGAGCTCCTGCACTAGACCAAACAAACTGAACTAAATAGTTTATCTCAAGTTCCTAATTTTCCCTGAAGAGCCAGAGCCAGGGCAAGAGATCCAGGGCAAGCAAGAGAGCAAAATGCAATGCTCCCCCTCAACACTCACACAAACAGACAGTGTCAGCATAA
>NW_021620775.1:1115892-1131517 GCF_004785775.1 Grammomys surdaster
GGCTGAGGTTCTGAGGACGAATTTGAATAGCAGGCTGTATAATTTAAGCCAGAACGCTCAGCCTCTTCAATTCATTCATTTGGCAGTCCACACTGCAGGGGAACGATTAGAAACTACTGCCATTCCTCAGGTTTCCGAGTCTGTAGTCATCTGGGGGTACCTGTGGTATGCCCTAATGTGACTGAGCCAAAAGTCCCCATTGTAAATGTGTACCCCACTTTCCAACTCCAAGCCGTGCAAGGGAGGTGGAGTGTTGCGAAGGGTGCCGAGAGAGGAGCTGCAGAAGATGCTTGGATGCTCTCACCTTTAACCCCACCTGGTGTAGAACCTCCATGTCCCTTACGTGCCCCTTTCTAGTGAAGACCATGTCTGTCTTTACTTCGCAGTGGGGAAACTGGAGCTCACTGAAGTAGGACCCGCCCTGGATCTCATAATTCTGATCCCCACATTCCTGGCCAGGACACCATGGGGCACAGTGCTCCTGCTCCGCTTCGGGAAATGAAATTGTTGATTTTTCATTTACACAAAAATGAAAAAAATAAATACCAGATGTTTGGAAACACAGTACAGCCGGTCTTGCTGGAACTTAAGAGCGCATTCGCATTGGAGAGGAAAAGAAATTAGGTAGAAAATTCACAAAGCAAAAAAATAAAAAGATGTTTTGAACGAAAATGCAACTTTGTCTCTCTCTCACACACACAAACAATATCTCATTGTTTCTTCCTCAGGGAGCAGCTGTGAAGGAAATTAAGGGAGGGGACAGACACAGCATCCCATCTTTGTGCCTCATACAGAGCTCAGCTTTGAGGCCAGTCTCCCTGAGCTGAGGGGGGTGTGGCGTGCCTGACTTTCAAAGGGCAATGGGCTGATGAGAGCCTATAAAGAACTTGGGAGAAGCCAGGCACCTCACTTGGAGGATTCTGTGTAGAAACTGCCTTCATCTGATCCGTGAGGTATGTCCGTAGTTTGAGCTTGCACTTAGGATAACTGATGGTTAAAGCAGAGACCGCCCTGATTCCCACTGCCCTCCTTTCAGTTATAAACTTTCAGTGAGCACCGACTGAGGGCTTTTACAGGCTCCATCTCATTTTCCTCAGACTTCCAAGGTAAGTGCTATTGGCACCTGTTTTCAGGTGACGGAGGTGGAAGGGTAGCTAAGCCTGTGCTTGCCCTGGTGCCTGCTTCTGCGACACATCTTCCCCCCACCCCCATCCAAAAGAGGATATTGCCTGAGTGGCAAGACAGCACCAGATGAGTTTTATAGTGTGACTCAACTGCACCTGACAGTAAGATCAACCAAGAACTGGGATTATTTATGTGATCAGAGTACTCACCAGCCGGCCACAAAACGGTTTTGTTTAACATATGCAGTTTGCTGGGCACAGTAGTATGATCCTTCGGTCCTAGCTCTGGAGAAGCAGAGATCACACACTGTGGGATAGCCTGACGTAGATAGCAAACTTGAGGATAGAGGACTATGTAGGGGAAAAAATAGAAATGAAAAAGAAATGATTCCTGTTCATTCAAAGGCTACATGTGTTTGTTTGCTTTTAAGATCTATTCACCCATGCAAACATTTTATTTTGCCACGTGACATATACTTAATGTTGGACGGCTTCTTGAGGTTAGGGACTGTGGCTAAAGTGACAAGCGTGCTCTTGGAGACGTTGAGCAAATTGACCTTAACAGAGATTAGGGTCAACTTCAGCACAGGAGGCTTCCAGATGACAGCTTCGATGCAGAGCACACAGTGGGTACCCAGACCAGCTCTTCCAAAGGAGAAGCGCAGTGTGCTTGACCCTCAGTGTGCATGCAGTCCAGGTACTGCCTGATCCGGGATAGACCGGTCTTGGGAAAATTACCTTTCGCTTATTTGGTAGTCAGTTAAAATTATAGTTAAGCTTATTTTGCAAAGTAAATTCACCTCGATGATCTTCCTGTGACATTAGAAGATAGGAAATGATGCGTTGTAAAGCCCATATTTTTTCCCCAGAGTTATACACGCATGTCAATAGCATGTTCTGTCAGTGTTAAATGAATCCAAGTGGACGGAGCATGGATGGTATCAGCTTCTTCCCTCTCAAGGACTTTTAGCTATAGGAAGAAAACTCAAACAACCAGATGGTGTCTCTCCAAGCCATGCAGTCAAGGGGAGTTAGCCTTGTTCTGAATCCTCCCACAGAACTCAAGGGTATGTTTCAGCCCACAAGAGAACATCTTGTAATGAGACATTTGTCAGCGTTAGACATGGGCTGACTCGTTATCACCGATGCATGGTGAGACAGAGCTCATTGGGTATCATAGGCACAAAGATGGACACAGGCAGGAACATGGCAGAGAGGCCGTGGGTGGAGAGCTGACCCTGTGAGAGTCCTGTTCCCTTCAGGCCTCAGGTTCCCCATCTGCACACTGGGCAGGAGCTGGGGTAGGGGAGCTGAACAGATGACCTCTAAAGTCCTGTCCATTTCCGAAATGCAGTAGAGTGTACATACTCTGTACCACACTTTAAAGCCCAGTGTGTGGGAAAGAACATTGGCTTAGGCCTGTTGGGTAGAGCCCTTGACAATGGGTGCGAAGGTTTTATGAGTTTAGGCTGGGCTTCTACAAACACTCCACCCTCTCAAGTGTCAAAAGACTGGTGTTGTTTATATGATGATGGGAGGAAGGAGGCCTCCAGGATGGTGGTCCCACCCCAGTTTTGCTCCGGAGAACTTCAGCAGCCACCCCCTCCCCAGCCCGCCCCAGCCCGCCCCAGCCTGCCCCCTCCCCAGCCCCCTGCCTCCCCAGCCTGCCTCAGCTGGCAGCTCTCACTCCTTACATAACTGTTCCTTTTGAAAACCAGGCAACAAAACCTTCAGAAGAAAAGGCTATTGATTATTAAAGTTATTTGGAGGTTCAGAGACTCATAATAAAGTGGTTATAATTGTTCCTGTTATGACACATCCTTTTAAATGCTCAGATCTGAGAACATTTTGCCTGCGTTGACTCAGTCATCACAGGGAGAAAGGCAGTGAGCTGGAAATAGCTCATGTGCAGTGTGAGGCAAGGAGTCACAGAAAGGGAACAGAAGGAAGGCAAGTCAGGGAGAGAGGCAGAGAGGAACGTCTCCATCCATAGCCTGAACTGACCGCCAGCTCACTCCCCCGTCCTCTCCCCTCCCCAGAGTTGTGGCCAACAGAGGACTTCTGTATGGAAATAATGTTGGACCCATACACATCAGCTGACAGCTCTTCTCTGGTTAAATGCACATCCTCTATGAAAAACACCCTCAGCAAATGGGGAAAACATTTGGGAAATACAGCCCTGGTTCTGCTTTCCATAATAGCCATGCTAATATTTAGCTGGGCAAGATAGCACATGTTTTATTCCTAGCACATGGGAGGCAGAGACAGGAAGGTCTCAGTGAGTTCAAGACCACTCTAGTCGTCAAAGCATGTTGTCTATCCAGGACTAATGGTGAGATGCTATTTCAAAAAGTTAAGTAAAATAAAATAGAAATCTAATATTTACTGAGCTTGGTGTTAGTTGCTACTCTGAATATTCCTATTTTCTCTCTTTCTCTTTTTTTTGGGGGGTGGGGGAGTCTTCTCATGTCATTGGAGCTGGTCTTGAACTGGTGGACTCCAGTGTGATCTCACCTAAGCCTCCCTAGTAGCTACCTTCACCATCACCCCTGGCTTTATTTTATCCTATCTCATTTTCACAAAGATTCATGAGATAGGCATGACTCTTAGTCCTACTTCATAGGCCAAGAAGCAACAGCCTACTTTGCACGGTTACACTTAATAGGTGACAGAGCCAGAATTGGTACATCATCTGAGTAAAGCTTGGGTAAACCCAATCCCCTCACCATATGCTGCTCTTTGTTAAGGTTCCCGGACCAATCTAAGGTGGATAGAACAGCCCACAAAACATTGGCGAGGATAAAATGTGAGGCTCTGGGGAGCATTTCCTTATGGGTCTTACAGGTCACTTAATGTGCATGCTTTGGATTTGAGCTCCATTTTTTTCATTCACAAACCTTTTGACTTTTCAGTGCCCCTGTTTGTCTATTCCCTGCAAACATATTATTTTTATTCCAGAAACAAGTCCCTACTGAGCCTGGCATTTCCAAGGGATGATTCTGAGGAGAATCAGACAGGATTCCAACCTTGGAGAAATATGCAATGGTGTGTGTGTGTGTGTGTGTGTGTGTGTGTGTGTGTATCCACGAAGGAAGCGAATCCAACAAGAGGTGCTCTAAAGGAGGTACCAAGGCTCTGAGGCGATGGTCTTACTGCTGCTGGAGAGGCAGGCTGGCAGCAGCCGCAGGATGCAGCTCCTCGGTGCTGAGGAGAACACTGACTGAAAGACCTAGTTCACAGGGGCTCTCCATCACTGTTGTCATCAGTCACTGAGTGTCATCCAGAGACCCAGACACCTCCATTGTTTCTGCATTGTTTCTCTCCAGGCCTGTCCTGCAGCCACCCAACCCCAAGATGGTGACCATGCTGTTGCTCCTGGCCACTCTGGCTGGTCTCTTCACTACAGCCAAAGGACAAAGCTTCCATCTTGGGAAATGCCCGTCTCCTCCGGTGCAAGAGAATTTTGATGTGAATAAGGTGTGGTAACTCAAACTTCCCATTTGTTTTGAGCATGCTGAGAGGGTCATTTTGTTCTCCTTTAATCTCCAAAGCAAATCTCTTCCCACTTGGGGAAGTGCAGGGTCTCTGCAGACATCAGGGACAGCCCAGTCACAGTTGCAGAGATGGAAATCCAGTTCCCCATTACTCAGTAGCTTGTCTGACATTGGGTAGTTTATTTTAAGTGTATTTAAATACAGTATAATTTGGGGGGAAGTTTTCCTGGTGTAACACAATTCCCTGTGCACACGGAGGCATACTGACACTGAAACTCTCTCAAAGCACATGCCACTTCTTCCATGAAGGTGGGTATTATAGCTAGGCTACATTTGTTATCTATCATAAGGGCCTGGGGGAGGCTCTGGTGTGGTCTTGGTCATACAGATAGCATAGAGATCATCTAGACAATTAATTACCTCTGGTCCTGGTTGTGGGAACTTCCGGGAAGCGAGGTATAACTTGGCTCTACAGATAGCACACATAGGATTACCTGGGCAACTAGCCACCTCCATTCCCAGCCTTCTGGGTGGAAAACTGGTTATACATCTTTTCCCTTGAAAAGACAACCCTGGGTGTTTAAAATTCCCTGGCTACCCTAGTGCTATCTGTGAGTTCAAAGACCTTTGCTCCCAACAGGGAAAGCATTTATCTTATTTTAGATTTTCCCTGAAGCAGTCTCTGAGGCTAGAAAGGGGATAAGAGAAATCTTGGGTACCTCAGCTTGTCCCATAGATGGATGCCTACAGGCCATGAGAGCGCCCATGGCCCTGGCAGGGGAGAGCACAGGGTGGTAAGTACGAGCTGTCAGTGTATGGAAATGCTCTTCCATAGCTGTGGGGAGGTAAGTGTGAAGCAGGATGTGGGTAGGGGCATTAATTATGGCTGATTCACCACTATTGTCCCACAGAGACAGAAGCTGGGTGTCCCTCAGGTGACACAGCTAGAACATGCACATAGGGTTCAAAACCAGGCTTCCTATCAATACTGAAAACTCAAGGCAAGTCCTAGGAAAAGCCAGAAGTCTCCCAGGGGTGCTTTCTTGTTAACCTACAATATAACTAGCTTCCCATAAATGCTTCTTCTTTCTGGAATCAGACAAAGGTGGCAGCAGAAAGGGACAGCTCTTAGATGTCAGAACTTGGCAGCTCTACAGCTAGGGATGGCCTGGACTCTAATCCTAAGGCCCCTTCTCCTCAAAAGGTTGTAATTGCTTTTATGAAGCAGCACAGTTGGTTTGGAAAACACTGAAATTATCAGTCACTGGAACTTTAGAGCACATGTTGAGGATGTTAGAGTGGGTTAGGCAAAGCAGGGAAGGAGAGAGCTTAGAGACTCAGAGAGGGATGGAAAAGAGCGTAGCCAGTGCCCGAGGTGAGGAGGGAGAAGCCACACACTAAGCCTGCACTGACATTCTTTATTAATGTTTTAAGGACTCCCTTTAGTTGAGTAATCATGGAAAACCACAAACAAACAGAAATCTACCAACTAAACAAACAAACAAACAAAAATCAACCAACTAAGCAAACAAACAAACAAACTTCATGATATTGGGAATTTGATTTAGATTTTAGTTTTGGAATAAAAATTCCAAAATATCTTGGAAATTACAACTGGTATCTTCACTTAAAGAAGTCCTTTGAGAACTGAAGGAGAATGTCTTTAAAAGATTATTTTCTTTAATGTGCATCTGTGTGGGTGTGCACCTGTGCATAGGTGCGGGGAGGGGGCCGTGAGGGGGAAGTGTTGGGTTTCCCAGAGCTGCAGTTACAGGTAGCCGTGAGCTGTCCAATGTGTATCCCAGGACTCCAACTCCAGTCCTCTTCAAGAGCAGCAAGCGCTCTTAACTGCAGAGCCATCTTTCCAGCCCTAAAACAGAATTTAAAAAAAAAAATGTTAAGATTAGTTTATATATCATATTACTGGCTTATTCAAAAAGATTTTTTTATTTCAAGAATTTTAATGTATTCACTGTTACACAACCATCATTAAATCAGTTTTAGAACATTTTCATTATTTCAAGAAGCAGGCACAAGCCCACTAACAGTCTCTCCACCTGCATTGCTCAGACTTTTCATCACTGTGACAAATGCCTGCAAGAGACAACTTGAAAGAGGGAAGACCTTTTCCGGCTCCTGGTTTTGGTAGCTTCAGTCTAGGGTTCATATGGTCCACAGGCTGATGGCGAGGCAGAACATCTTAGGATGTGGCACAGGAGGCGGCTTAGCTTAAGATACCCAGTGAGTGGAGAGGGAGAAAAGAGATCCTGTCCAAGTTACATCTCTCCCAGGCGTGTTTTCACTGGCCTGCTTTCCCTAACTAGACCCTCCTGCTTTTACCACCTCCCAACACATCAATTGTGAATCCATCCAGGGATTAATCTATTGATTAGGGCAGAGCCCTTAGAATCCAATCACTTCCTTAAAGTCCCATGTGTGAATTCTGGTCCTATCAGGACCAAGCGTGGGGAGCTTTACATCCAAATCAGAACACACCCACACCTATGGGGAGGTCAGGACTGTGAGTAGGGGCATTAACTCTATCTGATTCTCTACTGTGGTTCAATACTGCTGTCCCACAGAGACAGAAGCTGGGTGTCCCTCAGGTGACACAGCTAGAACATACACATAGGGTTCAAAACCAGGCATCCTATCAATACAGAGAACTCAAGACAGGACCAAGGAAGAGCCTGTAGTCCCCAGGGGTGCTTTCTTGTTACCTACAATATAATTAGCTCCCATAAATTCTTCCTGGAATCAGGCAAAGGTGGCAGCAGAAAGGGACAGCTCTTAGGTGTCAGAACTTGGCAGCTCTACAGCTAGTGATGGCCTGTACTCTAATCCAGTATTTTACTTTCTGTCAATATGAATTTGTCTATGGAATGCACAATGCTAGCCTCCTGTGACCGAAGGCAATGTTTTCAAGTGTTCGTCTTCATGCATGTCAGAAGTGGGAATCAGGTACCACTACAGATGGTTGTGAGTCACCATGTGGTTGCTGGGAATTGAACTTAGGATCTCTGGCAGAGCAGCCAGTGCTCTTAACGCTGAACCACTCCTACAGGCATGTTTAATTTGACAGGCTGTTTTAGAAGAGTCGCATCACTTTGAAGTCTCACAAACAGCCCCTGACTCCAGCGTCTCTGTGTCTTCTCTAGCAGCTGTGGTCATGTTTTCTGTTATTATAGGCTTCATAGTGGTGTTAAACGACATCGCCTTCATTTCCTAATGGCTAATGGTGTTGAGTGTCTTTTCTCTTACTTATGAGCCATGTGTAACTCTTCCATTCAAATCTTCGCCTTTAAGAAAATGGGTTATTTATCTTTTAATTGTTGATACCCACATATTCTTCCTCTATGCTAGATACAAATCTCTTCTCAGATATCTTAAAAGATTTTCTCTCATTTGGTGGAATTTTCTTCTTTATTGATATACCCTTTGAAACATGAAGGTTCTTTTTTAATACTGATCAAGTCTAATTTGTTCATGTTTTCTGATGCTTCTTGTTCTTCTGGTGTCAGGCAAACAAACTTAAGTAGCTGATGAGTAAGTGTCTCATTAGTGCAGTAGGTAGTGCTCAGTCTCATACCTAGAGATCCAGAGCCTAATCCAAGACAATACTGATTTATACCTATGTGTTCTTCTCAGAGTTTTCTAGGGTAAGCTCTTGTGCTTAAGCCTTTGATTCATTTTAAGCTAAAAATTGTGTCCTAAAAGGATCCAACTCCACTTAAATGTGACTTTCCAGTTGTCCCAGCACCATTTGTTTAAAAGACCAATTGTCTGATGATAGTTTTGAGATCCATAGTGAAAATTAATTGACCATGTATGTGACATTTTATTTTCAAAATCTCAATTCTATTTAAATGTCTATGCATAACTTCGGCTATGATTGCTACACATTTATCCCAAGTTTTTATCTTAGTTAGGGTTTCCATTGCTGTAAAGAGACGCTATGATCAAGGCATCTCTTTTTTTTTTTTTTTTTTTTTTTTAAAGGTGAGAGCCACCACCTCCTGGCCGCAATGGCTACTCTTTTTTTTTTTTAAAGATTTATTTATTTATTATATATGAATACACTGTAGCTGCCTTCAGACACACCAGAAGAGGGCATCAGATCTCATTACGGATGGTTGTGAGCCACCATGTGGTTGCTGGGATTTGAACTCAGGACCTCTGGAAGTGCAGTCAGTGCTCTTAACCACTGAGCCATCTCTCCAGCCCCCAAGGCATCTCTTATAAAGGACAACATTGAATTGGAGCTGGCTTATAGGTTCTGAGGTTCAGTCCATTATCATCATGGTGGGAAGCATGGCAGCATCAAGGCAGGCATGGTACTGTAGGATCTGAGAATTTAATATCTTATTCCAAAGGCACCCAGAAGACTACTGTCTTCCAGGCAGCAGGAGGAGGAGTCTCAAGCCCATCACCATAGTGACATACTTCCTCCAGTAAGGTCACACCTACTCCAAGGCCACACCTCCTAATAGTGCCACTCCCTGGGTCAAGTGTATTCAAATCACCACAATTTTGAATTAAAATGTAGGAGTCCTCCAGCTTTATTCTTCTAGCCAATCTGTGTCCCTTGTGTTTTCCTATGAATTTTATGATCAGTTTGTCCATTTCTGCAGAGAATATAAAGAAAAAATTGAAGAACATCATCGCCTTGACTCTTCTTGTCCATAAGCAGAAACTATCTATTTACTTTCTGCCTACCTTCTTGTATTACCAATATTTTGTAGTTTTCTTTTTTTTTTTTTTTTTTTTTGGATTTTCGAGACAGGGTTTCTCTGTATAGCCCTGGCTGTCCTGGAACTCACTCTGTAGACCAGGCTGGCCTCGAACTCAGAAATCCGCCTGCCTCTGCCTCCCAAGTGCTGGGATTAAAGGCGTGCGCCACCACCGCCCGGCTTTTGTAGTTTTCAAAATATAAATTCCTACATGTCTTTAGTCAAATTGATTACTAGATATTTTTATTCCTTTTATGTTATAATTTATTGAATTTTCTTAATTTCATTGGCAGATTTTTCCCTCACATGTATAGAAATGTTTTTGCATATTGATCTTGCATCTTTTAAATTTGCATAACATTGCTTCAGTCATGTGTGTGTGTGAGAGTGTGTGTGTGTGTGTGTGTATGTGTGTGTATGTAAGATACCTTAGGAAGGCTGAAGTTATAGTTCAATTGGTAGAATGCTTGCATACAGTGCACAAAACCAAGTTTGATTCCCATTACCAAATGAACTAAGCCTGGCCGGACACATCACTACCATTAGATAAGGGGACGTGAAGGCAAGAGAATCAGCTCAAAGCCACTCAAAAACAGTTCCTTAGGACTTTCTGTATGGAGGAATATAATATCATCCGCAAATAAGAGTGACTTTGCCTCTTTCCAGCTTTCTTCTTTAGACATTGAGTTGTCCTTATTAGAAACTTCACTGATGAAGATTGACAGGGCAACATAGGATCGTGAGGAAACAGAGCAGGCCAACCTCTCGCCTCTGAGTTTCCTCATTTCTGGAAAGTCATACTTGCTCCTAACTGTGGATCACTGAGGTCCCTGACTCATTAGGAACTCTTTTAAACATATTATAAGGTGAAATATTTCTGTGCATGCCTATGAAACCTTTTGGCCTCTTTCTTTGGTACTTTCAATGAAGGTCGTATTTGATTTTGTTGTTGTTGTTTGTTGTTAGTTTTTTTGGTTTTGTTTTCTTCTGAGGCAGGCTGTCTCTGTAGCCCAGGTTGACCTTAACTCTCTATGTATCCCATGCTGACCTTGAATCCCTGATTTTTCTGCTTTCCGAACATCCCAGGTTCTGGGATTAGAGGTTTTTGCTAAATTTCAGTGTTTTTAAGCGACTGTGGGCGCTTACTGAAAGGATAAGGAAAGGGTAGTCAAAGATGTGGGTGTGTGCTTGAGCAGTCATGTGACAGAAATGGTACTGTCACTTGGTTTTCAGGATGCTTCCGAGGGTTTGGAGGTAAATGCATGCTTTACTTGCTCTGTTGGGTGATAGATTTTCAAATCTGTAAAACAACTATAATTACTGTTTTGACTAGGCAGATACACTCAAATAGCTTATAATGCTGACAGTGCACATAACTCAGTGATAGCATAGCTCAGTGATAGCATCTCTGCCCGGTGTGAGTCTTTATTCCATCCCTAGCACCACAGAGAGTGGGGATGGGGAGGACAAACTCCAACGGTCCAGCATTCAGTGACGTTTCCTTTAGTCCCCTCAGTTTCCCATCCCAGGTGCAGCCAATAAAAACAACATATTGTATATCATTTTTTAGACAATGTATACATATATAAACAAATATGTGTAAGACTGTGGTAGCCAAAATAAAAGCTTCCAGATGTCCATGGCCTGTTTTCTCACCTGAGAACATACTACCTTCCAAAGAATAAAGGGAGTCTATGGGCTGATTCTTTATTCTATTCCAAAGAATAAAGGGACCTTAGATGGCTGGATTAACCTGGTTTTCCAGGCAGACCCAATTTAACCACATTAAAAAAAAAATTGCTAGAAGCAGAAAATCTTTCCTAGCTGTGGTCAGAGAGAGGGGTTTGATGAAGACACGAGAATCAGAGAGGTGCCGTGGAGGTGCTGTCAAGGGTCTGCTCAGCCTTGGATGACCTTGAACACACAGAGCTTAATCCAGAAAGCAGGTGGCATAAGTCACACAGGGAAACAGAGACACCCACTCTCCCTCAGAGCCTCTGCAAGGAGAGGAAGCCTGAATTTCAGTTTTAGCCTGGTGACGTTAGGGTCAGAGTCTGACTTATAAAGCCATAAATTAATAAATCTATGCTAGTTAAAGCGTAGAGCCCATCAAAGCAGCAGTAGAAACCCCACACAATCAGCTTTTCCTTGTTGTTACGCCAAAGGCAGCTTAAGCAAATACCTCGCTTCAAACCTGGCTCTTTGCTCTTTATTCTTTTTTTTTAATTAATTTATTTATTTTTTATTATTAGTTACTTTACATTCCAATCGCAGCCCCTCTCCCTCCTCTCTGCCCAGTCCCACCTTCTTTCTCCTATTCCCCCTCCCCCTCTCCTTAGAGACGGGAAGCACCCACCACCACCAACAACCAACCCTGGCACATATGAGTCAGGACTAAGCACATGCTCTCCCACTGAGGCTAGACAAGGCAGCTCATCTATGAGGAAAGGGATCGAAAGGCAGGCAGCAGAGTCCAGCACAGAGACAGCCCTCCTGCCCCGACGCTAGTAATGGTCTTTATCCTATAGATAACCTTCAAGAAAATCGCGCATAACTTTTTAAAAAGGAGCTGTAAAAATGTCATCAGAGTGATACACAAGCGTTTATTTCTCCAGCCCTTCTCTAGACTGTTTCCTGTCTTTTATTGTTATAGACGGACCTGCAACAAATAACTTTATACTTGCACACATCATTACAACAGGAGGACATTCCCTGAAGACAAATTGCTGGGTGAAAAGAACGTGTATTTTTAGTTTTGCTCAATATTACCAAACTGCCCTCTGCAGAGGTTATAGATTGGTACAGTAACCAACTCCAAACACAAGTGTCCCACAGTCAGCAAGTCTGAGTTACACAAAATTCAAGACGTCCTGTAGAATTATCAGCTGTTGGAGGTAAAAGGTATTTTTCCATCAACCAGCCAATCTTTTCCTTTCACACAGGCTGGAATTTCACACGAGTTCTGACTAAAGAGAACTCTGAGAACATATCCAGATAAAGAGCCCTTTAGGAATAGAACGTGGCATGCAATCATTGCCCGCACATCCGAATCATTTACTCTCATTTGAAACAGTATCTTGCCCAGTTGGCTGGGAACGATGCAGTCCATTTGGCCTGGTTTCCCCTGGAAAGGGCTCTGCTTCTAAGGCAACAATGCGGACGAGTCAGCAGGTCCCCAGAGACCCGTTGGGTTTTGCCTCTGCTTGTTGTTGTCTGTGCAGTATCTTGGAAGATGGTACGAAATTGAGAAGATCCCAGCGAGCTTTGAGAAAGGAAACTGCATTCAAGCCAACTACTCGCTGATGGAGAACGGAAACATCAAAGTGCTAAACAAGGAGTTGAGGTGAGTGACTGCGCATGCCTGCCTGGGATGACCTGGTTCTGTATTCCCGGCAGGCAGGGCCCCGGAGAGGGTATGCGTTACTCAACCTAGGCAGTATGATTTGGATGCATGTGTTCCCTTCTTTAACCACTGTTGAGCACCTACTGAATACCAGACACAGAGAGGCAATAGCGAGTCGAGAGTACCAGTCAGCGCACCTGTTCTCATTCCAAGATGGAGACTCTCGTAGCGAAGGACATTAGGCTATCTTGTCTGGCCTCAGACTGAGAGAGAAACCCTTTCTGTCCATCTACTCACAGAGGCCATCAGGTTTTGTCGAATACTTCTGTGAACTGGGGACTGGCTCACCTTGTCCCATGGCAATTTGTCCAACCTCCAGCCAGCTTTCCTGTCAGGGGCCACCTCCCTGCCCTTCTGTTTGTTTTCTCTCTTTTCTCTTTATGAGACAGGATCTTGTGTAGCCCAGGCTGGCTTCCTGGAATTTCTGATCCTCTTCAGTGCTGGGATTACAAATGTGCAGCACCAAGCCTTGTTTGTTCTGTCCTGGTGGCTGAGCCCAGGGCCTTTTGCATGCTAAGCAGGTCTCTGCCAATGGAGACACCAGCTCCAGCCCAGGCACCTTCTTTTTGTTTTCGCTAAGCAAGCATCAGGTACCCAAACAGACACATGTACTCCCTAGCTTATGTCAACAGGATTTCTTTTAGAAGTTTTCATTTCTGTCACTAAGTACCCTGAACACTGATAGTAGATCCACATTCTTACACCCTGGAGATCAGACATGAAGAGACTCAGGATGAGGCCCTACTTGCCTAGCCTCTACCAACAAAGGTTGCAGCACCAACAAATGCATCTAAAGTATTTCCTACATGCAAGGCACTCACCACCCCTGTACTCCTGCCTCTCTGAAAATATATTTACTTAGTCCCCACGACGTAGTAAAGTAGATACTATTATAAACCTCATGGGTGAGAAAATGTTGGTATAGAGAAAGAAGTTAAGCAGGTTGTTCAAGGGCCGTATAACTGATACAGGATGAAGTCTAGACTGAAGCCCAGGGGAGGGGAAGTGAAGAGAGCAGAGACAGTGAGACAGTGCTGGGGATGAAGAGATCTAAGGACAGTATTCAATCCCAAGAAAACAACTGCACTCAGCGCTCAGTTTACTAGGTTCACAGAGGCGCTGGGGTGCCATCACGCCATCCACCAGCTTCCCTGTGGACCAGAGTACAAAGCTGACTCCCAGCATGCATCTGCTTCTTTTGGAGCCCCAGGGAAGGGCTGATGGAAGGAATTGAAGTGCCTTTGCCAGGAATCACCCAGGAATTTTACAGGCCTTGTATTTATTAGTCAGCTAAATCTCCTCACAATGGAATTTAGAGAAAAGATTAATTTGGCCTAAGTTCAGGAAGTTCCTGTCTGGAATCAAGGGAACTTATTCCTTGAGTCTCTGGTGAAGGTGGGAAGCAGAAGAAACAATGCATCCCAGGAGGGAAGAAAGAGAAACAGGAAGAGAACAGGCTCCCACAATCCTCTTTGAAGGCTCATTCCCAGTGACCTACAGACCTCTCCCCAGTCTCATCTCCTGTGGACCATAACAGCACCACCCTGGAGACCAAATCTTTACCATGTCCTTTGGGGAACATTTACCCAGATGATAGCAGGCAGGAGAGTTGTAATGACTTCTTTTCTTTATTTTTATTTTATTTTATTTTATTTTGATTTTTCTAGACAGAATTTCTTCATGTAGCCCTGGCTGTGCTGAGACTCCCTTTGTAGACCAGGCTATCCTTGAACTGAGATCCACCTGCCTCTTCTGCTTTCTGAGTTTTGAGACTAAAGGCATGTGCCACCAATGCCTAACAGTAATGACCTGTTTTCAATGAAATATTATGTCCCATTAGATCCCAAACCCATGATGTCCACATCAAGGGAGCTGAAACTAGGGAATTCTCTCAGTCTGTGCTCAAGAATTTAGGACCCAAGCCATCTGGCCTAGAGCTGGAAGAGAGAAGAAATCAGACTTTGGTGCTTGGCCGCCTGATTTCAATCAGATATCAGAATGAGCTGTTAGGTTAGCTAGGATGTTCTGTAGCCAGTAGCAATAGAACCAACATCCCTGAGGCTGTCTGTGCATCAGGTGAGGTAAAAGCTCTTACAACAGTGTTTGGTAAGTTTGGAAGCATCTAATTAAACATGACCTTTTTATGGCTGAACTTCTGTTACCTGAAAACACAGTGGAAGCTGGTGAGATGGCTCAGTGGGTAGGCGGGCCTGCCACCACAAGTTAGATTCCCACAAGTTAGCCTCCAACCTACACAAAATAGGAGTACACACACACACACACACACACACACACACACACACTAAATGTAATAAAATAATATTCAAAAGAAAGTGCCCATGCATTTCACTATGACACATTGTGCATTTATGGTCAGTGTTTTGATAACTATTCTGGAACAAGACACAAATGATGGTGTTGAGGAGAAAAGCCTAGCTTGTTGCTAAGTTACCATTTGCAGATGGAAACAGACCATGTTCCAGGGAGACAGCAGGGCATGGTGCCTGGCCCTACATGGGGACAAACAGACAATGCAATCAGGAATATGAGAGTGCCTTCCCTACAACCCCCCCCCTCTTACCTGCTGCTAAGGAACTAGATTGTAGAGCATCCCTCACTGCCAAGCATACAGCACTAGCCTACTGACTGCCTCACACAGACTTAGGTCTCATGGTTGCCCTGCTTGAGGACTGATAGACAGACAGCTCCTTTGCCACCTCCGGAAGAGTAGCATTCTGATGTCTAGGTACCTCCCTTCTCTGTCCTCTTCTCTGAGGCTTTCCCTGTCCTGTGTTCATGAGTGAATGGAGAAAGAAAGAAAGAAAGAAAGAAAGAAAGAAAGAAAGAAAGAAAGAAAGAAAGAAAGAAAGAAAG
>NW_021620775.1:1131527-1138753 GCF_004785775.1 Grammomys surdaster
AAGAAAGAAAGAAAGAAAGAAAGAAAGAAAGAAAGAAAGAAAGAAAGGGAGAACTGCTCCTAGGTACGGTGGAGGAGAAAGTTTATAGTAGATAAAAGGGAGAGCAGAGCCAGAGGCAGAGACATAGAGACGTGTGGGAGAGTCCACTGTGGACATGACCCTGAGCCTGGTGAGGGGAGAAGGGAGAGGAGATAGAAGGGAACCAGATGCAGCAGCCAGGAGGCTCAAGAGAGGTGGGTAACTAAAACGGCTATATTCTATAAGGAAGGGCAGCTGTGGAAAAGGTTCTTCTCCTCTGGACTGGAAAAGTTTAGGGTAGGGGTAGAGTATGCCTGCCAGGAGGACTCTGGAACAGGTAGTGACTGAGGGATGCTGGGAGAACCTGGAGGCCAGGTCTGCTTTGATATGTTAAGTAGGCACCTCAGACTTTGTCCCAGGCTTGAGATCTAACAGTGGGATCTTTTTTGGATTAGCCTGAAATGGGCCAGATCCTTGTGAAGGGTCAGAGAACTTCCTGAGTTCCAAGACCAGCATACTTACAGTAGGCCACCACTCAATATACCACTATGAAAGAACTGCTCTACCAATGCTAAGCGTTGGGAGATCAGTCATAAGATTCGTGGTTCTTCACAATTTGTCTCTTAGAACCAGACAGAATCACAGTGGTCAGGTCTCCTCATTGCCTCTGTGCCAACCTGTTCTGCTTCAAAATCTCCTACACTCACTTGAACATTATCCAAACTGGAGGGAGGTTAGAACTCAGGCCCTTAGGTGGGACACAGGGGGGATGGGAAGTGCCTCCAGACCCCTTGCTGCCTTGCATTGCTTCCAGTGATCTAGTTCCCCCTTCCTCTGTTTCCTTGTCTTCCTCTCCTCTGTAAAGAGATGAACCTTGGAGGTATGGGGGTGGGGGTGTGAATTTTCCCATTCCACTTTATTGTCTCTCTTTGAAGCCCCAGAGCAAGATGTCTGAAATGTCTGAAAGGCAAATGGCAATCAGTCCAATAACCAGTGTTGAAATGCAAGGGTCTAGCATAGAACCCCGGGGCCCTGAGCATTGCCATAGCTGCTTCTTGTCCACTGGTGCGGTCTTTCTCCAACTGAGTAGCGGGAAGAACCAAGTCTGGATGGCCTTTGAAGAGCAGCCCACACCAGGCACCACCATGCTGGCTGCTGGAGCCCTTAGGGCACAAAACTTACATTGACCTTTAGTTTTTTATTAGTTGTATGTCTCTTCCTTTTCCATATCTCTTTTTTCTTTCCTTTCCTTTCCTTTCCTTTCCTTTCCTTTCCTTTCCTTTCCTTTCCTTGTTTCTTCTCCCTCCCCCCTTTCTCTCTCTCTCTTTTTACACTCACCGCAGACCTGATGGAATGGTGAACCAAGTTAAGGGTGAAGCCAAACAGAGCAACGTTTCAGAGCCAGCCAAGCTGCAAGTCCAGTTCTCTGCACGTAAGTATCCACGTCCCTCAGGAAGTCTCGGGGATGGGAGACATGCATATGGACAGCAAGCAGGAGCCCTGTGTTCGAACACATCTGAGTCCTGCCATCAAGGTTCAATTCCGTGTGCAATTATTTTCTGTGCACCTACTGTGTGCTCTTCCCTGGGCTAGGCACTGGGATGCACAGGGATGCAATGTGGAGTGAGACAGAGCCAGCTGTGTCCTCACAGGCTGACAGCCTCTGTGAACACTGAGGAGGAACCAGGAAACTTATTGTCATTTCAGCAGACAAGGCTCAAAAAGCCCGATCTTCTGGGAAACAGAAGCCCCCAAATTACAAGATGTTGAGAGAACAATTGGCCTATGCAAAAGCTTACAGGCAAGAGATAAGGGGAAGGCCTGGCTCTGCTGCTCTCTCACTGCCTTCTGAGTTCTGGGCGACCTTACAAATGGACACAGGCTACGGAGAAATTAGTTAGTTTTGTTTGCCCTGTAGATATATCAGAGATTTCAGCTCAGACCTGTAAGGCTTTCTCTTGCTAGAAATGCTTAGGAGCCCCTCTCCCTACCTATGGGGTAGACACTAAAGTCACTCACTCCCTGCAAGAGAAATTACCATCCTTCTCCTTCCTGCCAACATATCCCTGCTTTTACCCCTAGCCCCACCCCCGAGCCAGTCAAGTCCCTAGAGTAGGGCAGAGAGGACGTTCCTATAAACCGAGAAAGGACCGCATTAAGGATAAAGCTGTTCTTCCCACACATGTGACTGTGAGCAAATACCTCTAGGTGAACCAGTGCCCAGGATTCTGAAGCTAGACTAGACATGCTCCGTGCAGTGTCAGGGCTCTGTACGTGTTTGCTTCTCTCATCTTTACAAACAAGGAAGTTGGATTGCAAGACATCTGAGTAAGATGGATAGATGCTGAGCTCATTGGAGCCTGACTCTCTGAACCCTCATGTGAGAATTTTTCCCCATGATATGGATGGGAATGGTGTGGGGATGAGAGTGAAGGTGATAAGCCTTAGTTTCTATCAACCCTTGGATTCTGGGGTGTCCATGGCAACTGAGGCTGTACCTTCCCCATGTGAAGTATCATATGCACAGGCTACCGGAAGGAGTCCTGGGAGCAGAGGTGGGAGTGGTTTTCTGGGGAAGTTGAGGACTGAGAGGCTCATTGGGAATAAAGGGTGTTCTAGTTTGCTTTCTGTTGCTATGGATTGTGGATGTGTTCAACTTGTAGGTTATAGTCCATCACTGAGGGAAGCCAGGGCAGGAACTGAAGTCAAGATCATGCAGGGACACCGATTACTGGCTAGCTCCCTGGAACTCATTCAGCTTGATGTCCTTGATATAACTTGGGACCACCTGCCCAGGAGTAACACCACCCATGGCGGGTCGAGCACACCCCATTCATCATTAACCAAGAAAATGCCCCACAGGCCAATCTGATAGAGGCAGGCCCTCAAACAAGGGTCTCTCCTTCCAAGATGTCTCTAACTTGTGTCAAGTTATCGAAAAACTAACCAGCACAGAGAGGCTAAGCAGTTGTAGGGGACCATCTAGGATATTTGGGAGATTATGGGAAAGATGGATGTTCCAAATAGAGAGAATGGCGTGGGAGAATCCCACATAAATGTCTAGAGCATGGGAAGGTACCTCCAGTACAGGATGGAATTAAGGAGGCCCCCAGATGAAGTTTGCACCACAGTTTGCATGAGCAGAAGCAATGGCAACACTTACCAATAAAGAGAGATGTGAAAGTTGTCTGTGCTAAGAGGAAACGCTGGGTAAGTTTATTCTTGAGAGACAGACAATGTGTGGGAAAGATAGAATGTTTACATCTGAGTGGATCTAAGACCCTTTGGTGCTGGTGAAGAGGTGGGAGACACATTTTTCCAAAACTCAAATGCAGAGTGACTAACTTCACAGACAGTGGACACATGAGGATATCCTCACTCATGTGTGTGTGTGTGTGTGTGTGTGTGTGTGTGTATATGTGTGTCACATGTAAGGACCCCAAGTCTCAAATGGCGAGTCAGCACCAACTGTCCACCCAGGCTTCCTCCTTCTTCTCAGCACCCCTCTACTTTCATATTTATAAAAATAGACTCAAAGGTAGGAAGAGCCTTGGTGGCTGGTCCTCTGGGCCCAGATTTTCACTGGACCCTTGACACCCACCCATCCCCATCCTCCCTTATCACAGTTTCTCAGGCAGACCTGGCAGTAATAACAAGAACTGTTAATATTTTTGAGTGGAAGGGGTGAGCTCTCTGGTATCTAAAGAAGCATCACCCATGAGAGCACATGTGCCCATATTTTTGTATTTCTGAGGTCTGCAGACAGCTTTCCCCCACTTTAAATCACACTTTCCCTCTTTAAATCAGGCCCCTTCAGTTTACAGAAGTCTGCTACTAGACCTAACGCTAGTTATAAGTCAACCCGAGCTGTAGAGTGAGGCTCCATCTCAAGACTAAAAGATGGCTGGTGATGTGGTTCCATGGATAAAGTAGTTACTCTTTGAGCCTAAGGATCTGAGTTTGAACCCAACCCACCTAAATCTGCAGAGAACTCCACAATGTTGTCCCTTGCCCTCCATACACGTACCATGGCGTGTGCCCCTGCGCCCAGCGCGCGCGCACACACAAATAAATACTTTTTTTTTTTTAAAGAAGCCAACCACCTGGAAGTTGAAGCAGGAGAAGGGTGGGGAAAGGGCTGTTTAGTGTCTCTCACAGCCCCCATGTTTCAGTATCGATTTAGAGATTGGGTCCCTAGAGCCCTGGAGAGTAGACTTCCCTTGCCCTGGTCGTTTCTCATGAGGCTGTTTCTGGTTCTCAGTGATGCCACCGGCACCCTACTGGATCCTGGCCACCGACTATGAGAACTATGCCCTCGTGTACTCCTGCACTACCTTCTTATGGCTCTTCCACGTGGATTATGTTTGGATCCTGGGAAGAAATCCTTACCTCCCTCCAGAAACAATAAGCTCCCTAAAATATATCCTTACTTCTAATGACATCGACATCGACAAAATGACAATAACAGATCAAGCGAACTGCCCGGACTTCCTGTAAAGGGGGTGGGGAAAACACTCCAGGTTATTTCCTCGCTTTGCGGTCCCTCACCCCACTCCCACTCCTTATAAGGACCAAGCAACCGCGGCAACGCCCTAGAGGGAAAGTATGGTCATAGAAGTCAATGGGACTCATCAGAAGTTGGCCCAAACCCAGCCAGACCCCACACTGTTACCCTGCTAGCCCAATAATAAATAAACATTTTGCTGATCAGCTGTGTTTCCTGTGGATTCTTTTTTTTTTTAAAGGCTTTTCTTTTTCCTAAGATTAATTTATTTACTTTATGTATATGAATACATTGTAGCCATCTTCAGATACACCAGAAGAGGGCATCAGATGCCATTACAGATAGTTGTGTGCCACCATGTGGTTGCTGGGAATTGAACTCAGGACCTTTGGAAGGGCAGTCAGTGCTCTTAACCTCTGAGCCATCTCTCCAGCCCCTTCCTGTGGATTCTGGGCTAGGTCTATTGTGCAAGAGTCATGATTGGCAGATGGTTGGAAAACTTTCGGCCGTAGTTTAAAGACAGAAGAAAGCTGAGGCCTAATCAGATGCTGGCGACTTGAATCCAGGGTCCCACTCCACAGCAGATGCTCTGGAGGAAATTCTGAGACATTTTTCATTTCTATCTGGAGATTTCCTTGAAGCTTTTACTTTCTTATCGGGAAGTTCTTGCAACAGGGCTGAAGAGTGAGCATCCTGGGAGGATCTGGGAAAAGTGGACAGTCTGTGAGAAGACAAAGGGATTTTTTTTTTAATGACGCGAAATCTTTGTTCTTTCACTCAGTTAGAATTTACAGAGGTCCAGTTGCATTCTAGTTACCAAAAAAAAAAAAAAAAAAAAAAATCTAGACTCCCTGACCACTGCTCTCTCCCCATCCCTACCTCACCCCACTCCCCAAGAGTCAACCCTGCCCATTGATAGAAACAAGACAGAGCAATGTAGAGTGCATCATGGGAAATCGAAGACCATCCCACCCACTTCAAGACACAGGCTTAAGCTCTCCTGTCTGTCTTCAAGCCTTGGCATTCCCATGCCCCTGCTCCAGTAGCAAGTCAGGAACCATGTGGAGTTGTGCTTTCTGACCTTGTGACTTTTAAAATCAAACGACCGACCGCAGATTTGTCACCGCAGGAGTCCACTTAGTTTGTGTGTATAGTACATACTATATCTGCCAATATATACAATTTTCATTTAATTAAAGAAAAATAAACTCAAAATATAGTTCCCGGTTTACAATTTAAAAATTCTGAAAACAACAGGGCAAAAATGTAGTACAGGGCTTGTACGCGGTTAACTGCTTCCCCTGCTCTGCTTGTATGTCTTGTGTATGTGACTGCACTGTCCAGCCCACCAGAGACCCTTGGCTACTCTTCGAGAATACAATGATTCTTCAGAGTGCTGTTTCCAACCATCTGCTATGTTATGGTAAAAATTATATTGTGTAGCCAGTGACATGACTCAGCTGCTAAATGAATGAATAAAAGAAATAAAAAAAAAAGAAAAAGAAAAGAGTGTGACAGCTCCTAGGTATGGTGGAGAAGTTTTGTTATAGACATGTGGGAGAGTCCAGAGTGGATACAACCCTGAGCTGGGCCATTTAGGAGAGGAGGAGGGGAGGAGAGGGGAAGAGAGGGGAGGGAAGAAAGGGGAGGGAAGGGGAGAGAGGAGATGCTGCAGCCAGGAGGGCCAAAGGTACAAAGAGGGCAGGAAACCAAAAGGATTGGATTAGTAGGGAAAGGTAGCATAGCCCCCCCCTGGGTGGGAGAATTCAGGGTATGGGCCAGGGTGTGCCATCCAGGACAGCCTGTAACAGGTCAGGACTGAGGGATGCAGGGAGAACCTGGCAGCCAGGTCCGCCTTGATATGTTAAATAGGCACCTCTGCCCTTTGTCCTGGGTACCTGCCACCAAGGCTAAGGACAGGGAAAGAAGCCAGAGAAAAGTACAGTAGGACATCCATAGCAAAGTAAAGACAATGGTGCATAGTAGGCCCTGCATAGCCATCAACAGCTCCAACAGGCATCAGCACGTCACCAGGCTCACTGCGCTATCATCTGCAACACGCCCTCTCCCCGAGTGTTTGTAAAGCGAATACCAGATATCACAAATCAGTGCTTGGCCTATAGCTACTACCTAACTGGACATTCCTGGTAGATATAGGTATGTGTAAAATTAAAATATTGCAAGTTACAGCTTATGTCCTGGAGTTATTCAGAAAATATAATCTCTACGTAGTTTTAAAAATATTTTTACATAATCTAGGTGACAGGGGAGATGTATGTTGGTAAATGTTTATTGCGTTTTTATTTGAGGCAGCCCCAGATTTAATTTAGATGAAATGGAAGATGTATGTACAGAAATGTTCACTATGATTCTATTTGTGGCAGCCCCGAATAGAAAGCTAGAGAAGGAGATCCCAGGTTATAGACTAGCTGCTTGATGCTGTCCATGCCTCCTGTTCCTGAAGCAGGGAGAACTCCAAAGTCATAAGGGAGTTGCTGCTCTGTGTGGGGGTTTGGGAGGTCTCTGATGACTGAGCATGGAACTCTAACTCTGCAGCCACACCCAGATGAGCCAAAAACACACAGACATACACCCAGACACAGGGACATACTCAGACACACAGAAACACACACACAGACACATGCACTCCCCCTACCTTTTTATTCTGAGATAATTTGACTTAACTGAGTAAATGTTCCTTGCA
>NW_021620775.1:1138763-1146423 GCF_004785775.1 Grammomys surdaster
TTTATTCTGAGATAATTTGACTTAACTGAGTAAATGTTCCTTGCAACCAAAATAGCCTCAAGACAAAAGAGTTCATAATATAATGTTGAGTGGGAAGAAAGAACATAGCATTTTAACTGTGTTGTATTTATAGCTGCAAGGAATAAGGCATTAAATCAAGTACTAAAAGAGAACAAAGAAAATGAAAGCAATTAATGTGTTAGGATGGTAAAATTATGGGTGGCTCTCCTTGTCTCACTTTTGCAGCTGCTTTTTGTAGTGGAAGCCCTAAGATATATCCAAACCTTAAGACTTGGAGTTTAACCTACCCTCTAGGAAGTGTCAAAGTCCCAAATGGGCCTGCTCTTTTCAGAAGTGCCTCATACAGGGAGGCCTTCCAGAACTATCTTCGTGTTTCTAAAATAAGGGCATTATTCGTCAGTATAGGATACGCTATATTTAATTTTTTTCACTTACTAAAGAAATTATTATTTATTACCACCAAGGACCCCTGTTCAATTCTAGAAGACCTAAAGGGAGATATCAAGTAATTTAGATGGTTTTTAATTCCATAAGGTGGCTAAGCACTGGTTTTTTGTTTTGTTTGGTGTTTGTAATGAACTTTCCCCTAAAGGAATCATCTTACCTTGATAATCACGAGTAACTGGAGGTTTTCAACATTCGTTAAATATGGTCAGTTTTTATGCTAAAAGTCAATATTTTGCTTAGTTATGTTGTAAAATAGACTCAAGGTTATATAATATCTTCCCACAGAAAGGGTGATGTGTGAGCTCATTAGAAATGGCGGAAGCCCTCTGGTGGGGGATCGAGGGGTGTGGTTGTGGGGGATGGGGGTCGTGGGTCCTAACTCCTTAGTCCAGCATATTCTCTAAGGATTCTCCTACAGTATTATGGTTTTATATAAGAATAATGAGAAAATTATTGTTGCTGAGGGAATATCTATACTTTTCGTATCCCAACATATTTATAAAATAACTGTCAGGCATATGCCTGTAATACTAGCTGGGTAGGCTGAGTCAGGTGGATCAAGACTAGCCTAGGCTACATAGTGAAACCTTGTCTAGGGAAGCATTATTCTCTGCCTTTTTCCGTTGAAGTAGAGTCTTTCCCTGTACCTGAAACTACGTTCTTTAGCTAGGCAGTAGCCTGTAAGCCTCAGCAACTCTCTTGTCACTGTCATCTCAGTACTAAGATTGCTGTGTGGGTGCCAGGATCTGTTTTTATTTGTTTGTTTGTGTTTTGTTTTGTTTTGTGAGACAGGGTTTCTCTGTATAGCACTGGCTGTCCTGGAACTCACTCTGTAGATCAGGCTGGTCTCAAACTCAGAAACCCACCTGCCTCTGCCTCCCAAGTGCGGATTAAAGGCGTGCACCATCACCGCCTGGCGGGTTCCAGGATCTGAACTCAGGGCCTCATGGTTGCACAGCAAGACTCTTAATCACTGAGCAATTTGTCCCCCTTAAGCCCCATTAAGCCAACTCTTCAGCATCTTTAGTGCACCCAAAACCCAGAGACAGCAATGGTTCATTCAGCTCTCAAATGACTGTCAGTAAAGTTAAAAGATGCGATCAGAGCCCCCAGATGCTAGGGTTCAATGATGTGGTCAAGAATGGAAACTTTATCCACAAATCTCTTCCGTAGAAAGAAGGGGGATCCACGAGGTGGTGACCTAAGAATAGACCATCAACATTCATCAGGATATGCATACAGAGGGCATACCACTGAGAACATACAGAAGCATGCCACTGAGAACACTCAAACACACTGAGACATTTTCTATAAATACCTTGGGCCTGCAGATGTATGTGTAGATACCAGGCTCAACTGAGCTAGCTGGGCTAAAGGAATAAAAAATGTCCCATACACCATTCATGTGTGTTTGTTCAGAAAACATAAGGATGAAGATCTAGGCAAGCACTGTGCACTGGTTACACAGCTACCTGTGACCATTTAAAAGAAGTAACCCACTTGTCTAAGTCAGCATTCATTGTCAACTTGGCACAGCCTAGAGTCACCAGAGAGGAAACTCAAAATTAAGGAACTGCATAGATCAGATTGGCCTAAGGATATGTGTGGGTAGGGGTGAGAGTGTCTAGATTATTCATTGATGGATACAGGAGGACTCAGCCCTCCAAGTGCAGCACAGTGCTCTGGGCAGGCAGTCCTAGGCTGTATAGGGAAGCTAGAGACACATGATGCTTTGAGTAACCCAGCCAGTAGCATTGCTCCGTTGTCTCTGCTTTGGGTCCCATTTGAGCTCCTGCCCTAACTTCCTCCGTGATGGAACTGTGAGCCAAATGAAACCTTTCCTCTCCTAAGCTGCTTTAGGTCACAGCATCTGCTTCATAGTGTTTGCCAAAGCAAAGATGAAAACTAGAACACAACTGATTATCAAATAGCTACTAAATTACGTGTGTGTGTGTGTGCCCATGTACACACATATACAGAGGGCAGGGGGAAGGAGGAAAGGAGAGAAAGAGAGAAAGATAGAGATAGAGAGAGAGAGAGAGAGGAAGAGAGAGAGAGAGAGAGATCTTGCTACCTTGATTTACACTTTTGTTGTACTGTCTTGTGTCATTTGGATTGGGACAGGCAGTTCTGGATAAGATTCGGTCTAAGGCCAGTATAACTACAACCTAACTCTTGCCATTCAAAAGTTCCTGTGAGTAGCTTGGTTTTGCTTTGTTTGTTTGCTTTGTTTTGTTTTGTTTGAGACAGAGCCCGAATCTACTCACTATGTAGCCCAAGCTGACGCCAAGCTTACCTTGATCCTCTTTTCCTGTCTCCCAAGTGCTGAGCTACAGGTATGTGCCTCTACCCCCAGCTCATGAGTCTATTTTTGGACTACATGTAATAACATATATAATAACAGTTACAGTGTTGAAAGAGTGGTCTCCTCCAAAACAGAACCCTAATGGAAACACAAAGTACCCCGCCCATCAAAAAGAAAACACGGAAGGAATTTAAAGGCCAAATGGATTGCATGCTAACCTTTAGTAGAATTCCCAGCATTGTGAACTAGTCAGTAGAGAAAAATTCCAAACATCTTACATGGACAGCCACCAACTCTACCTGTTTGCCATCCAAGCCTTCTGTTTCCCACCCATCCCAGCTCAAAATGACTGCTAGTGGTCTGAGTCAGCTCCATGTCTAGGAGGCAACAAATGGATCCAGGAGCTCCCTGGCCAGCTTGGGCAGAACTGGAAAAGGCAGATGGCTATTCTTTGCCAGGGCATTATAGCTGTGACTAAGTGGGTGTTTCTTCCTTGCCTGCAGCCTGATCTGAAACAAAGGCTAGTGTACAAACCACAGAGTCAAAGGACTCCTTGCATCCTCTCTCTAAACTGAGGGAGTGGCTGGCAATGCTCAGGACCAACCCATTGGGAGAAGCTATGGGCCTACAAACTGAAGCTGATGTAATGCGTTTTTCTTGGAGGCGTTTTGTCAACAGACGATGATATGTGTCGGAAGCAGCCTAGATGAGTCACTTTTGCAAATTCCTAATAATTGCACTGGAAGGCTGGAAGCTGAGGTTGTCCACATTTTGTTAAGTCTCAGCTTGGAGGACAGACACCTGAGGAAGCATCTACCTAAAAGCAGTTGCACTGGGAACTTTCCAGCGCTTCCTCCTTTTGATTTCTTTCTTACCACTTCTCATAAGCCTTGGCTATCATGTTATTATTTGTTTATACATTTATTGCTCATGCCTTCTACTGGAACACGGCTTCTGAAAGCAGAAATCCTACTTTTCTTTACTCTCATAATCTCAGTGCCTGGAACCAAGACACTTAGTGATATTTACTGAATTAATGAGTGAATGGACAAACAGATGAGCAGATGCAGACGCTTTAGAGATGTCCCACGACCCAGAACAAAGACAGTGACAGAAGTGAAAGACAGAGCCTAGATATGAAATGCCTGTATCCACTTGCCTAGGCATGTTCAGCTGAGAGAGCTTCCCAGTGTCTATTTCTGGTATGTTCCCACAACTGACCACTGGAAAAGTACCATCTCCCTCACACACACACTCACTTTCTAAATGCAGAAACTGACGCTCAGCCAAATGAAGTGACTTCAACAGAACTAGGCTGTTCGTCATAGTTTACAACTTGAACCTCGACCCTGGCTTCTACTAAAGAAGTGTTTTGCTCATAGGATGATAGGGATTTTCTTTTATAAAAAAGAATAGTTTTGTTTTTCCTTTCCCCCACAACCAAAACAAAATATAAGAATAAAACGTAATTATGAAACAATTTGTATTCATGAGACAAAAACATAACTTGATAAGAAAGTCAATTTTGTGTCTGACAAATCAGTGTTCCCTATACCCACCCAGTCTCAGGGAGTAACTGTTGAGAAGCTAACTTAGGGTCTCTATTGCTATAATAAAACACTTGATCAAAAGCAACTTCAGAAACCTGTTTTGAAATATAAGAGAAAAAGTATAGCTCATAAGTGAAAGAAGAAACTTAAAAAAAAAATCTAACAAAAACCACAAGCTATTCTTTTTGTCATAATCAATTTCACTGCTAACGGTGGGGGTGGGGATGGATCATTACATCCTTCTATGGGGAGAGTGATTCATTATTAACAACCATTTTAGAACTTATCTTAGACCTCTAACAAGTCTTTTTGTTTTTTTTTCCAAGACAAGGTTTCTTTGTGTAGTCAAGGCTCTCCGAGAACTCACTCTGTAGCCCAGGCTGGCCTCAGACTTAGAGATCTGCCTATCTCTGCCTCCCAAGTGCTGGTACTAAAAGCATACTTGGTAGTAACAAGTCTTTTCATTAACTAATATTAATTTACTGCATCTAGCATTGCCAAAGCCCTATTACAACATGTTGGAGACAGTCATCCCCTGCCAGGCTTTTTGGCCCATACCTTTAATCCCAGCACTTGGAAGGCAGAGGCAGCCAGATCTCTGTGAGTTGGAGACCAGTCAGGTTGTACATAGCAAGTTCCAGGACAGCCAGGGCAGTTACACGGAAAAACCCTGTTGTGAGCACCATGGCCCCTGAAAAAAAGATAGCAATCCCCAGACCGAGCGCCATTGCTCACACAGTATAATCCCAGCATTCAGAAGGATAAGGCAAGGGAATTGGGAATTCTGGGCTGTTCAGGAAAATCTTACTTCAGAAAAACAAAGCAAAGCAAACACCACCAACAAAAAACTTAGACTCAATTAATAGGCACCCTAAGAGGTGTGTCTCCACATAAAAGGATGGTATTTCCTAAATGTTAAATAGAAGAGATCACAGAGAAAAGCAATTAAATAGAAAAATAACAATCACCTTCAAATAACAAGAAATGCAAAGGAAACAAGCACAACTCTAAAAATAGAATCTATAGAACATTCCAGAAAAGACTGCATTAAATTACTCAGTTCAACACAACCAAGTATGGGGGTTTTCTGCCAAAGGGACAGTGGTTTCAGCTTTCTGCTGTGAGGATTGTTTTGATTCATTATCTGAATTATGCCTACAAATGCTAACACCCATGTTAGGCTGGCAGGAAGGCAGCTGGATCTTGTTTACAGAATTATCACCTCCCAAAATAAACCCATGTATGTATGTCAACTCCAAGTGATTTACCTAAATCAGCTAGGGGAGCAGCTCAGTGTGCAGCGCACAGAAGGCCTAGGTCGGCTCTCCAGCACTGGGGTGGGGAGACGGGGTATGTCACTTTGGGCTGGGGATATAAATTAATGATAGAGGACTTGCTTGCCTACCATGTGTAAGACCTGGGTTGTTTTGTTTGTTTGTTTGTTTTTGTTTTTGTTTTTTTTTGTTTTACCTCAAATGGTTTATCTCCTTGATTCCTTTTTGCATAATAACAGATGTTTTGATACAAATGTAACTTACATGCTTTTTTTTTTTTCCTCCAGTAAGGATAGAGTTTCCCAAGTGTCTTGGATTCTGGAGATGTACCCAGATATCATGCTAATTTATTTTAGTTTGGGGACTTGAGAGGTGAAACACAAGAAAACTCATTTCAGCATCTCATTTATTTTAAAAAAATATTTATACTTTCTTATTTCTAATTTTTATTAATTGTTCTTTGACAACGTTATGCATGCATATAATACATTCTGTCCTCTATTACCCACCGCTCTGCCATTTCCCAGGACCGCCCACACTCTCCCTCTCCCTCTCCTCTCTATAGATTTTTCTTACATACATATTTAGATGGCAGTTAGACACAATGTTGCACAGTAGCAGTAAGTCCCGTGTCCTCCCCACCCCCAACCCTCCACCTTGGGCTTACAACATCCCCAGGCACGGTTGTTAAGCAGGCTTACAGTATCCATGGAGAAGTTCCAATCAACAAGTGGTTGATGATTCCACAGCAGCCATGCCACTACTGTACAGGTAGGCACACCTTACCTGTAAGTTGGTTTTGTAGTTTGTAGGTTTCACCACTGGGTAAAACCATCTTTGTCGTCCCTCCCCCGGCAGCCTGCACAGCACCTTCCAGCATGTTGAAAGCTCATAAGCAAGGAAGAAGTTTCTAGTTTAGTCAGCTTGCTTTCTCTCTACCTCAAAACAGAGATGTGTGGTGTCAACATCAGGACCTTACCCTCTAGTTCTATAAGTAAGCAAGAGGACTGAAGAGAGTCCTGTTGTTTTCAAGACCCCTGCAGCCTCCCTGGCTAACTCTTATGGCAGTAACTAACCCATTCCCGGAAGGGGCAGGGTGCAAAAAGTTCATGTCTAATATGTGTGAAAATCCAGCAATTTTGTCAAGAGAACAAAATACAAATGATCAAAGTGCAAGTATTGGGCTGGAGAGACAGCTCAGCTGTTTAGGGCACTGGCTGCTCTTCCAGAGGTCCTGAGTTCAATTCCCAGCAACCACATGGTGGGTCACAACCATCTGTAGTGGGATCTGATGCCCTCTTCTGGTGTGTCTGAAGACAGCTACAATGTACTCATATAAATAAAATAAATCTTAAAACAACAACAACAACAAATGGTCAAAGAGAATGAAGAAGTGGAAAAAGGAAGGAAGGAAGGAAGGAAGGAAGGAAGGAAGGAAGGAAGGAAGGAAGGAAGGGCATAAAAGAGCAAGTTTCAATACCCCATAGATGCTAAAAGGACTGTTTCTGACATTCTGCTCTTAGGAGAATTGATCTGGACCCAGCTGGATTTGCTTATCATTTAAAGGAAAAGGCAAACAAGAAACCAACCACTACAACACAGGACTCGAAGATCACATATGATTAGAAGGCTGTAATCAGGGCAGAAGAGGGCATTGTGGGATGAGGTGGGCAAGGATTCCTCCAGAAACAAATCCAAAGCTGTATTTACAAGAAAAGCAGGAGAAAGATTGCCTCAGGAAAGGACTCAAGTGTGTGAGCCTGTGGGACAGCAGTGGGAGACAGAGGAAGGGCTAGGTGGCCAAGGGTCAGATGGTGAACAGATAGGTGGTGGGATAGATAGATAGATAGGTAGATAGACAAGTAGATGATAAACAATAGGTGATAGAAGATAGATGATAGATTTATCAATTGATAGTAGATCAATAGAGAGACAAATAAATGGATGATAGATGGATAGATAGATGATTATATGGATAGGTAGATAGATAGATGGATAGATAGATAGATGGATGGGTGGATGGATAGATAGATGGATGGATGGATGGATGGATAGATAGATGA
>NW_021620775.1:1146433-1187244 GCF_004785775.1 Grammomys surdaster
GATGGATGGATAGATAGATGAATAGATAGATGGATAGATAGATAGATAGAATCACCACAGACTACAAAAAGGAGTTCAGGTTTCAATCTGAAGGTAGAGGGTGGTTGAAGGATTTAAATCTCAAAAAAAAAATTAGGATTGAAAAACCAGACATACTAATTTATGAATTTACATTGAAAAATAGAAAGAAAAAGGAAACATTTCTACTCAGCAGGTCAGAGGCTGGTGTCCTCTGGGAAGCAAACACTTGCTCTCAGGGTGGCCCAGGGATGGATGCCAGAGTCTGAAGAGAAAAGTCTGGTGGTGCTCAGAAGACAAGAAGTCACCTCATTCGCCACACACTGAGGAGCTGCTCACCACTTAGCCAGACACTGATGTGTTACAGTGGGGACCTGAAAAAGCAAAGGCAGACGTAGGAGATTTTCAGGAGACAGAGTCATGTGGATTTAGTGATGTACTGCATATAGGAAGTGACGGGGATTAGGAGTCTGAAATGTCAACTTGCCACCAATCACAAATGAGATCCCAAAGAATGCACGCATTTATGTGAGAGGTAGCTAGTTAAGACTGGCTTCAGGCACATTGCAGGATACTGCTGGTGAATAAAGATTGTTTATAGCCACCACGCTGAGACTCGGCCCCTTGCAGTTCCCAAAGGAGCAACCCTCTCAGACATCACTAATTCAAATTTTGCATGTGTGGGTTTAGATGACATGGCTCCTCAATGCTACCTGATGGTTTCAATTTTCCCATTGATGATACCTAGTCCTCACTTCCTGTCCAATTGTTAGGGGAAGGACAGTGTCTTCCTAAAAGATACATTGCAGCCCTAATCCTCAGCTCCTGTGAATGTGACCTTACCGGTGTCTTGGGATACTGAATCAGGTTGCAATGAGGACATTAGAATATGCCCTAGTTCTGTCTGACTGATGTCCTTGGAAGAGGAGAAAACACCACAAAAAGCCAGAAACACACAAGGAGAATTTTACAGGACAAAGGCAGAGAATAGGACAGGGTATCTGTGAGTTAAGAAAAGACAGTTGTGGTCACCACCAGAGGAAGCTGGGAGGAAACAAGTCCAGTCATGGTGACACTTATCAGCACTTGGGTGTCTAGGACATAAAGATTTCCAAAGATTTAAGGCCAACCTGATCTACACAGTGAGTTCCAGAACAGCTTGGGTTACATAGTAAGACCTCTTCTCAAAAACCAAAAACCAAAACCAAAACCAAACCAAACCAAAACAAAACAAAACAAAAACTCCATCCAGGAGTGTGGCCCACCTGCAACCTTGATTTCAGAAAAGCGTCCAGAACTATGACAGAAAGTATGTGTGGTTTAAAAATAATATTTGATATCTAATATTTGATAATTTATATGTACTTGATAAGTACATAGATATATAAAGTTGATATATACAAACATGTTTATTTATGTATTGTATATATATTTATGTATATTGTATATAATCTACTGTATAATATAAATATACAATATTTATACATTTATTAATATGCATACAACATATACAATATCTTATATCATATATATAAATATATAAATTTGATAATATACAATAGTATTTGATGATGTTGCTATTATCATTATATCATTTCTCCCTTCCCTTTGTGCATGTGTGCATGTGTGTGTATGTATGTATATGTGTGTGTGTGTGCATATGCATGCATGTTTTCAGGGCTGAGCATTTGCGATTGAATAACAGCTAACATGCTCTTCCCTAGAGAAGAGTATACTCCTACTCTCAGCACTCCTTAGCTGCCTGCAGTTCTTTCGGTAGGCTTCCCCCATCCTTTAGCATTTTCTATTGTTGTTGGTGATGTTGGTCAGCTCATGTCGAGGCATTTATGTTGGTGAGACTTCACGGGCACAGCTTCTGATTCTTTTAGAAACAACCGATCAAAACTTATGTTTCTTAACCTGTAATAAGTTTGTTGTCTGTTGCCACCTGATGGACCTGAGATTTTTCCTGACTTTAATTGTCTATAATTATGTTTTTTACTATAATTGGTGGACGAAACAAAGTGAATCAAGATCCCTGGACAAGAACAGTATTTCATACACCTTGTAGGAAATTATTTGATACAGCAGATAAATGTTTCTTAAATAGTAAACCAAACCAAACAACCAGCCAAATAAACAAACAAAAGACAGAACCAAAGTTCTTAATGAAATTTAGAGACTGACAGGAACTTACCAGATGGCAACAACTGCAAGGGAATATGTAGGTGCTGATGAAGGAGGAGGGTTTTATCTTAAGGTACACCAGGACGGGGACAGAAACAATAAAGGAAGCAATCCTGGGAGGCTGGGAGACAGCTCAGTTTCTTAGCAGCTCTGCACGTGGCTCATAGATAAACCATCAGTTGCTGTTTGTGAAAACAGCATAGGAAATTAAACATAGAGCAGTGCCGAGATGAGAAGGGCAGGCAATGTTTGGAAGACATTTGGAACACTAGGGCTGACCATTAGTACGCCAGAAAACAGGGCCACTTGGTAGGCATTGTCTCCTCTGTTTTTTGTTTTGAGACAGGGTGTCTCTATGTAGCACAGTCTGTCCTGGAACTCTCTGTGTAGATGAGGCTAGCTTCAAACTCACAGAGACCTATCTGTCTCTGCCTCCTGAGTGCTGGGATTAAAGGTATGTACCTTAAAATGTGTGCAGTGTGTGTGTCCGTGTATCTGGGTGTCTGTGTGTGTCTGTGTATTTGTGTGTCTCTGTGTGTCTATATGCCTGTTTACGTGCATGTGCACGTGTGCACGCATGTGTGCATGTGGATGTGCGTGTGCATGTGTGTGTGTCTGGGTGTCTGTATGCCTGTGTTTCTGGGTGTCTGTGTATATGGGCAGATGGCATCAGATGTTCTGGCGGTAGAGTTACAGGCTATTGTGAGCCACCTGATATGGGGGCTAGGAATGGATTCTGGTCCTCTGGAAGAGCAGCAAGTGCTCTTAGCTACTGAGCCATCTCTCCAGCCCTAGAATTCAGACTTCTGTCACCTTCTAAATGTTTCCCATCATTGACCATGCCTGGACCTCCCATTAAATCCTCCAAATAAAAGGCTAATACTTAGTAGAGGCTGACGTGACCCCATATTTATATGATGACCACTCTCTATCTGATTGGTTGATGCCAATCCATACTACTTTTGTTACCAAGAACTCCTCACAGTATCCAGCAGAAGCAGTTTGGTGTTAAGGAATGGAGCCAGATTATATAGCAGAAAGGGCAGAAGAACATGGAGATATCTCAGGATGATAGTAGGGACAGAGGTTATAGTCCAAGGTGCGTTGAGGTTGATGAGATGGCAAGTCTAGTGAGGGAACCTTCCTGAGGAATGAAAGAACTTATCTCCCACACCGCCTGACTCCTAAGACCTGGCCAGCCTGGCCTAATTGGCTCCAGTTGTCCCAGGAAGGAAGGGCTTGGCTGAGTCCCAGAGCCTGGAAAGACTGAAAGAAGAGATTCAGTGAGGGCAGTGAGGGAGCCAAAAGATTTGTGGTTAAACTCTGCTTCAAGCTATTAGAGCATTGATTTAACTGAATTATATTCTAATTCTTCACGGAATGTAATTCCACTCTTGATGCTAACTTGAGGTTCAGTTCTTCTGAAATGTGGCAGATGGAAGTGCCATTAACTGGCACAGCTGAACAGTGCTAAGGAGATGTTAGTGATGTGTCTTCCACGTAAGTATGAGGACCGGAGTGTGGATGCCTAGCATCCATGGATGATAGCAGCTAGTGTCTGTAACCCAGCACTGGGATGGTGAGTTGAGACAGGCAGATTCCTGGAGCTCATTGGCCAGCCAGCTTAGCATAACCAATGAGCTGCAGGATCAGTGAGAGACCTCATCTTAGTGTTACCATCTCTATGATGAAACACAAGACTAAAAGCAACTGGGGAGGGGGAAGGATTTATTTTGTTCATGTCTAAAGTCGCAGTCTACTGAGGGATGCCAAGACAGGAACCCAGACCAGCTAGGAACCTGGGAGCAGCTGATGCAGAGCTATAGAGGGGTGCTGCTCACTGGCTTGCTCAGCCTGCTTTCTTACAGACTCCAGGACCACCAGTCCAGGAATGACACCATCCACAATAGGCTGGGCCCTCTCCCATCAATCACTAATTAAGAAAATGCCTGTAGGCCTCCCTTGAAGTTTGATCCTATGGAAACACTGTCTCAATGGAGATAACCTCCTCTCAGGTGATTTTAGCTTGTATTGAGTTGACATAAAACTAGCCAGGACAGACCGTGTCTCAAAAGGTAAGGTGGGAAGTGATTGAGAAAGACGACCAGTGTCAACTTCTGGCCTCCACAGGCATCATACATGTATACACTTATGTGTTAATACATACTGACATTCATACATATACTATAAACCTACACACATATGCATACACAAATGTTTGTCAGAGTATTAGGGGTGTGGTAGACTTTTATAAAATTAAGGCAAAATTAATATTGACTTCATGTCTATCTTGGACAGAGTTAGGCTTCCAAGTAGGGAAACAATTAATGACAGGCAGCTAGAAGAAATAATCTAATTGATTGCCTATGAGACAATAGTACAGGTTCCATGTTAAAATCATATGGAGGAAAAGTTGGTTTTCACATGGGCTTCTCTTTCAGGAGAGGTGCTAGATATTAAATCCAGGACGTTGTGGATACTAAGCATTCATTCTACTACCAAGACACACCCTCAGCCTCTTTTGGCCTCACATTTCATTTAAGACACCACGACATTCCTAAATACAACAAACAGTAAAAGGTCAGTTCTTTTGTGCCCTGGAATGTTCTAGATCGGAGATATGGAAGAGAAATATTGGAAGCTATTATGGAGAAGGGCTGTTGATACAATTTATTCATTTATTTCCCAGTTCACCCAATGCTTGCTGAGAATTTCTATGGCAGACATCATGGTCATGAAGCTTGCCCACTAGAGAATAATAAAAGACAAAAGGCCATTGTGAGAGCGATGGACTCCAAAAGAATGCTAGTACATGAGGCGGAGAAACACGAACAGTTCCTGGGGATCTCACAGAGACAGAACCAGCTTTGCTTCCCTGGAGGCACAGAAAGAAGTAACGTTTGAATGGGGTGAGCTGAGGGTAGGATCTGGGGATATAACATTTCACACACACTAGTAAGTGTGCTCCTTCATGAAAAAGTCATGGCACAGGATTTCCCATTCTTGCTAGTTTAGGTCTGGAACTCATTCTATAAAGGTCTTATTTGACAGACAACACACACACACACAGACACACACAGACACACACACACACCAGTTACTTTTGTATCTCTCTCATCTTTGCTTCTGTGCTTGATGAAAGCCATGTTGCTATTTTTACAAGTGTACTTTCCTACTTATGCTAACCAGGTGGGATTTTTGTTTCCTTTTGTTTGTTTTGAGAAGTGAGGGTCTTACTTCATAACTCAGGCTGGCCTAGACCTCCCTGGATTAAGTGGTCCTAACATCTCAGCTTAAGCATCTATCACATTTGGCTGTATCAGGTGTTATTTAAATAATTATATGCTCTATATTTGATGGAAGGCCTTCTATTTTGGGGGTACAGTGGCACCTTTTAAAAGATAGTGTAACTAGTGCAAAGAACATAGGGAAAGGAAGTGTACATGAAAAGGAGTCTTTGATGGTTAAAAACAAAGGAGAGAAAAACAGGAAGTTGGGTGGGTAGGAGTTGAGGGTGGATCTGGAAGGAGTTGGGGGATGGAGGGATAGCTACGATCAAAACACATTATGTAATATTCTCAAAATTAATAAAACTATCATTTAAGAGAAGAAGAAATGAATCTAGAGAAACAGATGATGCCAATTTCCAAAGGCTTATGGAGTCTTGACTTTAGCCTATGTGATGAGTAGCCTTTAAAAGCTTGGTTCCTTAAGCAAATAGAGGAGAGAGGCACTGTTTGTCCTGATCTTAAGACTGTGCATGACAAAGCCGTTAACCTATCGAAATCATTTTGCAACCCAATTTCTTGGAAAGTATGAGAGTAGCATAAAGACAAATGGACAGAGAAGCAGAGTGTCCAGACACCACAAATGGTCGGACAAAAGAATAAAATTCCATATATGAGACATCTCCAAGTAGGACAAACTCAAACACAGTAGAAAAGACTTCCTGCTATAAATAATGACTATCTATACAGGCTTCAAAACAGTTAGTATCTCCACGAAGTATTTAGACCCACATCCATCACATGTAGTCCGGGATTTGCTGCCATTTAATTTTATTTACATCTTATTGTGTGTGCACACATGTGCTCTAGTGCACACATACATGTATGCCATACATGTGTGTGGAGGTCAGAGAACAACCAGCGGGAGTCAATTCTCTCTTTTCTCCATGTGGGTCTCTGGAGTCAACTCTGGTCGCCAGGCTTGGTGGCAAGTGCCTTAACTCACTGAGCCACTTCACTAGTCTTGTAACTTTTGTGTGAGTAGGTGGGGACGGTGCTGGAGATGAAACCTAGGACCTGGTCTGTGATCAGAGCATGTGCTCCCTCCAGCAGCACCCCAGCCTCTGTATTTGAAATCAAAGTCTGCTCCTTATCCCATTATGAGTTCATAGAATAATAAATTGCAATTTAATCTGGCTAAATTGACACAACGAAATTACAGTATATTTGTTTGCTTTTTATTTTCTTTAATAATTTACAAACCAATAAATTACAAATTCTCTGTCTCCCTTTCTAAGACTTTTGTATAATTTACAAACAAATAATTTTACAGTGAACAATTGTAGAAAACTTTCAATCACAAAACAAACAACACACTGGAGTGGTTTCTACCCAGCACAAGATAAACTCAGAATTTAGCTAAAGCATGAATTCACATCTTTTGCTAACCACTCCCTAAATCGCAGCAGCTTATTCTGGCTCTTTCCAGTTTTGGTCTCACAGGCTTTGAAAGGGACTACTTGTCCAGATTCTTTGGGTGTAACTCATTTTTAAAGCATCTAGATACTAGTGAAAGCTCTGTGTCCTGAGAAGGGCCTGTGCTCTATCTCAGAGGAGCTGTCCTGGTCACTCCCAAGCTTCTGCCTATCTGTCTTTGAAGAGCAACAGAAGAGAGTTCCAGGGACACACATCAAAGCTATTTTTCAAGCAGATAATAATTAATCTTTGTTCTTGGCACCCTTTGGGGCTCTGTCTCCCTTTCTAAGACTTTTGTATTTTGATCAGATAATATTGCCCCTGTAAAATCTGTGATCTTCCTGCCCAGGGAGGAATTACCTGAAAAGAAAAAGGACACTCTGCTAATCCTGGCAAGCAGCCACTGCTGATTCAGTGGTCATTAAGTCATAACCTCTGGGTATTTTCCAGAGGTTGGGGTGGGACACGCTCATAGACCTGCACTAGATACTTTGCCTGGCAGGATGGAACCAGCCTCTGAAGCCATTTCCAGCTTTAGAATTTAAAATTCCACTCTGGATGGGAACTCTAACACTATTGGCCTTAGTAGTCCATACAAGGGGCAGAAAGCCAACTAAGGCGCATGCTGAGGGTGCACTAAAAGCATCCTTCTCCCCTCCCATATGCTGCATTGGGTCAGGCAATCACCATAAAATATTCAAACAAGAACAAAAATGGGGGCCGGAGAGATGGCTCAGTGTTTAAGAGCACTGCCTGTTCTTCCAGAGGTCCTAAGTTCAATTCCCAGCACCCACATGGTGGCTCACAGCCATGTATACTGAGGTCTGATGTCTGAAGGTATCCCCCTGCAAATACAGCACTCATACATGTTAAATAAATAAAAAATAAATCTTAAAGAGACAATTCCTTAGATAATTGTCCTGTCCTGGCAGACAATTTTGTTCAATGTCTATTTTTAAATTACATTTTAGCGTGCGTGTGAGTGCGCGTGCGCGCCTGTTGCATGTGTGTGTGTGTGTGTGTGTGTGTGTGTAAATGTATATGTGTATAGGTCAGGGGACAACTTGTGGGAGTTGGTTTTCTCCTTTTACCGTGTGGGTCCCAGGGATCCACCTCAGGTCAGTTTTGACAGCAGACACTTTGCCTGCTGAAGCATCTCACCTGCCCCAATTCCTTTAAAATGATGCTGATGATTTGCCTTGAGTTTAAAAACTACTTTCAGAAACAGAATCCAAACTGGAAGATTCCATCTCGCAGCAGTCAAGCAGGAAATGTAGCACAGACACTCTCAAAGGTAGTGCTTGGCTGTTTGCTCCAGGTGATCTCCAGGCTAGCTTCACAGAAGGACCCCCGGGGAGAGGGCTTAGGTCTGGAGGCATTTACAGGTCTTTTGGCTACATCGAGGTATAAAGTGAGTTGTTCTAAAATATAAGGAAAACCTGTTCTGATACTCAAAAGCTTGCAGCCAAACACTTGTGCTGGTTTCTGTCTAAGGAATTTTCCTCTGTATTCACTTTTTATGGAATCAAGCATAGAAAAGAATGAAGCAAAAGTCTAACTTTGACGAGGGAAACATTTTCCAAGGCTCCTCAGAGAACCCACCTTCTAACCCAGCGTCTTTTAGCTTACGGCAATAAAGCACATTGTGTCAAGCAAGCTGTGCCGCCCTGTTCATTAGAGGGCTCAGTTTCTCCAAGCAAGGGTGATGCTCAATTATGAGCCCAGTCACAGTTCAGTTTGGCCAAGCAGGAACAAAGCAAATGACCCAATAATTATGTCCATGAAGGAAAGTCTTGTGTCTTCTCTTCAAAACAAGATTATCAGTGCTGAGCTAGGCTCTGACAGAAGCAAAGTGAGAAGAGGCAGCATGTTGCTTCCCTGGGCTCAAAACCGCTTCTGGTTTAGACCTGGCTGCCAGGCTCTACCAGGATCTACTTGGAAGGTCGCAGCCAAGGAGGGAGGATGAAACATCTGACTGGGAACAGAGGTGGGCCTCAAGCCAAGGACGGCTCTCAGAGCTTTGCCTCAGAAATCCCAGGAGAGCACATTCAGCAATATGAGCAGCAAAGCTGTTTCCCTCCTCACCTTCCTGTGCACTTCCCCTCCACTATCTCCACCAGCGATGCTGGCCTTCCTGAGGCCTTCCTCTGGCAGGAACTCAGCCAGGGGCCAGCCTGGAAAATCTGAACAGTTTCAGGAAACCTTACGCTGTTCCCAGGAGCAGAGTCCTAAAGACACCAAACAGCATTGTCTTCTAGGCACAAAGGTAGAAGTCTCGCATTTGAGTGAGATAACTACTTAAAAATAGAGTCAAACTTTGGCTTCCCCTCCCCAGCAAACAGAAGTTGCTGGGAATCATCTCTGTCTAGCTTCCTGAGTCAGAACCAGGAGAAGGAGGAAATTGTGGCATCTCTAGTGGCCGGATAGACATTGCATAGTATGGTGGGTATCCCTAGGACAATCTTCCTATCAGATACCTAGCTGTTTAAGGTCCCAGAAGGCTGTGGTCAATCAGATGGCAGTGACATTTCCACGTGCCTTAGTCTGATTTGGCCTGTCATAGGACTCTGAGAGGTCTGATCAGGAGAGAGTAGTGGAAAATAGCTGGCTGGTGATGGAGTTAAAGACTGAGGGGGGTGGGAATGAAGTTTCACACCTGAAAAACTTTTAGCAACAGGAAATGCACTGGGGGCCTGAATTCCCTAATTAAGTACAGGGTACTGGGCTCTCTCTGAGAGCACTGGGAATTTGAATCTGTTGAAAATGGCTCCCCTGACTTCTGATGTCTTGTTGATCCTTGCTTTGTAGGGGCACCATTCTGGACCAGTGCCCCACTGCCTTTGTCTAGTGGTTTTCATATACTACGGACAGACTGCGTGGAAGTGGCAGTTAGTTCTGCCCATCGGCTTCTCCAATGGTATAAAGAAGTTATATTATTCCAATGCAGGCTTTTTATGATATCATAAAATGACTATTCTGCAGTTTCACCATAGATCTTTGAGGATCATTCCAATACTTATAGTCTATGGTTTTAGAGTAGGGAGTTAAATTAGGAAGGAGTGGGTATGGTGGCACGGGCCTTTAATCCTAACGCTCAGGAGGCAGAGGTAGGTAGATCTTTGTGAGTTCGAGACTAGCTTGGTCTGCATAGATAAGACTTTGTCTCAAATAAGAAAAGAAAGAAAAAAGAAAGAAGTGATTACAATGATTAAATAGAAATGGGAGCTATATCGTTCAGTCAGCTAACATCCCTTATCTTTGTGGGGTGCGTCGTCTGTGAGCCTCGGTTTTCTGTCGTAAGACAGAAATACCGACAAAACCTCATAGTGCTTGGCAGAATAAATCTGCACTGGAGACAGGGTCTCTCGCGGAAGCTTTATACACTTGCTGGGCCAGGACTGAGCTGGCCGGGGCGGGGCGGGCGGGAAGGGGCGGGGCAAGAAGGCCGGCTTTGTTCTCGCCCCGCCCCGCCCTAGATATCGCGAGAGGGCTGGCCGGGCTTGGCTTTGGCGGCCGCGTCGCTCCCGCGCTGGGGCACTAGGCCGGCCTCCTCCGCGGGCCGCGGGCTACTTTGCCGGCGGCGAAGGGCCGCCCGCCGCACGGCGTCGGCTGTGGCGTTGCGGTCATTGTGTCGTGACGGAGACGCCGGTAGTGGTTTCCGCGACAGCGGGTGCGGCTGCTTTAGCCCGGCCTGGGCTCCACGGCTGCCTGGAGGGTCTCTGCAGCGCCCGCCCCTTCTCCTCCGGGACCCCACGCCAGCAGCGACCCTGAGCCGGCAGCCGGAGCTACCGGCAATGGCGGCCTCGACGGCCTCGCACCGACCCATCAAGGGAATCCTGAAGAACAAGACCTCTGCGGCTTCCCCGGTGGTGGCCTCGGCCGAACAGCCCCGCCGGACCGTCGAAGAGGAGCTGAGGTGAGAGCCGGGAGGCCGGCCTGGAAGCCTCGCCTTCCTGGCGGACTGGCAGCCGCGGGGAGCCGGCCTCAGCCCTGCCCCTCCGGCCGCGGGGTGGAGCGGGACCGGAGCCGCCAGAGGCGGTGGCGTTTGTCGCGTTTTATTTTTTAAGTACATGTGCACATTTTAAGCTTGGCTTTTGAACTTCGTGTCCTTGAGAACGCAAGAAATCAGATTGAAGTTCTAAACCTTTAACGTTAAGCTTTTATTATGCCCCTAGCCTAAGCCAAGGTAGGTAAAATTCTTCAGCAAAGGAGTTTCTTTTTTGCCCTTAAATCTAGGTTTAGGCTAATGAGATCAAAATTTGTAAAAACCAACCAGAAACAAACACATTTCTCCAATAACCACTTTACCGCGTTGGTCTCTCAGTACCTGGTCTGTCATCATCCCTGCACTAAATGAAACCAAAATTTTAAAAATCACTCATCTGTATTTAATGGAAAGTTACTATTGCTAAGTATTTTTGTACCTGCAGCTAGAGTTTTGGGTGCTTTCTAGTTTGGGGTCCTGTTTTGCATATCTAAACGCAACACTTCAGAGAGAACCAACTTGAGATATTGACAGAAAGTATTGTGTGTATTAGTAAATGCCTGGAAACTGCCCAAGGTCCATTAGTGAGAACTGGTGAAATATTAATTATGGTACATTTGTATAATGGAACAGTATACTAGGCTGAAAAACAGGAGAGGTGTTCTGGCTACAGAGAAAACTACCCAGAGTTCAGTGCTCAATGAAAATAATGTGACAGTACAGCGTCTGAGGTATAACTATACCAGTGGGTCAGACAGCAAAGGGGCCTTGAATAGTATGAGTTACTAAAAATATAATAGGAACTCTTGCATTCAGAAATAAGGCTTAAGAAAGGTTACTGAAATTTGTAGTAGCAGCTCTAAAATGAGAATGCTGTGAAATCCTAGACTATTAGAACCAGGACACTCCTATATCACGGATCTAATTTGGAATTGTAAGAGTAGCTAGAGACAAGTTTATAGGAAATTTGGAGAAAGTCTCTTTTGTGGGTTCAACTTAGATTGTGTCCCGCAGAGACAACAACCACCCCACCCCATGCTTTGAGTTTGACTCCTGCCTTCCTTCACAGTTTTCCATCCTGTACTTGGAGTAAGCTGCTTTAAAGCCATTTGACAGATTGTGGGTCATGGGAAACAGAGTGCCACAACACAATAGCAAGATCAAGATGATTAAAAGATAAGTTCAGAAGGCACGACACAGCTTGGATATTAAGCAGCAGAAATGGGCTTTCACTGACATTATCCCAGTGACCTTTTTTCCAACTACCAAATGTCTCCTTTTTCTGTGCCCTTAACTTCCACACATTCTCAGATTTGCTGCCCTGTAATCTAGAGCACAGTACTATAGGTTAGCCTCCTTCAACTCCCATGCTTGCCCAAGATTTACGTGCAGGTCTTCCCCCCCCAACCTCCTCCTCCCAATGCCACTAAATAAGATTGACTCCGTTAGTTAAATTGCTTTTTCTGAAAGAGTTCCTGGCAGGGCAGGTTCACTTAAAAAGGGTTTTATAAGCTAGTTGACTGACTGCCTTGACTGTAGCAGCCCTAGTTGAGCAGGCACTACCAAACTAACTCATTGAAGTTCATGATGTATATGTGGTTCCAGCTGGTAAAAGATACGCCTATGGTTTCATAATCAAATGCTGTAAAAAGATTACAGCAATAAAACTACATTACTGTATACATGTAGTTGCATATTTAAGTCCCTGGATTTGATCCCCAACATGCAAAGGGAAGGGAAAGGAAGACACACACTTGTATAAAGTATGTGATAGACATATATCAAAAGGTCAGTGGAACTCATCCTTTTGTTCAAGGAGTTCCAGAGTGTATGGTAGTAGTTATAATAGAAAATCAAAGACCATGTCCATAGTGAGAGAGCTAAACATGTTCCCTGTGGACAGTTAATTCTCCTTCCCTGCTGATGTCTTTGAGCATCCACTAAACTACCTTCAATATTGGTGTTTAGATTATAGAAGGATTCCAGTAAGGAAATTCCCAAATAGAGAACCTGCAAATAAGGTAAAATGTAACTTACCTGGCTTTATAATGTAAAATACAATTACTTCATCATTATCCCTCTCACCTGCCTGCACTTACTGGAGGCTATTATCTATAGCAATTAATTGCAGAGAACTCTTAAGGAAAAATTGAAACACGTCAAGTATGTCTTCATAATTCACACTTTCATGCATACTCTATTGGTTGTAGTACTTAAAACTGAACATAGGGATTGAGGAAGATGGCTCAGTGATAAAGCACTTGCTAGGCATGTGTGAGGACCTAGGTTTGAATGCAGAACCCATGTATAACCAGAGGATAGCATGCACGTCTATAATCCCGAGGTTATACAGGGAGACGGGAGGCAGAGACAGGAGAATTCTTAAATCCCCAGAAGCTTGAACTTGAGCTAGCCTGGCATACTCTGGAAAAAGATAGGGATGCAGTCTCAAGGAAGGCAAGGACCTCACCCAGGGTTGTTATTCCCCCCTACCCTCATACACAGGTACAGAGGCTGTTTGTTTTTAAAACAATATATAGGTAAAGTGAGGTTTGTAAATTTTAAGTTATTTCTAATAGCCTTTGAGCATTTTGATTATTTTTATTCATTTCTTTTCAAGACTGAGCGAATTATTATTTGGAGATTTGTTTTTTAGTGATTTATTGCATAAAAAAACCAATTTACTATACCCAAACTAGCCTTAGTTCCCCTGCCCTAGCCTCTGGAGATAAAGGACAAGAGGCATGTGCCAACAGATCTCTGACATATGCTCTTAGTTTCTTCTCCTCATTGAATTAATACTATGAGTTCCACTGAGTAGTTTTCTCAGATGACATTTGTCAGGTATTAGTTTTAGCGAGTTAATTAAAAACAGACTCAAGCCAGGTGTAGTGGTGCACGCCTTTAACCCCAGTTCTCAAGAGGCAGAGGCAGGTAGATATTTATGAGTTCGAGGCCAGCCTAGTTTGCAGAGGGAATTCCAGGACAGCCAGAGCTACCCAGTCTTGGACCAAAAAAAAAAAAAAGAGAGAGAGCGAGAGAGAGAGAGGTTCTGCAAACCCATATTTGGGCAAGTTACACATTACAGCATGGCTCAACTGTTTCAAAAACCATTGTTCTCTCCTATGATTGTGGATTTCCCATAGTTGTTTCAGGGTACCTCCAGTGAAATACACATCTTATGAAGTCCTAACCTAGCATCCAGAGTAAATATATGTGCCCTTTATTAAAAAAACATCGCCCTTTGATTCTAAGGTTCTAGGATACTATCACCAGAAAAAGAAAAAATTGCTGATTGTAAGATGGTATCCATTTTAAGATATACATATATATATATTTTAGGATATATTTTTTTAGATTTGGAGTAAAAATGTTTGTTTGCAGTTATCAGAAATATGTTAAATGTTATTAAATCCTGTCATAAGAGAAGTTGTAGTTTAGTGCTTAATATGAATCCTATCTGTGCTACTTACTGATTTTATTAGATCTGGCTGCCAATGATTTATTTATTTATCTGTACCTAAGTATAAGTCTAAAATGAGTCAAAATACTGAGCCCAGTACCCTATTCTTAACTGTCTTGTAATAAAAATTTGAAAACACACAAATACACACAAATACACACACACACACACACACACACACCAAGGTGCTTGAATTCCACTGATATAATTTAAGAGATAATTACACTCTAACATTGTCTTTCTGTCTACTCAAGAATGTGGAGTATTAAAAGTCAAAGCTAATCAAAATAGAAAGATTATTTTCTAAAAGTTACCATTTGTTTGCTTTATTGTTAAGTCTTGGTTTAATTTTAATTGTGGTTTCAGACTTCAAAGTCTTGAATCTTTATTTAAAAAGACAAATGTTTATTGAAGTATGAAAGTTTAATACTTTGAAGCAAAACTCAGCTGGCCACTCTGAGCACAGCCAAAAGTATCAAACATGCTAGGAGAAGCAGCAAGGAGTTCTGGGAGGTTCTTGAGATGGCAACATTGGAACCAAAAAAGTGACTATACAGGACAAGCTTTAAACAGTCTGCAAAACAGTCACCCAAGAGGGAGAGTGAAACTGAAATTAGCAAGTGTGTTGGCTATCACAGCAGATCTGTCATTTCCTGGTACCCTTGTTTTTGTCTGTGGAATTTGTGACCCAGAAAGTGTCATGTAGTTCATGGTGATATTTTAATTGAATTCAGGTTTGCTCCTTGGGTTTTGTTACTCTGCCACTAACATTAATTACTTAAAATGTTAGGGATGCTAATGTTATGTTAGATGTTAGCTAACTTCTATCATATCCAGTTATTAAGAAGACAAAAGTACCTTAAATTGATACAGTATAGATATCTTATATCAGTATAAATGTGCTTTTAAATATATATAATACTATTTTAAATTTATATATTATATCATTTAAGATAGAGTAGAAAGAAAATGCAAAAAAAATACAAATTATTAGTGGTTTAGGGTACTAGGATTATACTTACTAAATTGTATTCTTAAATTTAAAAATGTAGTTTGGAGCTAGAGAGATAGCTCAGTGGTTAAGAGCACTGGCTGCTGCTATTCCAAAGGGCTTGGGTTCACTTCCTAGCATGCATATAGCAGTTCAAGACTGTAATTCCAGTTCCAGGGGATCCTACACACCCTCACACATACATACATGGAATATATACAGGCAAAAAAAAAAAAAAAAAAAAAACCAAATGAAAAATGAAATAAAGAAATCACTTAAAATTTTTTAAGTAGAAAAAGAAAATGTAATTTCTGTTTGTGTTCTACATTTTTCTTTCTGTCATTATCTTACAAAACAAATTTTCCGAGAGTTGATTTTTCTTCCCTCATATTAGATTTACCCATTAAACTCCAAATATCCACCTAAGTTTTGGGGAGTCGGGGAGGAACACATGCCCACACTGGAGCATGCACCTGCCGATCTCCCATTTTCAGGAGTTCATTCTTATCTTTGACCTTTTTGAAGTGTAGAGTCAGTTGCTCTTGTTTCTACTAGCTTCCAGAAGATTCTCCTATCTCCATCTGTCAATGAAATGCTGGGATTATGGATACCTGTGACTGCTTCTTTTTAAATGAGTTCTAGGCATTGAATTCAGGTAGCTAGACTTAACAGAGGTAGTGCTTTAGATACTGAGCCATCTCCTTTGCTCCCAGAACCCCTGTAAAAAGGCATAGGGGTATGTGCCTATAGTGATAGTGTTGAGATGGAGACAGGAAGGATCCCTGGAGCTTGCTCTAAAAGCAAATTGTATTATTTTTTTATTAGTAGTACTTGATTGTTTTTCTGCTTTAATTTTTTTTAATTAAAATTATTTTAGATTTTTTAAAATTTTCATTTTTCAAATGTATGAATGTTTTCCCTGCATGAATATCTGTGTACCACATGTGTGCCTGGTGTCTGGAGGCCAGAAGAAGGGCTTGGATTACCTAAACCTGGAGTTTCAGGTGTGAGCTGCCGTGTGAGTGCTAGGAATAGAACCTGGGTCCTCTGGAAGAGCAGCCTCTTAACCCCTGAGCCATCTCTCTTAGTCTTTACTGTGAGCTTCTTTGGAATTTGTCCATAAGCAGAATGAATTATTTGCTTTCTAAGCAAATAGTAGCTAATGATTTCTAAACAGAAAGTGTCTAGCTATTTAGCAAAACAAAATGCCTGAGAATGTAGATTTAGGTAGAAATAGAAAGTTGATTTAATTATGTATTAAAAATATTTGTTCTTAAACTGGAGAGTGAAAGCAGTTCTATCCTTTGATCCCAGATGGAATGAGAGAAATGACTTCTTCAGCTTGCCCTCTGACCCCACATATAACCCCTCATTATATCTACACACAGTAATAATAAAGTAATAATAATAAAAGATATGCCAGCCTCTGCCTGCAAAGTATTGGGATTAAAGCTTGGCTCCAACACAAAAGCACTTGAAACTTATTTTCTAAACTCAATTCTCTACTATGCTAAGTGAAATCTTGTTTTAGAACTTTTAACCCAAGATTTTAGATTTTAAAGTCTTAAACATTTATTTTCTGTGCGCATGCATGCATGCATGCGTGCATACAGTGTTCTTGGAGGCCAGAAGACCACATTGAACCTTCTGAGCTGGAGTTATAGATGGTTGTGAGCCACCGTGTGGGTGGTGGGAACTGAATGTGGGTCATCCTTCACAAGAACAAGTGCCATCTCTTCACGTTACAGAGCTATCTCTTGAGCCCTGTTCCCCATCATAAACATTGTTTATATTTGCATGCTGTTTTGTAACTTGTTTCATGGACATCATTTCAGTTGACTCTCAACAACTCTGTAAGGACTGTTACTGAGGCTGTTGAATAATCGTAATCATTGTAGGACTAACAAACTGAAATCTCTTGTCCCGAGGTTACTATTAATGTAGTGTGGCACACGCCTGTAATCCCAGCACTCAGGAGGGAGAGGCAGGTGGATCTCTTAAGTTTGAGGCTAGCCTAGTCTACAGAGTAAGTTCCAGAACACAGGGCTGTTACACAGAAAAACCAAAAAATAAAATAATGTGATAGAAGGCCGTAAGTCTGAGGAAATAAGTACTGTTAAATCAAGTTCTTTGTACCCAGTCTAACTCAATTCTAACCCAATTAAATGAGTATTAGTGCCATTTTAATTTGGTTGGCTGAAAATTCAGATGAACCTCCATATGAGCTGGATTTGTAATAACAAAACATTTGAAATGTTTTTCTATGCCTAAAGATAATGGCTCATGTGTCACAGATTTTTGGCTTATTACAAGCTTGTAAGATTTTCCTAGGTGAAGAGATTTTGAGCTGTAGTTTCAAGCTTACTTGTGATATCTGTGCCAGTTTTTACCTTTGAAGAAATTAAGGGTGAGACTGAAAAATTGCATTCAAAATGCTCAGTTAGCTGAACTGTTAACTGGCCTTAGAAAAAGAGATTTTGACACATGCTACAACCTGGACAAACCTTTAAGACAGTGTCTTAAGTGAAGTAAGCCAAGATAAACACTATATGATTCCATTTGAATGAAGTACCCAGAGTAGTACTCATAGAAAAAGAAGGCCTGGGGTGAAGGGAGACGTGGGTCTTTTGTAAATAAGTGTTGAGTGGAAATACTGTAAAGATTCTGAAAACGGGTCCCTCGAGTTGCATGACTTTATTCAGTGGATAGTAACAGATATTCCCAAGTCATGTCTATTTCCATTTAAGTAAACCTGAATATACTATTTCTTAGCAAACATATTTTCTAGATTAAAAAACAAGCTATAAGCCAGTGTGATGGCACACCTTTAATTCAAGCACTCAGGAGGCAGAGGCAGGCCTCCTGAGTTTCAGGACAGCCAAGGCTACACAGAGAAACACTGTCTCAAAACAATTTTAAAAATAAAACAGAACAACCAAAGTATAATTTTTGTGATCTTAGCAGTATCTGAACTTAATAAATTTCCTTTATTTATTAAGGAAAATTTCATAGAGGGTATGGTGTCATACAACCTGTTGCTTAGCAGAGGCAGACAGCTCTCTGAGTTGAAGGCCAGATTGCTATTCTACATAACAAGTTCTGGGTCAGCCACTCCTACATAATGAGACTCTGTGTGTGTGTGTGTGTGTGTGTGTGTGTATGTGTGTCTGTGTCTGTGTCTGTGTGTCTGTGTGTGTCTGTGTGTCCACGAACCTATGTTTGAACAAGCACATAACTTTATTAAGGTAGGACAGTAAGATAGACTTTTATTTCAATTGTTACTTTTTACTTTTGTAGGCCAGTTAAAGTCTTAAGTATGTCATAGCATATTAGTGTTTGGAGTGTCTGATATAAAGTATGAAACTTTGTTTTTAATATGGATACTAAATGCTTTTTCTTTCTTTTTAATTTCAGTAAAAAGTCTCAGAAGTGGGATGAAATGAACATCCTGGCAACATATCATCCAGCTGACAAAGACTATGGGTTGATGAAAATAGATGAGCCAAACACTCCATATCACAAGTAATGTGACATAGACATCCTTTCTTTTGTGGCTTGTTTCCATTTGCATCATAATGATACAATTTTCTAAGTAACAGATACTTTAAATATGTCTTACTTTTCTTACCAGAGTACTAGTTAATGGTTTACCTGAATACATTTTTGCTAATACTGTGTAACTTCCCGTTATTGCTATAGTGAATATTTATTGCACCTAGATGGCTGTTAGCTGCTGATACACCCTAATTCCCCCTTTTATCTTCATTGCTGTTATGTGTATATGTGTGAAGGTGCGTGAGGAGGCTACAAGCCAAAGTCAGATCGCTTGGAGCGGGAGTAGAGATGGTGTGAGCCGCTTGGTTGAGTGCTGACCAGTCTCGGGCCCTGGCGAGCAGCGAGTGCTTTTGACTTGCTGAACCATCTTTCCAGCTCCAAGTTTTATCTTTTTGAAAGGAAGATGAGGTTTTTAGTTCCCCAAGTATAAAGCAAAGCCTTTCTTTGTTTAAAAAGTGGGGGGGGGGGCTATATAGAGGAAGTACAGAAGAAGTTTTGTGTTCTTATTTTATATGATGCTGTAGTTCTGATTTGTAATTTTGGAAATGTTAGGTCTCAGAATTTTTCTTTTTTAATTTAAGATGTGTTAACACATATTTTGGGCTGGCCTAGAATTTACCATATAGGTCAAGCTGACCTTGAAGTCTGAGTAGTCCTCTGGCATAAGCCACTGTGTCCAGTTAGAATTTTAAAAATAATCTTGAAGTAATACTGTAAAGCAGTAACCAAAAAGAGACAAAAATAATGCATGAATAAACATTATGAGACAGTACAGATTCTAAATAGGTAGAACACTTAACGGAGAGTATGGCTAAATCTGTAAATCACGTGCTTTTATTTTTTTTATAATTTTGTTGACAAGATTTCATGAAACCGTGGCTATACTTGAATTTGCTATATAGCTGAGGATGCTTTTGATTTTCTTATCTTCCTGCCTACATCTGTAGTCCTGGAATTACAGGACCATGCCCAGTTGATGTGTTACCGGAGGCCTTGTGAATGTCAGGTGTGAGTTATAGCAACAAAAAGAGGCTATCTTTTAAATTAATGGGATAATGTGATGCTAATAAAAAAATACAAATACACATAAAAATGTTAAAGTCCTTGGCAAAGGAAATAGTGTGACAGAAGATACAGAGAGTGAAGCTAAATAGTAATGAAATTTGAGGAAAGGACTAAGTGTTTGTGCCCTTTTTCCTATTAATTACATGGTAATTGAAATACATCTCAAACCCTTTATCAAACCAGAATCCAAAGTTAGGATTTTCTTTTCAAAGAAAATCGGTTTTTATCATAGCTTGCATTAGATTGGTTTATTTTGTTTCTTTTAAAACATTTAACAATGACAAAAATGCTTTTTTTTTTAAAAGATCATGTTAAACTAAGAGTCTCATTGTTATTGTACATATTAGTTTATATTCTTTTGTATATACACACAGTTCATTTGTAACCTAGAATTTTCTGTTGAACATTACTACAAAAGTCAAAATGGACTGGAGAGTTAGCTTAATGGTAAGAGCACTGACTTCTCTTCCAGAAGTCCTGAGTTCAATTCCCAGCAACCACATGGTGGCTCACAGTCATCTGTAACAGGATCTGATGCCCTCTTCTGGTGTGTCTGAAGACAGCTACAGTGTACTCATATACTTAAAAAATAAATAAATCTTTTTTTAAAAGTCAAAAAATTCATGGTCTTTCCCTTAGTTTCTCCCAGATCCTCCCACCTTCCCACTCATCAATTGCATTTGCTTTTTTTTTTTCTTTAAAAACAAAAACAAAAAACCAAATCAGTAGAGTCCAGTGACCTTTTTCCTCCAACTAGGTTCTACCTCCTTCCTTGCACAAATTTCTAGTAATGCCATCCTTAAGCCTGCAAGGGATAAATCTGTTGATTTGATCAGAGCCTTCATGATCTGATACTCTGGGGGTGTGATCACAGATAACACACCTAATACTGTGCTTTACTACTACTTCTTTTCTCCCATAGATTCGTCAATCAGCTGTTCAGTGAGATAATCAGAGGGATATGAAAAACTATATATGAGCCCACCAGAAATCTCAAGAGTAGGAGAGAGAAGTGAGCTTGCAGTGAGCACTGCTGATCCTGTCACTGTGGTTAGGGATTAATCCTGCATCTTCAGGAAGCCCTTGGGGGGAGTTCCACAAAGGAGAGGTCACTTGGCTCTGTTTCTGTGCGTTTCTTAATCCAGTGAAGTTGGCGGTCAGAATTCACCACCACAGGATCTAAGTTCTTTTTTCCTAGTCTATGTCCATGTAGACCATTTCTTTCTTTATGGTGATACATAAACACCAATTCTAAAACCAGCTCAGCATTTTCAGTGCCGAATTGTAATTTCAGTAATCACAAAGTTGAGGCCAGCTGGGTACATAGCAAGACAGTTCCCTTGAAAAATAATACTAAGACCAACAAATGGGTTATTTTGCATTATTTGTCCATCTGTCTCATTGGATACAAAAATTTACGTTTTTAGTTTATTTTTCTCGTTATAATTTGAGTTTTCAGTGCTTTGTGATTGCCTGCCTTTTTGTCTTTTACCCCCTCTTGTTAAACTTCCTTTTTTTTAATGCTGAGGATTGAACTCTAGGACCTTATGCATGTTTGACATGGACTGTATGTCTCTAACTACACGGATTGAATAGAAACTTTTAAAGTTAAATTTCAAAGATGATAACAAACCTCTAAATAAATTGTAATTTTAATTAAATAATACATTGTGTTTTCAATCTTGATTTTCTAGCTATTCAGTTTTATTTCATGTGTCTGTTTTAATAATGTGCGTGTTAATAGAGAATGCTTGTCGTCCTAGTATGATAGGTGATGATGAAGATGCCTATAGTGACTCAGAAGGCAGTGAAGTCATGACTCCAGACATCTTAGCTAAGAAGTAAGTATGCACTTCCCATAGGGAGTTTTAGTTGTACAAAGTCAAGACATTTGATAGTGTGCGACGTGTACATTGGTTTGGGGGTTTACTGACTACATGTTAAATACTTGCTCTACCACTGAATAAGCTCCCCAGCCCTTAACTAGATTTTTTTTTATGTTATTACAGTTTGCAGTTAATATTAATCCACACAGGAAGTGGGAAGGTTAAGAATACCTGAAAACTTGAATCTATTTTTCTCTGTGTGATGGTGCTATTTGTAAATATCCTATTACTTACATGGTAAAGGTGTGAGAACGGCAGATATAAGTTACTGCTATTGATTGATTTCTCACACCCACTCTGCTCTCCTTGCTGTTTACTGTCTCTGCATCCCTTCCTACTTTTCCTTACGTTGTCTTCATCAGTTAGAGCTAGTCTGTTTATTGATCATTGGGGATATTATCAATGCTCAAGTTGAATGAGTCATTTAAATAGTACAAGTATCTCAGTTACTAATGTCTTCCTAAATATTATTATGTAGATTAGCTGCTGCTGAAGGCTCAGAGCCAAAGTATCGGACTCGAGAACAAGAAAGCAGTGGAGAGGAAGATAATGACCTCTCCCCTGAAGAGCGAGGTAGGTTACTCATTCAGCTGCTTTTAGTATGATGCTAGTCATTTTTATTTAGAAGATTGAAAACTTACTTTCGTATTGGGGAAGTAGTGGGCAGGAAAGTAGGAAGCAATAGAAAACAGATTCTACATATGTGAGTTTCTTATATAATAGTATTTCCCCCCCTGATTCGAAGAACTTCAGTTGGAAGAAATATTTCCGTCTTCCAAGTATTTTCAAATATTCCTTTCTTTGTATTTTTTTAGTGACTGATAAAAAGTAGATATTTGATAACTACTTATGAAATGAATGCTTTTAGTATCATTTAGAATTGGAATGCTCTTCAGGTGGGTAGAGCCTTGTTGTTGTGCCTGTCCTGTGTTACAGTAGTGATGCAGGGCTGGGGTTGTAGTGCAGTAGGGAAAGTGCTTACCTAGTGCGCAGAGCCCTGAATTTGAGCCCCAGCATCAAATAAACTGTGTTGTCTATAATCTCAACCTAGAGAGGTGGAAGCAGGAAGATCAGAAGTTCACCCTCATTCTTGTGTATGTAGTATAATGTTATTTCAAGCTACTTGAGACCCTGTGTCGAGCAAAGCAAAACAAAACAGTGAAATTTATCCAGTGAAACAAGATGATAAAATATAGAATGATTATACCTGTCTCTTATAAATGGAGTGACCATTATAATAACTTTATTGAACTCACATGCAACATTCAGAACTATGGGTGACAGTGTAAGCCCTTATTCTGCAATTGAATATTCAACCTCAAAAATTAGCCTAAATCTTGTAAGTTGAGCTTTTCAGTATGTTAACTCAGATCTCTCACTTAGAAACCTGATAAAACTGAATCTTCATACAAAATGACCCAATAATACCTTAAGCTCTAAGTGCAAGTTTGACCTGTTAGATGTTTCATTATATCAAACTCTTAGCCACAGTAGCATTTGCTAAACATCCCAAGATCATTCTTACAATCTTAGAACAAAACCAGAAACGCTATGGCTTTTCTTATTTTACTTCTATATAAAAGGATTTATAGGTCTTGGGAACAGTCTTAGAAGAAAAGCTAGAGAAGTTCTCCTTGCAGGATGAAAGAGCCTCTCATGGTCCAGACAGACAGAACATGCATAGTTGAGGCGTTACTGCTTATGCATATTTTTGTTTACATGGAACGATGGTCATACAGGACTATGTTTTTTTTTTTTTTTTTTTTTTTTTTTTCTGAGACAGGGTTTCTCTGTATAGCCCTGGCTGTCCTGGAACTCACTCTTTAGACCAGGCTGGCCTCGAACTCAGAAATCCACCTGCCTCTGCCTCCCAAGTGCTGGGATTAAAGGCGTGTGCCACCACTGCCCGGCTAGGACTGTTTTATCTTGCTGTTTTTTACACTTTTTGAGCTATGAGAATGTATTATCTTTTCAAGATAAAATTAGGTCAGAGCCCTTTCTGGAGGACCTGAGTTCAGACACCACAATCCGTGTCATATGGGTCACAGCTACTGGTATCACTAGCCTCAGGCATTTGCACAGGCTTGTGTGTGAAGTCACTCTATGACCAGAACTCAGACATCCACCTGCCTTTGCATCCTGAGTGTTGGGATAAAAGGCGTGTGCCACCACTGCTTGACTAAAAAATCTAAAAGTATATAAAATGCCCCGTTGATCTTTAGTATCTGCAGGCATTGAACCTGTAGGTTTAAGCAACAATGATTTAGAAATATTGAGGGGAAAAAAATGAGTTCATGTGTCAGTGATACACATGTTTTTCTTGTCATTATTCCCTATTCCCTAACAGTATACCATAGCAACTATTTACATAGCATTTAACCTAGAAATGACTGAACATACCTGTGTGTAGGTTATTTGCACATACTGCAGCGATGTACATGAAGGATTTGAACATCCATATTCTGGTGCCCGTAGGTGTCCCGGAGCCAATCCCTCAAGTACTGAGGGATGGCTTATACATAGTTGTCCTGTTCTTTTTTAAAAGAAAATAATCAAAAGCTTGTAGCTCAGTGATAGAACACTTGGGTAGCACTACTGAAGCTTGTTTGGCAGATTCTCAGCCCAAGTCCATTATCAGCATTAACGAGAACCTGGCAGCACAGGGACCCTTTAAGGGGGTGTCCAATAAAAGTTGTTTCTAGTATTTTCCACATTATTCTCCCCAAACTTTTATCTATTAAGGGTGGGGATTTTATTGACCTACTTATTAGTTCTCATTAAGGGTAATTATCCATCAGTTTGGAGTTCCACGAGTCAACCTGCAGGGGTACCTTTTGACCTATTAATATAATTTTATTAAGTGATTTCCTACTGGTAGAATTACTAAATTGTATAGATGTTATTACCTTTAATAATGACATGTCTGGGACAATATTTTGAATTTACAGAGAATCTTTTTGTTTTTTGAGACAAGGTCACACACTAGCCTGAGCTGCCCTTGAATTTACAGTAATTCCCTGCCTGGGTCTCTGCAGAAGTAGGCTTATAGATCACAATAAATACTATTTTTTAAACATATTTTTTATTTTTTAAGTATGTGTGAGCACATGAGGCGGTCAGAGGATAGCTAATAAGGAGTCAGCTCTCCACCATGTGGGATCTGGGGATTGAACTTGGTTGTTAAGCTTGTCAGCAAGCTCCTTCAGCTGCTGAGCTATTTAGCCAGTGTAGATAGTCTTTTTTTTTTTTTTTTTTAATTGTTGTTTTGTTTGTTTGTTGGAGACTGGGTCTTACTAGGTAGCTCTGGCTGTCTTAGAACTCACTATGTAGACTAGGCTAGCCTTAAATTCACAGAGATCACCTACCTCTGCCTCCTGAGTGCTGGGATCAAAGATGTGTGCAACTACCAGCTATTCTTAGGAAATCTTAATGTATAGCACAGTAATTAAAATTATTAGCTATGGAGTCTAAGAAATACAAGTTTATGTTCCAAGTTGGATATTTGTTTAAGTTGTCTAGTTTCTCAGAGCCTAGATTTTATTTTCTAAATTGAGAATAAAATAAAAATGATTTAGTTTTGCGTTTGGCAATGCACTCTTGTGGTACTAATGACTCAAGAGGCTGGGCCATGATGAGCTATTGAGCCCTCAAGTTAGGACCAACCTGAAAGTTTAGTGAGACCCCTATCTCAAACAGACTTTAAGCTGTTGGTGACTATTAAATGAAGTATTTAAAGCTCTTAGCTCTCATGGTGTATTCTAATTGGTCAGTAAATACTTTTAATGATTTAAAATAATCAAGATATTCTTCTTAAAAGTAGATATAGAAAGAAAATAGCCTTGCTGAGTTTCATAAAAACCTAACTGTGCTTTTTTATTTTTTGCATAATGTCATATTAGTGTTGTCTAATTGCAAAATGAATATTAATAATCAAGAGAGGATTTTGGGATTAGGAATATGACTCAGTTGTTACAATATTACTTGCCTACCATACAAGAAGCCCTGGATTCAGTCCATGGCACTGCCTAAAGTGGGCCTGGTGGCCCATGCTGTAAGCCCAGCATGAGGCAGATAGAAAGAAGAAAGGATCAGAAGCTCAAGGTCATCTCTCTCTTCCTTGAATATTTGAGGCTAGCCTGGGATGTGTAAAACCTGTTTTTTAAAAGAGAGAGATTGGGATGATCATGTCAGCTTTCTGTGAAATAAGGTTTCATAGGTCGTGTGCACATTTTTGTGTGTCTAGGTAGATTGTCACTCCTCAGGAGCTGTCCACCTTATTTTTTGAGAGGATTTCTTACTGGACTGGGACAGACTAATTAGGCTGAGCTCTATGACGGCGCTGCCTATCACAGCCTCCCAGTGCTGAGATTACAAATGTGCAGCACCATGCCTACTGTATGTGGTGCTGGATCAGACTCCTGCTTCTCTGTGAAGTCACTGATGGTTGTGGGCTCAATCGTGGGTGCTGGGAACTGAACCCAGATCCTCTGCAAGAGGCAGCCAAGTGCTCTTAACTAGTCAGCCATCCCTCCAGCCCCTTCATTTTATATGTTTCAAAGTAAGTGCATGTGTCTGATACTGGGCGTTTGGCTTTTTATGTAGATGCTTGGGTTCAAAACTTAGAATCACTTTTGTATTTCTTCATGAACAGTTCAAGGAAGTTCTTTCTCTTTATTTAAATTTATTTATGTATTTTTTTATGTATGAGTGCTCTGTCTGCATGTACATCTGCAAGTCAGAAGAGGGCATCAGATCCCCTTATCATGAGTCACCATGTGGTTGCTGAGAATTGAACTCAGGACCTCTGGAAGAGTAGCCAGTGCCCTTTACTGCTGAGCCATCTCTCCCAATGAAGTTCTTTTTTTTTGTTGTTAATTTTTTTTTTTTTTTTTACCCAATGAAGTTCTTTTAGTAAAATATAGCAGTTGTGTTGAATTGCCACTAATTATGTTTCTAAGTCATGGCAGTTTTTTAATCACGAGGACTTTTTCTTAGTGAAGTATGGCATGCGCCTGTTTCTTCAGTTTGTTTGCACATTATTCATTCTGTGCCCAAATGTGTGCGTGCTCAAGGGGAGGACAGAGGACAACCCCTTCCACCATGTGCCAGCCCTGGTGCATTCCTGTAGTATTAATTAGCATTTGGGAGGCCAAAGCGTTGGGAGATGTAGGTCATCCTTCGCTGCATAAAGAACCCTGGGGGTACAGGAGATGGTGCATGGAAATGAAAGTACATTACTCATAGCTCTTGACCCAGAATTAACCACTGCTAATTGTTGGATCTTGTCATATTTGTGTGTGTGTGTGTGTCTGTCTGTCTGTCTGTCTGTGTCTGTCTACAGGCTTTGTGCATTCTTCATACATACAACTATAATTTACCTTTTGCTTCCCACTTAACTATTATTAGACAGTTTTCTTCTGTCTTTAAATTTTCCTCCCAAAACTTCTAATGGTTTTGTCTAGTCTCATTCATTGACTGAGGTGCATATTTGAGTCATTTAAATAAAGCAGAAAACTAGCAAGATTTTTATAAGGTAAATATTTTAAATTTTGCAGGCTGTATGGTCTTATTACAAACTATTTGATTGCCATTGCACACAAAACCAGTCATCAGCTGATAGAAACATTTAAATGAGTGTAACTGTAATACAGCAGATCTCATGCACAGAACAAGCCGGCATCAATCCCCTAGTCGAGACTTTCTAAGCTTTTAAATCTTTTATAGAAAAGAAGCGGCAGTTTGAAATGAAAAGGAAGCTTCATTACAACGAAGGACTGAATATTAAGTTAGCCAGACAGTTAATTTCAAAAGACCTACATGATGATGACGAAGATGAAGAAATGTCAGAGACTGCAGATGGAGACAGCATGAATATTGAAGAGTCAAATCAAGGTCAGATGCCTTAACCGTGTCACTGGGACTGTGCTTCTCTGTGCCTAAGATAGTGTGCTTCATTATGCTTAAAACTGCTGGAAAATCCCTCAGGACATTCTGCCGATTTACTTTATTGTGTCAGTGTTTCTACAATTTCAATCCTGTGACCAATTTCAAAATACATTTTATGGATAAAACTATTAAGACCTTATGCTATATAGTGGATTGTTGTTATTATTTTTTCTCATCCTTTACTTGGCTTTGAGTAAGGATATTTGGTTTGATTGTATGAAGTCATATTTTATTTAACAAGAAAATATAAATTAAAGCTTAAAACTTTTTACCTGTTTTTTTGTTGTTTGTTTTTACAGTTGAAGATTAAACCAGGGCTTCACACATGTTATTAAACGTAAAGAAAACAGTTTGTTTTGTTTTATGTGGGGTTTTGGTTCTGGTGAGATGGTCTTATACCATAACACAGGCTAGCCTTGAAATCACAGCAGTCCTCCTGTCTCAGCCTCCCAAGAACTGGTATGAAAAACACTAACCACCATGACATTTCTTTACTGCATTGACAGTTATTTTGAATTTTTATTTCCTTTTTCTTTCTTTCCTTTTTTTTTTTTTTTTTTAAATTTAAATTGAGATAAAGCCAAGCTGTGTAGCCTACGAGAACTTCATTCCACCTCCCTCAGCTCCAAGTGCTGGGGCTACAGGTACCCACCATCATGTCCAACTTTTCCTTCGTTTTTTAAGTTTTACTTTCTGAAGCCTAACAGTTAGTACTCTTAGGAAATATATTTTCTTTCATTTGATTTTGAGGTACAGGATCAAACCCAGGGCCTTGTATATATCTACCACTGATTTGTATACCCCAGCCCCTATTTTTGTTCAGCTATTCTGTGTTTAACAAAGGTGAGCCAGGTGTGGTAGTATACATCTGTAGTCCAGGACTAATCTTGGCTCAAGGATTGCTGTGAGTTTAGGCCAACCTGGCCTACAGAGCAAGGCCTGTCTTAAAATGCAGTGGTAGTTCTACCCCACTATGGATGGAGCATATAGTCACTACTTGCTTTATTCTCATAAGGTGAGGGGTTTTTTGTTTTGTTTTGTTTTGGCAGTGTAGTTTGTTTGTGGAGCCTAAACTGGTATAAATAGTTGTTATATTTGCATGCATACTGTGAAATAATAATTCAGTGATATGAGATAGATAGTAAGTTGTCTCATTATAGTGTCAGATTACAATATTTTGCTTGAACAGACTTCATCCTAGTGATTAAGTCTTTCTCTTCCTATTATCTATTTTTAATTGATCAAAAATATGGACTGGGGTATACTCCAGTGGTAGATCACCCACAAACATTCTGTCTCCTAATTGCCCTGAGGTGTTTGTTTCCCACCCCCACTTGCCAAGTACTCAAATGTCTTCTCATCTGCTTCATTCAGACTTTCACTTTGCTGTCAGCTCTTAGTGTGTGGTGACAAGTTAGGAACACTCCTCATTTGCTGCTGAAATGTTTTTACCCAACTCAACACAATGATAAAGAGTAAAGGAAAAATCACTCCTCGCTTCTCTTAATAGCTTTTTTTCAGAAAAGCATTTTTAATTTGTTATTTGAGAATTTTGCATGTATTTTGGTCATGCCCACTCCCCAAGTCTTCCCTCTAACTCCTCCCAGACCACCTCCAACCACATCTCCTTCCAACACAGTGTTCTTTTAACCCACTGAATCCAGTTACTGCTGCCTGCGTGTGCGTAGCATAGGTGTAGGGCCAGCCACTGGAGCATGGGCAACATATCCGGGCCCACATCTCTGAAGAAAACTCCCTCTGCCCCAGTAGCCATGAGCTGCCAGTAACTCCTCTACTAGGGGTTAGGGGATTTTGTGAGCCCCCTCCTCCATCCATCCTGGAGTGTTGATGACTTGATCTCATGCAGACAAACACAGCTGCTCTTGAGTTCCTGAGTAATGGCCCTGCCATGTCCAGAAGACACTATGTCCCAGCAGTCCTCCCCAGCTTCTGCTGCTTGCCAGTCTTCTTCCATGTTCCCTGAGCCTTGAGGGGATGAGACAGATACCCCGTTGAAGGCTGAGCATCCATGGCCATGCTTTACACATTGACCAGTTGTGAGTCTCCATATTAAGCAGTCTCTGCTGTATAAGGAAGCGTCTATTAGCTGCACTACTCTGTGCCTAATAGCTCCTGAAAAAAACAACTGATTTTTTTTTTCATCTCTGCCTACAAAACATTGAACTCTATAGACTGTGTATATAGACATGTCTTCCCAGGTAAATAGAGTATAATGTTTTGTATTAGCTCAGTTTCCGAGTCTTCTGAAATGGAAATTAAAATACCTCTTCATGGCATCAGAAATGTACATAAGGATGGGAACTGTACAGTAAGGCTTAGACAGGTCACTTTGCTCTTTGGATCTTCTTAATCTTCAAAGCTCCCATGTTCTGTAAAACTTACTACTTTCCTTAATCTCTCCCTCCCTTCCTCTTTCCCTCCACTCCCTTTTTTTTGCTCCATCCCTCTGTTTCTGTTTCCATAAATGGAGAAGTGTTTAGGCTCTGAAGTTAGTGTTTTACAGTTATCAGGTAAAGTGAATTTGTTTAGTGTCAGATACCTGAAGCTATAACACTTAGCTTTTCTCCTGTGTTCACTCACAGTCTCCCTTTTGCCCTGTCTGTACAAGATATTCCTACTTTTAGAGTATTTAATAGTATTTCTAGATTCTTGGAAATCAGTCTAGTTTAGCCTACATCAGACATACCTTACTGGTTTATTATTTTATATTTGCATATTACCTGTGCCAGGACAAGAGTTTTTAAATTTATTCAGTTCATTTCAGAGTTGGTCACATTTTTGGGGTATTTTTGTTGCTTTTGCTTTGATAAATACCCGAGGAAACAACCTAAGAATTGGAGTAGGGGGCCTCATAGTGTCGGAGGTTTCAGTCCACGTGTGCTCAGCTCTGTCACTGTGGGTCTGCAGAACACATCATGGTGACTGTGGAGGCCCAGGGCACAGTACAGCCACTGGGACAACTCCACTGCCTCAAGTTTCTACTCTCAAGTAGAATCAAGCCCTCAGCACATGAGCCTGTGGCATTTCATATCCAAACCTTAACAGCAAAGTGTACTGATTTTTGTTTCTTCCCTTTTATCTTTGCAGGATCTACTACAAGTGACCATCTGCAGCACAAATCACAAAGTTCATAAGAGAAACGTGTTGAGCAATGCAGTCGTTGTCAAATACAAACCTTGTTACTATACTACACTGCTTCTTGTTCTCTACAACTCGTGACTTATGCATCAAAATACATACAGTTATATATTGCCAAGATTAAGACCATAGAGACGGAGTAGATGGAAACATGCCTAATTAATGCATATATTCTTGTGCCTCATACTTCACCACAAATACAGTGTAATGTTAGTAGTCCAAAACTGCTTTACTTTTGTAAGAACACTGGTTACTTTGTATAAGATATTATATAGCTTTTTATGCTTTAGAGATTAAATAATATCATGGGGGAAACTAATTTATTTTTGTCACTTCTAGATGATGGTACCTCTTATAAAATATTTAGGGGTAGTTTGATGTTTTTTCTTCTTTTAGTCAAAAGCCTATTCATAAAGTGGGAGATATAGATGGATAAATATTTAGGCTGAAAGGTTTTCTTTTTAATATTTATCTTTAGCTTGTTTTGGCTAATTGAGGTTTCTAAGGGTTATTGTTCATTTTCTGATCAATGACCTTTAAAATTCCTGTTGATTTTCTTTGTGCTCAAAAGGAATAAATCTTTTCATTCAAACTGGTTTCCCCCATTCCCACCCACACTCAGATAAATGTCCAGGTTAAAGTTGCACTGACATCTGCTCTGCTTGTTTTAGTACGCTGTGCAGACTTCAGACGAGGTTTTTAACACCACGTGCTGTCTTAGTTTCCCATTATTTATATTCCTGTGTTAACCTGCTTTGATTTCCTACTTCCTCTGCCTGAACACATGCAGTTGGAGAGATTGTATTACAGGATGGCAAAGGCTATTGGACGAGAGGAACTCTTCTTCATATTCTGTCGTCCGCTGCAGTAGTGAGTGCTCACTTTGGCACCTGCTAGTTCTAACACAGGAAGGAAGCGGGTCTAGTAGTAGCCATACTGTGGCAGGAAGGACAGCTCGGCAGCTTGATCTCTGTACTTCTCTGATTGACAGCTTGGTCAGTAAATGGCTGATATTGGTTCATTTGACATTAGACCTTAGCAAACAATGAACTAAGGCTTTTTTGCACGATGAAAGCATTGTATGTAATCAGAATATGATTGTTCTTGAATGTACAGACAGAATTATATCTGAACATTTTTAAATTTAAAGATTCTGCGGAGTCTGCTTTAAGGGAATATGATAATGCACACTATGACAATGAACGTGATTCCTCTAACATGATAGAGATCATTTGCGTTTTCCCCCCTGAAATGAAGTGTAGTTCCTGTGTGTCTTAGTTTTAGTGATGGTTTTCTTTGTAGTCATTTATTTGTATCATAAGTTTTTGGTAGCACCAAATGAATCTGTTATATGACACAGACTTTTAAAATAACTTCTGTATATTATATATATGAAATGGCTTTTATTGAACAGCTATCTTCCACTTTAAATTTATGGAACTATCATGATGTCAAAATAAAAAAAAAGTGGGAAGAGTCTTTACTGTTAGAAGAATGTGCTTATTTTGAATGTCTTTTTTTTTTATGCGATTTTACCAGAGTAGCTCTGAAATGTTAGTGCAGTATTCTAACCAAACATTTTAGCCACTGAACCACTGATGTACACACGAAGCAATGTATACCTCATCTTTGTAAATTAAGCCTGTTTGAGGGATGTGGAAATTAACTGTATATATGTATGTGAATATGTTCATGTACCAGATCTGTGCTCTTAATTTTCTCGTTTTGTGTTCTTTTCAAACTGTTTTTATTGTGTGTGCATGGGGTTTTGTCTTCAGTGTGTGTCTGTGCACTGCTTGTATGCAGTACCTGTGGAAGCCAAAGGAAGGTGAAGGTGAAGTCAGATCCCCTGGAGCTAAAGTTATAGGTAGTTGTGATCTCCCCTGTGGGTAATAGGAGTTGAACCCGGGTCCTCTGGAAGAGCAGCCAGAGCTCTTACTTGCTGAGCCATTCATCCAGCCCTTTCCTCTTTGTATCCTTGGAAGTTCCACCTACTCTTTATATTTGTAGACGTGGCCTATTGTACAGTGGGGAGTGGAGGGGAGTAAGACTTAAACATCTGATTCTTTGTGTTTTCTGTAAGTTCTTTCCTAAAACTTAAAAATCCCAAGTAAGATTTTTGATTTTACAAAGTAGATAATTCAGAGGAATGGTTGAGGCCTAATAGCGTGTCTGTAGGATTTTAGGTAGTCAAATACAGCTAAATAACAAATATTTCCTCCAGGGCATTGGGGAGATGGCCCGCTCAGTCGGGTGCTTGCTATGCAAACATGAGGGCCTGAGTTTGGATTCCCAGGACTCCAAAAGCCGAATGTGGTCATACATGTCTGTAATTGGAGAGCTAGAGAGGCAGAGACCACTGGGTTCCCTGGAACTTGGTGGCCAGCCACCCTTGCTGAGTCAGTGAGAGATCTTGTCTCAGAAAGTAGGGCTGAGAGTGTGAAGACATAGCATAAAATACCTTCAGCAGATTATTAGTTCTAATTGACCTTGTGCTGGGCTATTGAGAGGATGAATTTTTAAAGTCCTGGGTTTGGTTCCCCATAACTACGGAAGTGGGTGCTAAGCCTGTAAAATGGCTCTAGTGGATCAAAAGGTTTGCCAAATAACCCAAGTTTGATCCCCAGAAACATGGTGTGAGGAGGGAACCAACTCTACAGGCACGCCGTGGTATGAAGTCTGCTGGTTGTGTGTATGTGACATGTGTACTTAGTGGGTGTGCACTTTTGTGAGATTTTTTAAAACTTTATTATTTTCCTTCCCTTTGGAGAAAGTTATCTATTACTGGTCAGTTCCAGCCACAGTCGATGGACTTTTACTATCAACTTTTAAATTACATCCCTGCTTAACACTATCGTATCATGTCAGTTTAATCATTGGCCCATCACAAAATCAGTAGGGATAGTAGTTTAAAACATGAGCCACCTTAGTGTAAATGGATTGTTAATGTAAGAGTAACTTTTAAGTTGAAGAGTATAGCAAAATATTATCTCCCCTCTAAACTTCCATTTTTAAATATTTCCCCTTTGTTGGCATGCACCAAGCATAGTATCATGTATATAATCTGAAATTGGCCTGTGTATAAAATTTCTCCTCTCTCCCCCAACCCCCCAACTCAGAGATCAAAAGTACTGAAATTAAAGACGTGCCACCACTGCCTGGCTAAATTTTTTTTCTTTTTAATTAGCTATCAACATATTCCATAAACCTAGTGTTGTAGACACCAGAGTAGATAGATCTTGGGCAGTGTTGTAACTGATACTAGAAGCTGAGTATGGTAGTATTTGTAATTTTAACTACTTAGAAGGTTGCCCTGGAGGATCAAGACTAACCTGGGCAACCCAGTGATACATATCTCATGAAGAAAAAAAAGGTGAAATGATAACTATCATTTATTGAGATCCTGTTTACTCTTCTCCAGCATTGTATTAGGCCTTTTACTTCTAATCCTCAAAACCACAGAAAGCAGGCATTCTACCCTTTGCAAGTAAGGAAAATGTTCTCATTAAAGCTCTTCAGTTTCGGACACTTCGTGCCTGCAAAATGGGAGGTTTCAGCTACAGAGCTAACCAAAAATTTGTAATCTTTGATCCATGCATTTTTAGATAAAGACAGTGCATTTTTAGCACTTGTACCTTACAAGTAACCATAGATCATGAATGCACACTGTCCCCTTTTGGAGAAATGTTGCTTAAGTAGTTTTGAGTTTCTGTTTTTGTTTGGGTGGGTGAATGCGTGTTCTTGAGGGCCCAGATGCTCACTCACGTGGGCATCTGTACACGTAGAGACCAGATGTTGGCTGTGCCGCTGCTCAGGAGCCATCCGCGTTACTGACCTGGATGTCGGCTGTGCCCTGCTCAGGAGCCATCCCCGTTACTGACCTGGATCTCATAGTAGGCTTTCCCAGCCAGTGAGTCAGGGCTGTTTTGTTGTTGGTTTTTTTTTTTTTTTAATATGTGTTCTATAGCTAAACTCCAGTGCTTGTCGTTACATGGCAAGTATTTCACCCACTGAGCAATCTCTGACATTTCTTTTAAATCTGAAGAATGGAAAATTGCTTTAATAAGTGTGTATAGGAATATTTAGAAAAATTGGAAGCATGTGTGCTTATTATTCAGTTGTATTCCACATATTTTAAAACCATACTCTTAAAAATCACTCAGGACCATGTTTGTTTTGATTTGTTTTGTTTTCATAGAATCAGTATTGTAAAGTCAGGTACCAAGCTGGTTTACAAAAACCAACATGTGGGATGGAGAAGTGGCTCGGAGCTTACGGGCAAGCACTTACTGTTTTTGCAGAAGAGCCAGGTTCAAGTCCCAGCACCCATGTGATGGCTCACAACCATCTATAGTTCCAGTTCCTGGAGCTTTTAACTCTCCTAGCAGGCACATGTGGTTTGCAGACAAAATACCCATACGTGTAAAACATTCCAAACAACATGTACCAAAACCATCCATTCTCAATGTGTCCCATCCGATTGTCATCCCACAAAATGTCCCAAATAAGCTCTGCACATGCTAAGTACTTTCTCCTCTACCTGCTTGGGAAATTATATATTACCATAGTGCGTAATGGTAGGACTCCTGTGGAAAGCCCTGAGTTCAATACCTAGAACCAGAAGAGGAAGCAAGCAAAGAGGGTCCATGAGACCATGCATTCATGGTGTTACCTGGCTGTGATGCTACTACTTGGGAAGCCAAGGCAGAATTTCAGAACCAGCCTGGCTTCCCTAAGATCCTGCCTCAAACAAACTCACGTAAGTTTTTGTTCATTTGTTCTGTTGTTTTTCGAGCAGGATTTCTCTGTGCTGGCCTCAAACTCAGATCTACCTGCCTCTACCCTCTGAGTACTAGGATTAAAGGCATATATACCCACCAATTGTAAACTTGATTAAAGGGATTTGTTTAAAATGTAATTAACATAGCACTTTTCAAATTCATTTTACAAAAGCTACCCAACCTTGTCTATCAGATAACATTCCCAACAAGGGGCTGGACTGGACTGGGCTTTATAAAAGATGTACGTGAACTTGAGAGGAAGAGATGGCTTATATGTAATTTGCCAAGGGTAAGATTAATTTTCTATAACTTAGGCAAGAAACTGTAAAATGAATTTCTAGGCAGAAGGGGTGGTCACTGGGTGTTTATAAGCCATTGTAGTTCAGTGCCGGGTCTGACTATTGCTCCAAGGGTTTCCAAAACGCCCCACCCATACCTGCCCATAGTGGTCAACTCTTGCATAACCTGCTGATGGCAAACATGCTGTTTACTTTTTGGGGAGGCATAACAGCCAGTACCTGCAGCTGGTACTCCTAAGCCCAGCTACTTTGACTTTTAGCTCCTATATTTGAAATGTGTATTTGACTCATCTAGGTTCTTATTTGAGGTGTTATTGGGGAGGCAGTGACGAGGCTAGGTAAGTGAAGGTGGATTTGGCAACTGTTCAGTCATGATTTTATCACAGCTGCCCAGCCTGAAATTATTGCCAATGTGAGTCTGCCAAGCATTTCAGATGTTAGTAATGGGAGTTGCTGAAATTGGAAGCGAACTTCTATAAACTATTATTCCCCTATTTAGTTTTTTCTGGATTGATGACAGCATTGACTAGAAATAGATTGTGCAGGCTGATTTTTTTTTGTATCTTTATATCATTTGACCTGACTTTAAGAAAAAAAGATTACCAAAATCTTTGCAGTCTTTAAATAAAATGATTCAGTCAGAAAATGTTATTAGTAACAAGCTAACACACATGAGAGGAACTGTAGTTGCTTTTATTACTCTCAAGTATTCTGTGCATAAGCAATTACATAGAGTGTATTTTCTTCTCATCTCCCTGTATAAAGAGACACTCAGTTGAAAGCTAAGCACTTTTTCTGTTGTGCACCATTCCAAGCTAAATGGAGGAATACGGCCTTAAGATTCTTTCTCATCTATAAAGATTTTCAAGCTTCTCTGTGCTTTGCTAACAAAGGGAGAATTGCCTCGGGAGAACAAGGGTAGTGTGAGCGGTGTGTGAGCGTTTGCTCAGTCTTCCCAGACCTCTGGTGCTTCCTTCCTGGTAGGGACAACTGGAGGAAGATGCTTTCTTTTGTTGGTTTGTTGTTTAGCTTTTGAGATAGAGTCTCATGTAATCTCGGTTGCCCTGGAGCTTGCTATATAGACCAAGCTGCCCTCACTCATGGAGATCCCCTGTCTCCGCCTTCTGAGTGCTGGGATTAAAGGCCTGTGATACCACATCTCACCAAGATGTGTATTTTATAATTAGTAAGAATGCTGCTTAGCAGGTTTTCTTCCAGATTTCCTTAAAACCAAATTAAGATATCTTTAGTCAACTACCATAAAAATCAGAAATAGCAAGACATTTGTTAGTACCACCACAAAATGTTAAGATTACCACCACAAAATGTTAAGATTTCATCAGTTAACGCACATGAGGGTGGGGGGAGGGAAGGTTTGTTGACAGTAAATTTTCTCAGTCTCTTTAATCTTTAAGTTGGATTATTGAGGTCTAGGAAGCTAAGAAAGAGTCTTAGTCAGGAACACAGCATGGAAATCCTACTCTAGCTTAAAACTGATTTTTCTAAGATGATCTGAAAAGCAAAGAAGTACCACTCTTGTCTGCATTTTTTCAAGGCAGATTGCAAAGTCTGTAATCCAGTATCATAAGTCAACTGTCACCCTGCTTCCAATCTAAAAGTAGCCAGGGATGGTGGGGATGACAAGTGACTGAGTTTCAGAGTAAATTAAATCTAAGTAGTACTTAAAGTTTTTTTTTTTTTAAGTTATGTGTGTGCATGTCTATATGTACCATTGAGTGCAGATGCACTTGAAGACAGGAGGAGGATGTTCCAAGTCTCCCAGAGGTGGAGCTGACAGGCAGTTAGGAACAGCCGGAAAGATGCTGGGAACCGACCAGAGTCCTCTGTAAGAAGAGCAATACAAGCTCATAACCACTGAGCCATCTCACCAGCCTCCTTTTGAATCTACACTTCAAATTCGAAGATAGTAGAATTGTATGTTTTAAATAGGGGCATGGGCTCTGAGGAGAAAGAATTTTCATTTGGTTTTTCTTTTTGCTACATTTATTTGGGGAGGAGACATCCAGTGCATACATGAACAATTTGCTTGTATCCTTTCTACTCCATGGGTCCTGGGGATCAAACTCTGGTGAGCAGATTTGGTGGCATATGCTTCACCCGCTAAGTCTTTGTACCAGTCCCCCTTTCTGTTTGTTTTTGAGACAGAGTCTGTGTATGTAGCCCAGGCTGGCGTCAGACTCACCGTCCTCCTTCCTCAGCATCCTGAGACCGTCACCCTGAGTCACCATATCCAACTAGGAAGTTTACTTTCTAGAACACTTTTAAATGTGTATTGGTGTACAAAGTTGTGTGCCCAGGAATTTTGCTAGGCGATGTGTATACAATGGTGAAAAGGTTGGTTCTTAGAGGGAAAAACATACACACGTACATACATAAAAATAATTATTGTGAGCGAAGGCTAACTACATGTTAGCAACCGAGACAGAGGGCTAGGATGTCAGTTCCTCTATAAGATGCCTGCTCTCAACACTGGGGCGCTGTTTCAAATGAGCTTTTTCTTTCAAACTATTCTTTTTAAAAAAGAATTTTTTATTTAATGTATCTGAGTACACTGTCACTGTCTTCAGACACACCAGAAGAGGGCATCAGATCCCATCACAGATGGTTGTGAGCCACCATGTGGTTGTTGGGAATTGAACTCAGGACCTCTGGAAGAGCAGTCAGTGCCCTTCACCACTGAGCCATCTTTCCAGCCCCTCAAATTATTCTTAATTCCCTTGTCCTTCTGCACTGTTGTCTCAGAGTTAGTAACTTGGCACTACATTGATTCTGAACCCCTGATTCATCTTCACAGATATGCAAATGAATTGAGTAAGGCTTACTAAGGCCACTACCATCAGGTACCTAGGTCTCTTCTCCCATCTGCTGTATGGGATGCCATGGAAGTATAAGTTAAGCTGCCATACTTGTCTCCATTCCCATGGTAACTTTCAAACTTCCCACTTCTTAGCTCTAGTCCACACATCGTGTGCTGCCAATCTCCTTAAAGCCCTTCAGAACCGGCAGAGACTTGAGATTGCTCTGAGACTACTGTCCTTCCTTCTCCTCGAGGCTTGTGTCCTTCTATTTAGTGATGATTTCTGCTTTTGCCTGTTTTTCCCCCAGTTTCCCCCCTCCCCCGCATCCCCCAAATCTCTGTTTTAGGAACTTTAAAGTTTCCTTACCTAAAACATTCCCTAACTCCTAACACTTTTCTTCCTGGGGTTTTAATGTAACTTCCCGAGAGGGGAACATGCCCTACCTTCCCCCTAAAGAAACCTTTCCTACTGATTTGCTTGGTTGTTGCCTGACCTTCTCCAGGTGGAAAGTCCCCCAAAGGCAAGGATTGATTCGTTTACTTTCTCTGTTCTTTATACTCCAAGTTTTGCATGGATCAGCACAGGGAAGGTGGGACCAGTAAGTGTGGAGTGATGAAAAGATACTTGTTTGTGATGCAGTTCATCTTTCCCTTCCAACTATACTTTTGTTGTTTGAATTTTACAACTTGGAAGGATTTTGTAATCTTTACAGAAGGCAGCTTAGGTAAAAATCAAAATTATCCTGCTGGTTATTGGCAGAAGAAAGACTAGAATCCTGGTCCTCTTACTCTCTCAGTGATGGAACCACTGTGTATATATGTATTCAAGGTAGAGAATTATTATCTGGAGGTGGTTTTATATACCTGAAACTAAAACTCCAGAAGCAGACCGGAGGATCACAAGTTCAAGACCAGGCTGGACTACATCAGACAGCCCTATTTTAGAAGGAATTGGTTCATTCCAGTTAATTCTACCTGGGTAAAGTTTCTTAGAACAACTGAGACCCAGTACCAGAACTTGATTGTAAAGTGTTTATAAGACGTGGTAGAGAATAGTGTTTCTTGGTATTTGCAAGCCAAGAACTAAAGATGATGGCATATCTTGTTGACCCTGCTTTGTCCTAAGGAGCATTATGTCTTATATGAGATGCAACCTTGCTCTCCAGAGCTCACTGAAGGTATTTTTCAGATGCAAGCACTGAGGATAGGCATTGGTTTCTGTCTGTGGGCTTTCAGGATATTTTTCCTGGTGCCAAGAGGCTTCTCTTCTCTTCTCTTCTCTCCTCCTCTTCTCTTCTCTTTTCTTCTTTCAGTTTCCTGATTTTGTTTCTGGCTGTTAGAAATTGCCAGACCTCACATGTGGGTGAACGACTGTTATACACATCTAAGACTCCTGGACTTTTATTCAATCTTCTTGTCTTTTGAAGGCCTTTAGCACTTAACATTTTAAAATTGTGTGTATGTGTGTGTGTTATGTGTATGACTTTGTGTGTGTCACACATGTTTATAGCTGCATCTGCACACATACACACATACATGTGGAGACAGACGTTTGTGTCAGATGTCTCTCTCAATTGCTCTCATTTTTTTGTGTTTGTTGTTTTGTTCTGTTTTATTTTTTGAGACCAGGTTTTTCCCTGAGCATTATCCATTTAGCTCCACTGGCCTGCCAGTGAACTCCAGGATTCTACTTGTCTCCCCACCACCACCGCAGTACTGGAAGTATAGCTGCCCAGCTTTTACATGGGTACTCAAGGAAAATTCTAAATACTATATGGCCTCAAATAGGGCATTCTAGGAAAATCAAAATTATGGAAGCAGTTGAGGGTGAGTTGAGAAAAGGACACAGAGGTTGAGAGGAGGACGAGTTAGTGATGCTCAGAGGAGGATGAGTTAGTGATGCTCAGAGGAGGGTGAATTAATGATGCTCAGGGGAGGATGAGTTAGTGATGCTC
>NW_021620775.1:1187254-1315553 GCF_004785775.1 Grammomys surdaster
GTGATGCTCAGGGGAGGATGAGTTAGTGATGCTCAGAGGAGGATGAGCTAGTGAGGTTCTGAGGATTTCTAGGGCCACGAGACCATGCTGTATGATTCCACAGGGACAGATCCATGTAGTTTTGTGTCCAAACAGTAAGAGTGAGCCCGAATGTCAACTTTGGTGGACTTTGGTGGAGGGTGTTGGTAGTTGTTGTTTTGGGGAGTACAGAGAATATGGGAATTCTCTGCTTTTTCTATTCAAGCTTGCTGTGGGCCTAAAGTCTATTTAAATCATACATTTTTTTTTCACTGAAACATTTAGACCTCGGAGCTAGAAACAGCTGTTTCCCAAACAATGCTAGGGGCAGGTCCAGTGCTCAGTGTTAAGGATGCTTGTCTATTAGCAGTGTGCACAAGGTGCCTCTGTCTCCCGTGGTACAGTAGCTCATCTCTTTTTGATGCTGAATATTTCATTGGAAGGCTGGACCATTGTTTATTAATTTATCTACTACGAGCATCTTAGCTGCTTCCAGGCTTGGGTGCTTGGGAGCAAAGCTGCACATGAACACCTCTGCAGAGTTGTATAGAGGGTAAGTTTTGAACTCCTTTGGGTCAGTGACAAGGGGCGCAGTTACTGTATCTTCTCACCAGCCTTGCGTGGGAGTTAGAAGATCCGCATCCTTGTCAACACTGGTGCTGACAGTGTCCTGGATTTTGATTATTCTGTGGTTGCTTAGTGATATTTCCTGGTGTCATTCTATAGTCCATCTTGTTAAATTTTGTTTTGTTTTGAAGCATCTTTATGCTTACCATCATCCACATAGGAATTATTAGTGAGATGTATGTCTTCATGTCTTTGACCAATTTTTAAAATCAGATCTTTTTATTGTTGGGTTTCAAAAATTCTTTATATATTTAAATAAGCATTTTTCCAGATAATTCTTTTCCAGCTATATTCTCCTGGTCCAGTTTGTCTTTTCTTCTTGGATTTGAGAACTACTATCTCATACACTACTTTTCTCTTTTGCCCAAATACCTGAACATGACATTACATATATTAATGATTCTGCAGAAGCATTAAAGACAAAATGTCACAAGTGGTGGTGGTGATATGGGACCATATATAGACTGTTGATGGGAATGCAAATTAACATAGCCATTATGGAAAAAAAATAGCATCCTCCAAAATGACAAGGCAGAACTACCATGTAATTCAGTGGTTCCTCTTCTGACTGTATCCAAAGGGAATGGAATCCGTATGGTGTAGAAAACCATGTCTCTGCCAGTGAGATGGCTCAGCAGGTAAAGGAGCTTCCTGGCAGTCCTGACAACCTGAGTTTGAGCCCCAGACCCACCTGGTGTATAGGAGATGAATAATTCCCCCACCATGTCCTCTGATCTCCACAGGTTCAAGTGGAGGTGCGTGCCTATACAGAGACAAACTGAGTAAATGTAAATTCAAAACTTAGAAGAAAAACCTGCCCTCTGATGTTCATTATAACATCTTTCACAATAGTCAAGATACAGAATCAACCCATGTGTCTGTGAACAGAAGAATGGATAAAGAAAAGGTGGTGTGCATATACAATGGAGCCATCCAGCCTTTTCAGAAAGGAAGTCTGGGACTGGAAGTGTGGTTCAGTGGCAATGTAAAGAACAGTCATGGGTTGTGTCTCCACTGCTGGGGCTGGTGGGGGCAAGGCCATGAACAAACCTGAAGTGTGCTAAGTGAAATTAGCCAAGCACAGACAAATAGTCCATGATTGCACGTCTATAAAAACGTGGAGAGGAGCAGAGAGCAGTGAACAGTAGTCGCAAGGAACTGGGGTGAAAACTTGAAAACCTTTTGTTAGAGGACACAAGGTAATCTTCCCCCTCCCTCCTTCCTTTCCCTCTTTAAAGTTTTGTTCGTTCGTCACAGTCTGCTGCACATGTTGTCACCCCAGCACATGTGTGGAGGTCAGAGACAACTAATGGCCATTGACTCTCTCTGTACACTGTATGGGTCCTTGGGGATTGAACTTAGGCCATCAAGCTTGGTCACCTTTCCCTGCTAAAGCACCTTGCCACCTCCCACTTCACCCCTCTTTTAAAAACAGGTTTTTGACTATATGTCCCCAGGTTTTCTGGAACAGATTCAGCCTCCTGAGTAGCTGGCACTGCAGGTGCATCCCACTCCATCTGGCTTGCGTACAGATTTTAATGAGATGGAGGAATAAGTCCAGGGAATCTAGTATACAACATGACTAGCCTTAATATTTTATGTGCTTGAAGTTACCAAGAGATTTGAGTGTATGTGTGTGTGTGTATGTGTATGTGTGTGTGTATATGTGTGTATATGTGTGTGTATATGTGTATGTGTGTGTATATGTGTGTATATGTGTGTATATGTGTGTGTATATGTGTGTGTATATGTGTGTGTATATGTGTGTGTATGTGTGTGTATGTGTATGTCTGTATGTGTGTATATATGTGTATGTATATGTGTGTGTATGTGTAAGTATGTGTATATGTGTGTGTATATATGTGTGTGTGTATGTGTGTATGTCTGTGTGTGTATGTGTGTGCATGTGTATGTGTGTGTGTGTGTGTGTACGAAGTAATGGCTGTGTCAAGCAACTTGATTTCACCTCCACAATGCATAAGATAGATCAAAATCATGTACATCATAAATACACATGATTTTGTTAACTTAATAGAGGACACACTGGGCAGTGGTGGCACACACCTTTAATCCCAACACTTGGAAGGCAGAGGCAGGCAGATTTCTGAATTTGAGGCCAGCCGGGTCTACAGAGTGAGTTCCAGGACAGCCAGGACTACACAGAGAAACCCTGTCTCAAAAAAAAAAATAGAGGCCACTTTGCCTCATCCTTTCTTATTGCCTTCTGGATTTGTCATGTAAAAGTGAAGGAGTGGAAACCTGCTGACAGCAGTTACTGTAAACGATAAAAAAGATCCATTGTGGGACTTCTAGCCAGAAGATGTACGTAGGCCTGAAAGATGAAAATTGGGCACATAGCTCAGACATGCAGAAGCACTCCTAACTATTAGGTAAAACAATGTAATCGCTGTAACAAGAGGACTCCCACAAGTCCTCAGCACACTTACGGGGACACAGGTCATCTGTGACCTTGCTGAGAAGGACTTTGTTGGCATTAAAAGAGATAAAAAGCCAAACTGCAGGACAGAGAAAGCATATAGAATGTGGACATGAAGATTGCAAGTGTAGGCAGCTTTTCAAGAAAATCAGTTTTAAAGCAAAGATGGGAACAGGGTAGACTGTGGGGATTTGTATATTTATGATTATACTTTAGAATAGCCTTGGGAAGAGGTTCATTTCTTGTGTGTGGCTATAAGACAGTGTTTAAATATTAATCACCAGCAGTAGTCGTTTGACAGGAGACCTATGGAAGTGCCTCTCAATAACCTGGCCCTTCCCAACCTTTGCAGTCCCTACACACTGAACCTCACTGTCGTCTTCTTGCTCTTTCATCGTAATAGAGTGACTAAAACACAGTGTTGTTTTCTCTAGTGTGGGCTTAGGAGACTTATATTATTTCCCATTATTTTCATTTTATTTGCCTTACAAAGATCATCTATTTTTAAACCTTTAATTAGTCTCCAGGCAGAGGTATGATGGCCAAAGAATCTTTCTCAGTCACAGACTTTGGTGTGTGTTGTGTTAGAGCCTCAAACTTTGTAGGTCTTTGTTCACACATCTTATTACCAAGTCCCTGCATTCTAATCTTAGTTACAATACAAATTAAAATGTCTACTGTTGTCAAAAAAAGGCTATTTAGAAAAACATTCAAAATTACCACCCCCTTTTCTGTTCAGTTTTGGATGGTAGGATGGCAAGGCTCCTAGCAAGCAGCGATTTCCAGTGCTGCCTCACAGAGCACTTGAACGCAGACCTAGACAGCTCGGGCCTAATTTTGGAACCAGCAGTCAAAGCAAGCTGTCCAAAGGGGTTCTGAGAAAAAGCAGGTCTTGAATTCACATTCTTCTGCTCAAAACTGTGTACAAAACTCCCAATGTTCCCCAGCAAACAATGCTGTTCTGGGGAAAAAGGACTCTCTGCCCTCACACTGCATAGCAACCCCTTGATGCTCTCCCTTGACCCCACTACCTACAAACCAGGTAAACTGTCAGTTCCCTTTCAAGGCTCACGCAAGAGCCCATTGGGATGGTCCATCAATAAAGATGCCTGTTGCCCAGTCTGTTAGTAGCCTCTCACCTCCAAATGCACACCCCAGCACATGCCCATACAGACAGGGTTTTTTGGGGGGAGGGTCATGAGAGAGGGGGTTGGTCTCCCTAATCTTGTCTAGCTTCTCTGTAGATACTCTGAGCTACACCCTTTCAATACTTTCTGCTAGTCTATGCCTGTCTATTCCTGGATGGTAATGACCCATTAAGAGTAGGTACGATCATACATTAAAATATTCCCAGGCTAAATACTCCTGGCTCCCTTAGCAGGGTATAATTGAAGTCCTTTCTGCCTGGCTGTGGTCCATCTTTCTAGTCCATCCTCTCTTCTCTCTGTGTCCCCTGCATTGGGTAAAGCTCAGCTGTCGTTCTTTTCTCTAGCCTAGGCCCAGCCTTCTGTGTCTGAACACCAACCTTCTAATGTTCTGCTCTGGAAGTCACATCCCACTTCCTACGTCCGTCTTTCCATATGTGCCTTTCGGTTCCTTTGAGCTCCTGCTACACCATGCTTACTCCTCCGATTTCATGTTGTTCTGCGCTGTGTGTGTTCCTGCCTCCTCTTTCCTGAACTATCATGTCTTTCTCATCCTCTCTAACACACGGAAGAGAACACGGGGAGTGCGGAGTGTTGGGTTTCTCAGGTTGAGGTATATGCGTGATTAAAGCATTAGCATGTGCTTCTAATCTGCAAAGGCCGAACCTTGTTATATCAGTTTACAACTGGATATAGGTGGAGGCACCAAGAAAACATTTTGTGAAGATTCTTATGCTTTGGACCTATTATTAAACAAAACATTCTAAGGACTGGAATGGTAGCTCAGTGGTTAGGGGGCACTTACAGAGGACCAACCCAAATGTCAGCTCACAACCATCTGTAGCTCGAGTTCCAGGAGATCAAATGTCCCTCTTTTAGCTTCTGTGTCCACCAGATATGCACATGCGACACATACATGCATTCAGGCAAAATACCCATACACATAAAAATACTTGGAAAAAAATTATTGTTGTTCTTTCTCGTCTCTAGATCTGGGCACCAGACACAAACTGCTGGATTGCCAATCTATGCAAAACCACCTCAGATCCAACAGAAACCGCAACAGTGTGATTCCAGCTGAGATTTTCCTCTCTGGGTAAGACCTTAAGTAGTCAGAGGAGGACAGGGACTAGTGACTGATCCGTGGCTCGCTCCTCAAGGAGGACTGGGGAAGGTTCGGCTCGAAAGGCTGGCTGCTTCCAAATGCTGGTCAGCAAAAATACAACGGCGTTTTCTGTTACTCAGTGGCCTGTGAGCCCATGGAGATTAAAATGTTCATTTCAGTAGATGTGTAGAATTTTCAGAAAGAGAAGTGTCAGAACACTGTATCTTCACCCAAAATAGCTTTCTGGAGGCACTGGGTGCCTGGATTTAGAAAGGTTAAAAATAAAAACAAAACATTTTTACATCTTTTTCAAACAGTGGTTTGAATAGGCTACACTTAGGGGCTGAGCACGGTAGCCTTATGCCTGTAATCTCAGGACTGGGGAGAGGCAAGGGGCTTACCCACCAGTTCCAGGCCTAGGGAGACAAAGTGAGACTCTGTCAAAAAGAGAGAGACTTGTGTCAGGTATGGTGGTGCTCACCTTTGATCCCAGCACTCGGGAGGTGGAAGTAGGCAAATCTCTATGAGTTTGAGGCCAGCTTGGTCTACAAAATAAGAAAATAAGTTTCAGGATAGCCAGGGCTGTTACACAGAGAAATCCTGTCTTGAAGAAAAACATGGGATAAGAGAGAGAGAGAGAGAGAGAGAGAGAGAGAGAGAGAGAGAGAGAGAGAGAGACTGACTCTGCTTTGTCCACTGGTCAGGATAGTTTCTTGTATAACCCAAACCGTCAATGTCTCTGTCAAGTTCTCATAAATTCCTGAGGATTTTCATCTTCTCTTCTCAAGTTATTGACTGATATTGAAAGGCTTAATGAGCAGCGTTTGTTATCCATATGCATCTTGATCTGCTTCTGGGAAGAATTTGGTTTTTGGCTGCTATTAAGTTTTAAGAGAACAGGCTGGGCAGTGGTGCCCACGTTTAGTCCCAGCACTAGGGAGGCAGAGGCAGGCATATCTCTCAGAGTTCCAGGCCAGCCTGGTCTACAGAGTGAGTTTCAGGATGGCCAGGGCTACACAGAGAAACCATGTTTCAAAACAAAAACAAAACAAACAAACAAAAAACAACCTTAAGAGAACACATTAAGAACACATTAATGCAGTGGCCGGCCTTCAGCAGAGGTGTGTTCTACTCTAGTTGCTGCCCTTGCACATTAATTTCCATCTTACATTCAAATAGCAACAGTGACACTCTGTTAAATAGTGTGAAGGAAAAGAACATCTTCGAACAGGGACTAGGGTGGTTTGAGGATATGGACTCACTGGTAAAGCCAGTGATGGCAGAACATGGCTGCCATGTTACCACACACGACAGGCTTCAGTCGTCCCTGAAAACTGACACAGTAAAAGTGTGCAGTACATAGGCCATCTCTAGGAAGCCCAAGGGCCTGCAACCCCATCTTCACTTTTTACCCAGATGTAAGGAGCCGCCATTAGAAGATGGCGCTTGTTCCCTCTGTTTGAGGTGGAAAACAGCTGCATTCAGGGTTGTAAACACCTGCTGTGAGCCTGTGTATCTTTCAGAAGCAGCTCCTCACCCTCCCAAGCAGTATGTAAATGAAGTTCTGCAAGAAGCACCAATTAGACATTTATACACAGTTGTGATAACTATTTAAGCAGCACCCATTTCAGGCTTGGGGTCTTTCGCTTTACAATCAATGGTGTGTTCCCCAATAAAGTGCGTGAGGAAGGATCCTGTTGTTGCGTCATCCTTGCTGGCGAGGTGGGCGCATCAAGTGGTGCCAGAAACCCGGGAAGATTTACATCACAAGGCACCAGCGAAGACCCCCGGACTTAGCTACGGGAGGATTCAGAACTGATCGCACGGGAACGGCGGTACCGGTAAGCCCCTGACAAAGAAAAAAGACATGCTAGTTCTAGGAGTTCATCCAGTGATTGTTGCAGTCATCCTACTGTTTGTTTTTGTTGTCGATTTGGGGATTTGTTACTGCTTGAATTGCCATCGCCCAGGGCATGAGTGCATCTGTTGGGAGTAGCTTTCTGACAGAGCTGTAAGGTGGGGGTTTATAACCTCGCAGGCTGACCTGTGTATCAGTCTCTTGTAGATAAAAGAGCAACATGGGGGTTGGACACTCTGCGCCTGTTATTAGAGCCTTGCAGGAGCTTTTGAAAGAACGAGGGCTGAAAGTTTCAGAAACTACATTAAAAGGCTTCTTTGAGGAAATAGATCGGATAGCTAGCTCCATGGTTTGCTCCAACGGGGTCACTAACCATTGGCAGCTGGGAGAAATTAGGGAGAGATATTGAGAGAGAAGCAGAAAAAAGAAAGCTAAAAGCAGGGACAAAGCCACTATGGAAACTAGTTAAAGCATGTATTCAAGACCAACGTTGTGAGAAGGCAGTACGTGAAGGGCAGCGTGCACTGGCTGAGCATCAAGACAGCATGTCAGAAACAGAAAAAGGAGATGAGTCAGGGGCCCGTGCCCAAAATGAAATAGAGGAAAAATTAGGGGCACGAAGGGAAAAGAGCTCTAAAAAGGAAAAAAGGAAAACGTAAGGATCCGGAGGCGGAGCGCGCGCAAAGTAACATCTAACTGCCTCTACAAGAGTTTGAACTTTTAGATAAAGTCAAGGTCCTCGACAAAAGAGGAGATAAAAGTTCCCAAGTGAACTGGGATAATTAAGTCCTCAGGACATGGCTATTTTGCTCTTCTCTGTAGATAAAGAGAGAGCAGGCAAGTTCGTGGTGTAGCGAACCGAAAGTGATTCTTTGGGAGGAATTTAGTTATGGGCGCTGCTCAGTCGCACCCAATTTTTTTGGCTCTTCAGGAGCTGCTTTTATCAAGGAGTTTTAAGATAAAAAGCTCAACTCTGTTAACATTTTTGAATGAATGCGATACCATTGCACCCTGGTTTGCGGTATCAGGAAATCTTACAGTATCCTGCTGGGATAAGCTAGGAAGAGACTTTGCTCAGGAACAGGGAACTTTGCAGAAGTTAGTGAGAAACTGTTTGGAAGATCAGAAATGCTGTAAGGTAGTTGAAGAGGGACAAACGGCCTTGGAAATGTTGCAGGAGCAGAGATTGGAGAGGGCTGCAGGTGAGAAGGGAGGCCTCAGTTCCTCCAGCTTATCTTGAAGCTGCCCAGGCTCCTCAGCCTGCTCAGCCTGCCAAGGTCGTCATTAGCATACTTTCTTCTGAAAAACTAAGCACTGCCAAAGAGTTGTGGGCTTAGCAGATAAGGACACTAACATGCTAGCTTGGCTCATAGTGAGCGGGGCAGTGGTACTTTGCTGCCCCCGACTTTAGAGTGGCAGGGGTCCTAGTAGGGCAGTGCAGAGAAGTAAGTGAGAGTAGTAAATGGAAACCTGAATCTTTTTTTTTAGAAAAAATTAAAAATTACTCTGAGGTAAAATGTTTAAATAACTTTTCATCTTTAAGCTTGTCTCTCTGGCAGAGCTTCTGTCCTAAAGCTAAGAGTAGAAGCAGGATTATGAAGCTTCTCATTCTTTACAAGGATTGGGGTATGAAGCCACTCCTAGCATAAGTGCAAAAGAATTAGTGTGGAGAGATCATGAGGGAAGACAAGGTAGATTTCAGCCTTATGTTTTACCATTACCAGTGAACCTCTGGGGAAGAGACATCCTAAAGGGCATGGAATAAGACTAACCAATGAATACTCTGCTCAGAGTCAGAAAATGATGAAAGACATGGGATATATTCCTGGGCTTGGCCTGGGAAGGTTTCATATTGAGACCAAAGGTCAGACCCACACAAAAGGGCTGGGTTTTTCCTAGAGGATGCAATACCCATACCGTGGAAATCAGAGGACGACGTGTGGGTTCCTCAATGGCCTCTAACCTCTGAAAAATTAACTGCTGCTAAAGCTCTAGTAGATATACAGCTAGTCCTTGGACATTTAGAGCCCACTCAATCTCCTTGGAATACTCCAATTTTTGTTATTAAAAAGAAGTCTGGAAAGTGGAGACTTCTACATGATTTAAGGGCTATTAATAGTCAAATGCAAGTTATGGGAGCCACTCAGCGTGGTTTACCACTTTTATCAGCATTACCTAAAGAATGGAAATTGATAATTGTAGATATTAAAGATTGTTTCTTTTCAATACCTTTAGTAATAGAAGATAGACAAAGATTTGCCTTTACGTTGCCATCCATTAACCATGAGGAGCCAGATTATAGATATCATTGGAAAGTCTTACCTCAAGGTATGGCTAATAGTCCCACGATATGTCAGTTATATGTGGGAAAAGCCTTAAGAATTATTAGAAATAAGTATCCTAAATTGAGAATTTGCCATTATATGGATGATGTATTGCTTTGTGGATCTAAGGATGAAGATTTGTGCCTTGCCTATGCAGATTTAATAAAAGTATTTGAGAGTAAAGGTTTATTTATCGCACCAGAAAAGGTGCAGAAAGGCAACGTAGGAGCATTCTTGGGAACTAATATACATTCTCAATTTGTTTCCCCACAGAAAATTACCATTCGTAGGGACCACCTTAAAACATTAAATGACTTTCAAAAACTTTTGGGAGATATTAATTGGATACGTCCCTATCTCAAAATTCCTTCAGCTGAATTAAAGCCTTTATTTGCTATATTAGAAGGAGACAGTCATATCTCCTCACCTAGAAAACTAACCTCTGCTGCCATAGTAACTCTGCAGAAAGTAGAAGAAGCCATACAGCAAGCTCAATTAGTGAGAGTTCAGCCTAATGAACCTATTTTCTTATGTGTTTTTGACACGGTCACATTGCCTACAGCAGTGTTGTGGCAGCAGGGACCGTTGCTCTGGATTCATCCTCATGCATCACCAAATAAAACCTTAGATCATTATCCTACAGCTGTAGCAGAATTGGCATTAAAAGGATTGCAGGCTTCTTTGACACACTTTGGGCAATACCCTGATACGCTTGTAGTTCCATATACAGCCCAACAAGTTCAAGTGCTTTGCACAGTGATAGATATGTGGGCTATACTGAAATGTGTTTTTCCAGGTCATATCGATAATCACTACCCGCACCATCCGTTATTAGTTTGTGTCAAAACATCCTATAATTTTTCCTAAAGTAACTGCCAACGCCCCTATTCCAAAGGCTATAGATATCTATACAGATGGATCAAAGTCAGGCATTGGATGTTATGTGGCTGATTTTGCTAGCCCAGTAAAGTTTAAATTTGCTCCAGACACTCCGCAATTGGTAGAGTGTCAAGTGGTTTTAGAAGTCTTCAAGGCTTTCCCTGGTCCTATAAATATCATTTCTGATTCCCACTATGTGGTGAATGCAATTTGTATTTTAGAGGTCGCAGGCACAATAAAATCAACCAGTCCTGTGGCCCCCATTTTGAAACAAATACAACAGTGTATTTTATCTAGGAACTCAAAATTTTTTATTCAACATATTAGAGCCCATACCTTACTACCAGGTCCCATGGTGCTGGGTAATGCTTTAGCTGATGCAGCTACTCGCCAAGCGTTCCCTGCTTTGCAAAAGAATCTTACAGCTGCTCAGGAATTTCATAAACTGTTTCATGTTCCAGCCTCCACTCTCAGACTTAAATTTGGTATCCCAAGAGCTGAGGCTCGAGATATTACATTAAACTGCCAGAAATGTGTGGAATTTCACCACCCTCCATGCATTGGAGTAAACCCAAGAGGGCTTAGACCTTTAGATGTCTGGCAGATGGATGTGACACATATTAAACATTTTGGGAAATTACAATATATTCATGTATCTATAGATACTTGCTCTGGTATTATCCATGCTACGCCTATGGCTGGAGAAAAGGTTTCTCATGTTATTGCCCACTGTTTAGAAGCTTGGGCAGCGTGGGGTAAACCGCGTCTGCTAAAGACAGATAATGGGCCTGCGTATACAGCTAAAACTTTTGTACAATTTTGTGCACGCATGCAAGTGCAGCATCGTACTGGATTACTATACAATCCTCAGGGTCAAGGCATCATTGAAAGAGCCAATCTAACTTTGAAAATGTATCTGCAAAAACAAAAAGGAGGAATTATGGAATCATCACTGGCTCCTAAAGCAGCCCTGTCTCTAACTCTATTTACACTTAATTTTTTAAAACTGGATGAGAAGGGGCTGACTGCTGCTGACAGGCATAGTAATCCTGTGGAAGAGACACGGGAAACGGTGAAATGGAAAGATGTATTGACAAACTCATGGAGAGGCCCGGATCCAGTGCTTACCAGATCCAGGGGAGCTGTTTGTGTTTTCCCACAGAAGGAAGAAAATCCTGTCTGGGTGCCAGCAAGATTAACCAGAGTTGTTGTGGAGCCAAGGACATTTTCTAAGAAGAATGAAGAAGCTGTGGTGGACACTTTTAGTTATGATGACTTATGAAGAAGTGCTAAGTATTCAGTTATGGGCAATAGTTAGATCTTGGCCCGTACCTATGCCCGTTCATGCTAATTCTACTGTGTTGCCATTGTTTACTTCTACTCAGTGTTTTATGGAAGTCCCATGTGCTATGCCTATGGGACAAGAGCCTGTTTTATACAATGCCACTGCATTTCCATTGAATTTTACTCTCTGCTTTACTACTAAGGCTAAAGCTCATACTCCGTGTATTGTACTCAGGAACACCACGTTAACAAACTGGGTGGATCCTGTCTCATTTAGCAAGGTTGGTGCAGGTGTCAGCTGGTAAGATGGAAAGTTCAGGAAATATTGCTAATAATGACAGGGCCTTATTAAATATAACTACCATGTTGCTTCGGAGTAATGTTACCGCACCTTGGACATCACAATGGCTCAACCGTAATGCAACATACAAGAAAGTTTTACCTTGGTGTCCCCCTGATCTATCTTTTCCTCCAGTTTTTATGCCATGTCAATCTAAAGAATCTCCTGACATGGAGATTGCTTCAGGATTTGCCCTTTCACCTCCTATAAAATGGGCTGCTATCAACAGGACTGGTATTCGAACAGGAAGGCGAAATATATGGCCCTTTTATCAATGGATACTAACAAATATAGCTGGAGCCAGTACTAGCCTTTCTGCATTTGTCTCTATGCAAGGTCTATATCATGTGATACAAAATATCTCAGCCACCCGTTCTAATAATAGCTATCCTTATCTGGATAGGATTAAGGTAAATGGCGAGCTGGTGAGTTCATCTGCCCCAGCTGCCCCTGTATGTGTTTCACCCCCATTTTTCTTTATATTGGCTGAGTTTGAGAATAATACAAGTTTTCTGAACTGTAGCGCAAATAATGTTACCTGCTACTTAGCTGAATGCTGGAATGGTTCTTTTTCTTTGGCCTTAATAGTACATATACCTACTTTTGTGCCAATGCCTGTGGAAGCAGATCCAGATGATTTTCCTATAGCCACTTTATTTAGACAAAAAAGAGATTTTGGTATTACAGCTGCAATTGTGACCACTATAGCAGTATCAGCAGCAGCCGCTGTGACTGCAGGCATAGCAATGGCCAATCAAGTAAATGCAGCTCAAACTGTTGATGCTTTAGTAGAAAGAGCTTCGGATGCTTTGGTTACACAGCATCAAATGAATGCTCATCTCACTTCTGGTATTCTTCTGGTTAATCAGAGAGTGGATCTTCTTCAAAGCAAATTGGAGGAGATTGTAGATATTGTACAGCTAAGTTGTGTTAGTCATACTAAACATATGTGCATTACCCCATTGAGGTATGATAATTCTGCTTTTAAAGATGGTAACCTGTGGGGCTGGAGAGATGGCTCAGCGGCTAAGAGCACTCACTGCTCTTCTAGAGGTCCTGAGTTCAATTCCCAGCAACCACATGGTGGCTCACAACCATCTGTAATGGAACTTGATGCCCTCCTCGGATAGGTCTGAAGACAGTGACAGTGTACTCATAAATAAAATAAATCTTAAAAAAAAAAAAAAAAGATGGTAACCTGTTGTCTAATTTTTTAAAAAGGCAATTGGTCTCAGCAAGCGGAGCGGTTGCAGAATCGTCTGTTGATGGAGATTACCGTACTGAATGGAACCCGCATCAATCCTATCACTATGGGAGATTTCACTTCTTGGCTAATTTCTGCATTTTCCTACTTTAAGGAATGGATAGGGGTAGTTCTCTTTGGGGCTGCAGTTTGTTGCGGACTGGTATTGTGTCTATGGTTGCTTTGCAGACTTAAATTTCATCAACGAAGAGACAAAGTACTAATTGCTCAAGCATTGCTAGCCCTCGAACAAGGTGCATCTCCCGAAATTTGGTTATCCATGTTAAAGAAATAGCCAGCAAACAGATCCCTCAGCCATTGCACCCCAAGGGCTCAGCCCATTGCACTGGGTCGGTGAGGAATCTTAGCCTGGCTGGTCCTTGTCTGTGTAGCTCTGGTACCTGAATATTGAGGCAAACAGCCCTTGCACCCCTGGGAGATGACTCCATTGCACAGGGACGGGTGTTTGCATCTCTATCTGTCTCCCTTAGCCCTTGCACCCAGAGGACTTGTTTCCATTGCACCTGGTAGGGTAGGGAAGACTGTATTTAACTATCAGTCCTTGATCGCTTATTCCCCCAAGATGGAATTTGCTTGATCGGGCTTGAGTTTGAGTCATGATTGGTACCGCGCCACACAGGCCAAGGTCAGCTCCATCTTAATAAAACAAAAGAAGGAATAGCAGCCTTGAACTTCAGTTCTTGCACCTCTTGGGGCTCAGTCCCATTGCACAAGAGAGAATGAGTCGAGCTGCCACAATTTTTCTCAGGCCAGCTGCCATTGATCCCAATGACGGGAGTAGGTTGATGCCATAAGCCAGGGGCACATCATCTAGGATTATAGGTAGTGAGTTAACCCCATGACGGGAATAACGAGTGGCTATGACCTGGGTGCACATTCTCTTACACAGAGAATGCCAGGCATGGGTGCAACCCTCGTAGCCTAAGACAGGGAACTCGCCCTTCCTTATTAGAATTTTGTCCTGTTGATGCTGGCTATGGAGGCACATCAACTAGCCTAAGACAGGGACATTGGCCAGTGGCTGCTCTTAAAAAATAAAATAGGGGGAGATGTAAGGAGCCGCCATTAGAAGATGGCGCTTGTTCCCTCTGTTTGAGGTGGAAAACAGCTGCATTCAGGGTTGTAAACACCTGCTGTGAGCCTGTGTATCTTTCAGAAGCAGCTCCTCACCCTCCCAAGCAGTATGTAAATGAAGTTCTGCAAGAAGCACCAATTAGACATTTATACACAGTTGTGATAACTATTTAAGCAGCACCCATTTCAGGCTTGGGGTCTTTCGCTTTACAATCAATGGTGTGTTCCCCAATAAAGTGCGTGAGGAAGGATCCTGTTGTTGCGTCATCCTTGCTGGCGAGGCGGGCATGACACCCAGACTCCATGAATTAAGAAAGAACGGGGAGGACTCTGTCTCTAGGGAAGACAGGAAGGCAGTGGGCTCCAGTAGTTCCTTTCTGAGTAAGCACCTTGCTGTTTGAAACTCTCGGGAGGCTTCACCTACTAAATATCCAAATTCCATGACACGACACAAAACTGTACTCTAGCCTCTCAGGTTAAAAGCATTGTTTTGGGCCAGGCATGGTGGCACACATCTTTAATCCCAGGACTCCAGAGGCAGAGGCAGGTGAATTTCTTAAGTTTGAGGCCAGCCTGGGCTACATAGTGAGTTCTAGGCCAGCCAAGGCTACAGGGTAAAAAAACAAGGGCTTGCTGAAGTAATAGCTCAGGGCTTCAGAACAGCATTTATTCTTGCAGAGGGGAGAGCCTGGGCTCAATTCCCATTACCCACGGGGCAGCTCACAGGTTTCCATAGGTCCAGTTCCGGGGATCCAACGCCCTTTTCTAACCTCCACTGGTACTAGGCACACACAGGGTGCACAGACATACATTCTAGCAAAGCACTCATATACATAAAGAAAATAGAAATAAGTAAGGGACTGGAGAGATGGCCTAGTCAGAAGGAGCACTGGCTGCTCTCCAGGGCACCCAGCTTCACTTCCCAGCGACGACATAGCCGCTCACGACCATCTGTAACTCTAGCTCCAGGGGTTCCAATGCCCTCTTCTGGCTTCCAAGGGCATTCAACCCAAACACCAGAAACAGATACAGAAAAACATTGCTTTTTATGTTAATAAGTAAAATTTGCATCCTCTGAAATAATCCCACGGTAATGAACTTAGTTCACTGAACATCTTAATTACTAATAGCAAATGGCCAACGCTGAGCACTCCTGTTCCAGAATGTGTCCTATGGGAGGTCATATACATCCACACACACACACACACACACACACATATACACACTCACACACACATACACACACTCACACACATATACACACTCACACACACATATACATACACACACACATACACACACTCACACACATATACACATTCACACACACATATACACACTCACACACAGACACACACAGACACACAGACACACACATATACACACATACACACATACACACACAGACACACATACATACACACACAGACACACAGACACACACATATACACACATACACACAGACACACACAGACACACATACAGACACACAGAGACACACACACATACACACACATACACACATACACACACATATACACACACATACACACACATATACACACACATACACATACATACACACACACACACACACACACACACTCCAAAACAACCAAAAGAAGGTAGGTTCTGTTATTACCACTATTTTACAAACAGCAATGCTGAGAATGTCAAGGCCATGCAGTCAGTAACACATCCAATAATCCAACCCAGATAGTGTCTAGGGCACGTAGTCTTGGCACAGGTTTACCAAGTCATTGTTACAGCTGCCCTTCTGCATGGCCATTTGTGCCCACTATGTTCTTACTGAGAACATTCTCCAAGCTTTCCACTTGACGTGTCTGTCAGCAGCATCTGCCACATGCCACTGTCACCCACCATGAGGCCTTTTGCTTTCCCCCTCCCCTTCCCTCCTCCCTCTCCCTCTTCCCCCACTCTTCTTCCTTCCACATCCCAAGCTCATTCCCTCCTCAGCCACGGAAACGCCCTGCCTGGGCTGCCCTTTCTCCAGTCACAGTCTCATTTGCTCCATGTTAACTCCTCTGTCCCTCTCATCCTTCTTCCTCTTGCCCTGTTTTTCTATGTAGCCAAGGCTGAGCTTGAACTTACGACTCTCCTTCCTCCTCCTCCAAGTGCCAGAAGTGCGGGGGACATGCACTGCTAACCATGTCTAGTTTCTGCAGTGCTCAGATCAAAACCAGCACTCTCCTAACCAAGGCTGTAGCCTGTTCTTGAAATGATTTATTGTTTGTTTTTCTCACCTCTGCTGGAAGGCAAACCAAGCAGGGTGTGTGTGTGTGTGTGTGTGTGTGTGTGTGTGTGTGTGCCTGTGTGTTGGGGGGAGTGTCTTCCTCATGTAACTAGAATAGAGCTAGGCCTCTCACAGGCGTCAATCAAATGAATCTTTTTTTTTTTAAGGAATCTAGAGTTAGACAAAACAATGTTGGATACTCTTTATAGTTGAACTAGTCTCTGAAATCAGTACTTGAAATAGATTGGATCATAGATGGTTGGGACTAAAGGGAAACCCAAATCCCCTCCCCCTCCTAACCCGGGCCTGGCCTGGTTTGCCTGATGTCATCTGTTTATTTCTTCTCTGCCTTCGTGGTGGTTAGAGAATCTTTCTGAAATCGCTCTCTGCTGCAATCATCATGGCAAGCAAACCACAGCCATGATGGACCTTATATTTTGGATTTTTTAAAATTAGTACTGGCTCTAACTCTCATTGTTTCAGAGACCAGCATGTTTTTATCCATGGCTAAAACCTTGAAATATTTATAAACCTGTCTGTTTCTCATTCCTCATGTGGCTAGAATATTTAGCTAAACCCAAATGTTTACTTCCTCAGAATGAATTCATTTTTCAATGGATTGAAGATCTCATCTTCTCTTATAAACTAATTCATGACTCTGGCTCTTGGCTTATTTTGTGAGGATAACGATAGTCACTGCTTCAGAAGACCATTCTGACGGGTAAAGAGATTGTGGGAGGCACCTGACACAGAAGACTCAACACAGTAGCTCTGAACTGTGTACACCTCCATTGCTGTTGGTACCTGGTCTAACCTGGACCAACTGCCACCTGGGTTACCCAAATCTTCAAACTGGTCTCCTACTGTTTATTCCTCATAATGGAGTAATAGTGGACCTCTTAAAATCGATGCCAGATAGTTGTGGGGTCAGGCACTGTTACGCCAGATGCTGAGGTAATAGGATCTCAAGTTTGAGGCTAACCTGAGCTACATAGTCAGCTGTTAACTCAGATCATTCTTCCTAGTTACAGGCAAAGTAATAGAACCCTGCTCCTGAAGGTGCCCATGGCCTAATCTCTGGATGCTACAAATGTATGATTAGTGTATGCTAGGCATCACCTGACCACGGAGCATTATCCCTGCCCCTGAGTATTACAGTATATAACTGAAGTCCCTTACAGATGTGAATGAGTGTCTTGGCACAGAGAGACTATTCTGGTTCTTTCGAATGGTCCTTCAAAGTGATGAGCCTTCCTGGCTGTGGTTGGGAGGAACTGTGAGCCAGCTGCTCTGAGGCTGCCTTTGAAGATGGAGGAAGGGGCTCTCTAGAAAGCAGGGAGGCAAATCTTCCCCTTGTGAGTCCTGAAGAAACACAGCCCTGTCAACGTGCTGATTTTTATCTCAGTTAACTTCTGACCTCTGGAATTGGAGAATAAGTTCGTGCTGCTTTAATTAATGAAATCTGTGGTAACAGCAGGAACAGGAAGCTAATAGATCTGCCCCCTCTCAGAACCCCGAAGTGGCTTGCCAGATCATATCAGGTTTTAAAATGGTGACCTGCAGTGCCCCAAGTCCCTGACTTCATTTTCACGGACGCACCCTTTTTTCTTCTGCTACGGCCACACTGGCCCCTGGCTGTTCTTCAGTTTCCATTCATGCTCTGTGCACCAGCTTCCTCTTCCTGGACTGATTCACCCCAGGGATCCACAGGGCTGTTCCAACACTCCCCTTGCTCCCTGCTAGGGTGTCACTTCTATGAGCCTATCCCCTGACTAACACAAATAGTTTCTTGTGCCGTGTTCTGTGACGCATCCTGCCACCTCACCCTTTGTGGCTGCCTGACCGCCATTTGGTCATCTCCACCTCCCCCTTTACAATCTCCAAGCTTTTGGAAGCAGAGATATTTTTTCTCCCTGTGATACTCTATCCTTGCATCATAAGTGATCAGTAAATAATTTATTAGGTTGATTGAATGGGCGGTTGAAAAAGAGAGACGGGAAGAAAAGAAAGAACTCTGTGGGAACACAGGGCAGCATGAGGGAGGGTAAGAGACCCAAGAGTAAGAAAAAAAAAAAGCCCAAGAGGGACTTCGCTGAGTAAAACAAAAGCAGTGACATTGCAAACAAAGGGAGCTGCATGTGCAAGGTCATGAAATGTCCCGAAGGCTGCAGTACACAGGGGCAGGGTAATGAGGCCATGACACTATTCTAAAAAGCTGGAGTATGGGTGGAAGAATGACTTCATGGCCTCTAGGGCAGCCTCTGGATCCTGACAGCTGCTTGGGCTCCACCTTACTCCTGCTGGATCCATGCTGTGGGCCTTCAGTGCTCAGCTTACCATCTCGGGAAGGTGGAGAAGGTAGGGACCCTGAGAGTATGACTCACGTAGGTCTTAGATGCATGCCAGGACAGTGCTGTAGTGTGGCTTTACTGTGATGGTATTGGCAACAGAGATGTCATGATGTTAATGGGGACGATAACATGATAGGACCTATCTTGTTTCCTGTGTGTGTGTGTGTGTGTGTGTGTGTGTATGTGCATGTGTAGTGTTTGTGTGTGTGTGCATGTGTAGTGTGTGTGCGCGTGTGTGTGTGCATGTACATGTGCGTGTGCTTTGTTGGTTTTTTGAGACAGGCTTCTGCTCTGAAGACAAGGCTGGCTTCAAACTCACAATCCTGCCCCCAGACCCAGAGTGCTGAGATTTCAGTTTTAAAGGCTTAATATAGCTTCAGACCAGAGAATGACAAGGAGGGAAAAATAAATGGTGTCAGAAAAGAGCTTTGCAAAGACTCTGAGTTCGTCTTAGAATGAAGAATGGTTAGTCCTATTTTCAGAAGGTTTCACTGCACAACTAGAGGTCCGATGGTTCCGTGTCGGAGCACAATGAGCTTTTGCTGCTGTGAATGGTGATTTAAAAACCACAGGTTGTGACTCACTAATTGGCCACAGATCAACTTGATAGGTCAAAAGCAGCTTTGCAAAAGCAGTAATAGAAAACAGAGCACGTGGTTTGGAAAGGGAAAGTCATGTCTCTGACATTTCTGTCCATTTTCATGCTTGGATTGACCCTTGCGCATGCGTATATTGCACCCTCTTTCATGGATCACCAGGATGTGCATTTCTGGCCAGAAGTTCTGGTTTCACAAGTATGAGAAACACTGCTTGAGGGAACCTGCTGTGTTTCTTGTCCTGCAAGCTGGTTGTGTCACCACGGGGGCGAGTCCTTTCCAGGATCTCTGACATTCTTGCCTTGCTGTGAAGTCACGAAGGAGTTAAAGGAAATCTTCCCCATTTGGGCGTTGTGGCCAGATGTCTTCCCAGGGTCACAGTGAGTGAAGAGACAAGGACCGAAACCATTCCTCAAGGGTTAGCCATAGTGAATAATTGGCACAGCACAGCCACACAGCTCAGCAGCTGCGGGAGGCGACTCCAGATCCCAAAGAACTTTGTGTTTCCAAAGCCCGGAGTAGGAGGAGAACTGGGGAGGTGTGAATTGGTTATCTCCATAGTACCGCCTACCGCACTGCCTCTGAGAGTCACGCAGCTGACAAGCTGCCCACCGCTCATTGGCAATCACCACCCCCACTACCTCGCCAATATGTGTCTACTGACTGCTTCCTCTCTCCTGGGTCGCCAAGATGTGCATTTCTGGCCACAAGTCCTGTTTTCACAAATATGAGAAACACTGCTTCAGAGAACCTGTTCTGCTTCCTGTCCTGCGAGCTGCCAATCATGGAATCATCTGGAAAGGAAAAGGAGTTGCAATGTCCATCAGAAGGGGGAAGTTCCCACATTCTGCAGTCACCTCTACTGAACTTCTTTTCCTGTAACCAGCATGGAGAGGGGGTGCCTCTGGCTGGTCATTTGCAGTTTAGTGCCAGTGCTACCCCACACCTGTTTATTTGGGGCACCCACATCACTGTCTGTTAATTTCACTCACATACGTCTTCCAGTTCTCAGAGAAAGGTGAGAGAGCCAGGAGTCAGGATTATCTGAGGGACCAAAGCTGTGGTATCCGGACCAGAGAAGCTGTGGTGAATTTCTATTGTTTGAATCTAGTATTTTCTTTGTTGTTCTGGTCAAATACCTGCCAGAAACACTTTAAGACAGAAGGGGTTTATTTTGGCTCATGGCTACTCTGTCCATCTTGGTGGGAAAAGCATGGCAGAGTTCACAGAGGTAGGAACCAGTTGCAGAGGGAGAATCCAAGAGCATGCTGGGAGGAGAGGTGGGTTATAACCTTCGAAGTGCCCAACACACACACACACACACACACACACACACACACACTACCCAGGCCTTACCTCTTACTGGTTCCACAGCCTCCCTAAACACAGCCACCAAATAGGGACCAAGTATTCAAAACACGAGCCCGTCGGGGCCACTCGGGTTGAAGCCATTGCAGCTCCAGTGCGGCCAGCTTTGAGGAAGGTACGTGTGAAGATCTGTAGGACCCTCGGAGGCACGGAGGTTGCTAGAGTGACTCCTGTGCTTATGACCATGTTTTCTCTAACAGTCTACTCTGTGTGCTCTGTTTTTACTAACTAGAAACCTCTCCCTTCCCACTGCATCCCAGCGTGCACACATCTGTTCCTCCAGATGCATGGCTTGGGACTCAAAGAATTTTGGCAAGTATGCATTTTGGTAATGTCAACATGAGAAATGTCAATATTAGAATGTTTTTAAATGAGTGCTCTTCTCTGGTGAGATGAAACTTTTTTTAAAGGCTTTCTCTTAGGGGATTCTGAACACATTTAAAGGGAAGACAGCAGTAAGTAGGTGGCTTGTCTTGAGAGATTAAGGAACAAGGCATTTCCAAGTCATTGTTTGCAGGGGCTTGGGAGACCAAGTTCAATCTTCCCTAGTAAGCAGCACTTTGACTTTGTTTTTATTGTTGATAAAGAAAATAAATAATGTATTTTAAATTTTAGCCCAGAAATTAACAGCTTGGCTTTATCTAATAGAAGCAAGTTCTTCACATGAAGAAAAGATAGTTACTTCTGTTTGCTCACACACACACACACACACACACACACGCAGCTTAAAGATTCGGAGGCAATGGAAGGTTGATATTTGGAAGCAAGCGCAGTGACTGTGGTGGTGGCCTCTGGCAGCTGAGGACAAAAGCTCCGAGTCTAAGGCTTGAGCCCTGCTGGGATCTGTAGCAGTGTGTGTGTGTGTGTGTGTGTGTGTGTGTGTGTGTGTGTGTGTATGTGGTGGGGGAGGGAGTTACCCTCCATCACACCCTGCTCTGTGTGTCCAATAAAGTGTCAGGAACATAAGCAATGCAACAGAACCACTCCTCTCCCGCACTGTTATCTGGACAAAACCTCTCTTCACATTTGGAAATACCAAAATTCGTTTTAAAATCATAAAAGCAAGGGACTGAGGGGTTATCTACCTCAGTAGCAGAGTATGGCTTCACACATGGGGTATGCTTCAGTGTCACCCCCACCACTGATACACACCCAAAACAACCAATGCAGTAGACATAACATAAAGTGTAGGACTGGGGATATAGCAGGGTGCTATAGCATCTGCTCAGCCGACATGAACCCTTGCATGCCATCCTCAGCACCCCAGGAGGAAAGACGGCAGTGCATTTGGTGTCCACTCAGAACAAATACCCAAATGTCCCTGTGGTGATGCTAATGGTCTTACATGAACATGCTCAAGACCATGGATTTAGCACAAAAGCTAGGTTTCTGTAGAATTGCAGGCTACCTGAGGAAGAGCTGGAATTCAAAACTACGTTCTCTTCCATCTGACATGCTGCCAAGAGGTCTTTGCTCAGTTGAGGTGAATCACGGCACTTTTTGTCTTCTCCTTGTTCCAAACAAAGATGGAAACAAGCTTCATGTCTTGGCATACCATTCGTGATTTTTCTGTATCACTGTCTTAAAACGTTTTATTCTCTGATTTTTTAAAAATTTTAAATGTATTTGTTTGTTTTGTGTTTGAGACAGGGTCTTTCTATGTAGCCCTGGCTATCTTAGAACTCACAATATAGACCAGACTGGCCTTGAACTCATAGAGATTCATCTGCCTTTGCCTCCTGAATGCTGGGATTAAGGAGTTCTCTACCACACCTAACCCTTTTACATTTTTTAAAAAGACTTTTATTTTATGTGTATGAGTGTTTTACATGCATGTAGGTCTGCACACCATGTGCATGTCTGGTGCCCCGAGAGCCAGAAGAAAGCACTGAATGCTGTGGTGGGTTGACTAAGAACGCCCCCCCCCCCACACACACACAGGCTCATTTATTTGAATGCTTACTTGCTGCGGAATGACGCTGTTTAAAAGGATTAGGAGGTATGGCCTCTTCTTGTGTTCTAGTGCTGTGAAGAGACACTATGATCACTGCAATGCTTATAAAGAAAACTATTCAATCAGGGGCTGGCTTACAGTTCAGAGGTTTACTCCATTAGTCCACTGTCACTGTGGCAGGCAGCAGGGTGACACACAGGCAGACATGGTGCTGGAGAGGTAGCTGAGAGTTCTACATCCAGATCTGTAGATCTGTGCCTGGCTTGAGCATTTGAAACCTCAAATCCCACCCGTGTGACACACTTCCTTCAACAAGGCCACACCTCCTCCAACAAGGCCACACCTCCTCCGACAAGGCCACACCTCCTCCAACAAGGCCACAGCCACTCCAACAAGGCCACACCCACTCCAACAAGGCCTCACCTCCTTTTTCTCAAATTTATTCTTCTCTCATACAATGCATCCGAACCACACTTTCCCCTCCATCCACTCCTCCCATCCTCCGCTTCTGCCCCTTATGAAATGGGCGGGCCTCCCGGAAATAACAACCTAAGAACACACAAGATACTCACAAACAAGACTAGCCACAAACACTCATATCAAGGCATCCCAGTTGGAGGACAAGAGTCCCAAGAGCAGGCAAAAGAGTCAGAGACAGTCACTGCTCCCACTGGTAGGAGTCCCATAAGGAAATCAAGCTATACAACCAGAACCTATAAGCAGAGGGCCTAGCACAGACCCTTGCAGGCTTCCGGATTGTGTTTTCAGTCTCTGTGACCTCTGATGAGCCATGCTTAATTTATTCAGTCAGTGGGTTGTATTATATATATTTTTAAATTTTATACATATATATATTATATATATGTATTATATTTATTTATTTTAATTCTCCTCACTGCCTGCCTCACTGTCACCTCCTCCTACAATCCTTCCCCCTACCCTCTTCCCCATCTCTGTCCAGGTGGTGGCCATCTGGGTATACCCCCACCCTGGCACATCAAGTCTCTGTGAGGCTAGGCACATCCTTTCCCACTGAGTCCAGACAAGGCAGCCCAGCTAAAATAACATATCCTACACACAGGCAACAGCTTTGGGAGAGCCCCAGATCCATTTCTTTGGGATTCACATGAATATCCAGCTGCACGTGTGCTACATATATGCAGGAAGGCCTAGGTCCAGCCCATGTATGTTCTTTGCTTAATGAGTCAGTCTCTGAGAGCCTTGGTCTTCCTGTGGAGTTCCTATCCTCTCAGAGGGCACAATCCTTCCTCCTGTTCCTCTGTAAGAGTCCCCAAACTCCATCAAGTGTTTGGCTGTGAGTATCTGCATCTGTTTGAGTCAGCTGCTGGGTGGAGCCTCTCAGAGGACAGCCATGCTAGACTCCTGTCTGTAAGCATAACAGAGTATCATTACTAGTGTCATGGATTGGTGTTTGTGAGGCCACATCTCCTAATCGTGCCACTGTCTATGAGTCTATGGAGGTCAACTTTATTCAAACCATCACAGGCCTTGTTGGATGAAATGTGTCACTGGGGTGGGCTTTGACACTGGGGTGGGCTTTGAGGGTTCCAAACCCCATGCCAAGTTCCTTCCATGACTACCCCATCCTTGTGACCCCTCAAAAAAAAGTAAAAATAAAAATAAGAAGAGGAAGGAAGGGAAGAAGGAAGGAAGGGAGGGAGGGAGGGAGGGAGGAAGGGAGAGAGGAAGGAAGAAAGGAAGGAAGGAAGGAGGGAAGAAAGAAAGGAAGGAAGGAAGGAAGGAAGGAAGGAAGGAAGGAAGGAAGGAAGGAATTCATTTGCATTATCTAGATACTCACTGGAGCATGGTCAAACTCTCAGTGGCCTGCTGCTTAAAGTTGAGTCTTCCCATCCTGTTTGTGCACTAAAGGTTGTAAGTTGAGGAGAGCCACACTTCGCTATCCCCAGAACACTTCTTGTGAGTTCACTTTGGTGGCTTCCTGTCTAGGCTGTCACTTTTTTTGTGGGGAGGGAGGTTTGACTGGGGGAGGGGCTCACAGAAGCCTTCCACGTCCCTCCCTCTCACAGTACACATGTGTCACATCCATATCACAGCAAAAGCAGCCTTCTTGTTTTCCACAGCACAGACCAGAAACATGGCTCCCAGCTGCAGTGGGAGCACAGACCCAGACAAGACCCTCAGAGGTAGCCTGGTCCACGATATCAACATGACCTCAGGTGGTCATCCACTCAGTTCATCATGCCCCCAGCAGCAGCAGGGCCTGTGGACACCACCATAGTTTTGGGTGGCAGCGTAGACCATGGATGTCCACTTGGCCCTCAGTGGCAGCATGGACATCAACACAGACCCCTCTTCTTCTCATTTCTTTCCTAGAAATAATAAAGCACCACAGGCTACTCTGTACCTATGCTGTGATTGCCTTTGGGGCTGAATCCAAGGCTTCATGTCTGCGGTCTCTACCACTGTGCTAGTCCTGGCCCCGAGATGCTGGATTAGCCACTGCATTAGAAGTTTAGTATATACCCATTTTCTACTTTATTAACAACATGGCAGCATACACTCACATATGTTCATATATATTTTTCTTAGGACAAACTCAAAGTACACATATTTTGAAGTTATGACATATTACTTGCCAATTTGTTCTTAGGGTCTTATACAGCCAGCTGTGAGCAAGAACCTCTGCCTGCACAACCTTACCAGCGGTTAATGTTTTTGCCTATAGTTTTGCTGTTTCCTTCTGGAATATAATTTATCTCCTCAGGTCTGAAACTTTCAGGGCTGCATAGAAACCGGGCTCCTCTTCCCAAGCCAAGACCTTCATTACCTGTTTGCTGTGCATGTTGGAAGGAAATCTGGGGGTCTGCATTACCTGCTCTGCTTTGCAATAGAAGAGCATGTTTGACAGAGGTGTCTGTTGGTTGCTAAATGGGGTGTAGGGATGTAGGGGTAGCACATGCCTTTACTCCCAACACTCAAACAATGGGGGTTGGGAGGGGACTTGACTTCAAGGTCATCCTCAGATATGTAGCAAGTTTGAGGCCAGCCTGAGAGTCATAAAGACCCTGTCTGGTGGTAGGAGAGGGGAAGCAAGCAAGCAAGAAAAAACAGAAGAAAAAGGACAGGGCAGAGAGCTTAGTCAGGAAAGTGTTGAGTCTAAGAACATGAGTGTGGGTTCCCCAGCACTCACATAAAAAGCAGGGCATGGCAGCATGCATCTATAATCCCAGAGCTGGGAGGGCAGAAACAGAAGGATCATGGAACTCAAAAGCCAGCAGCCTGGCCTAATCTGGGAGTCCCAGGTCTCAGTGGGTGGCCCTGTCTTTATTTATTTGTTTATTTATTTATTTATTTTTGGTTTTTCGAGACAGGGTTTCTCTGTGTAGTCCTGCTCACTCTGTAGACCAGGCTGGCCTCGAACTCAGAAATCTGCCTGCCTCTGCCTCCCAAGTGCTGGAATTAAAGGCGTGCGCCACCACTGCCTGGACGCGGTCTTTAAAAAAAAAATGTAGATGGCTCCTGAGAATACCTGAGATTGACCTCTGGCCTCTATGTGATATGTATCTCACACTCACACACTCACAAACACACACTCATAAACACATACACACTCATACATACTTTCACACATACTCACACACACACTCATACACACTCACACACTCACATACATAGTCACATGCGTGCACGTGCGCACACACACACACACACACACATTCAAACAGACTCACACAGATGTACACACACATGAAAATAGAAATATCCATTTCACAGAAGAAGCAATACAAATGTTCAAAAAGCATGTGGAAATGTTTTCAATTTCATTGGTATTTAAGGAACATATATTATAAAATCAGTATCTGTGATAATGTTATAAAATATAAACTCAGCACTATGCTTTTTATACGTCAGATTGGCAAGAATCAAAGCATCTGACAGCAGCAGCCATTAGGGGGGACGGGTGTAATGTGAGCTCATAAAAGGCCGCCTGAATGCACATTTGTTGACCGCTCAGCAGACAAGCTGCCTTCAGCTTAGCATTTCTGCTCCTAAGATGTGATCTGGAGAGATTGCTTCAAATGTGCACAGGAGACATAGACCAGAATGATGGCAACAGGATGGTTTCTGGAAAGAAAGCTAAAACTGAAATATAATCAAATGACAGCAGAGAGGTATGTGAAGAACTCATTAACGAGTGAATCTCACCAACATGACTTGACTACAAAGCAAAAAGTTATAGGAGAATCATGAAGCCCCAAGTCCTTCATACAAAATGGAGAGATGAGCAGAAACAAAGGATATGTAAATGTCATTGATGCACACATAAAAGTAAAAACAAGCTCTGGAGACGTAGCTCAGTGTAGCTTGGGGTGGGGGTGTAAGTAAGGAGAGGGTAGAAAAGGAGGAGGGTAAGGAAAAAGAAAAAAGAGCAAAGGAAATGGTGTCTTAGTTAACTTTTCTATTGCTGTAATGAGATGCTATGACCAGGAGACTTATAAAAGACTTTATTTGGGCTTACAGTGTCAGAGGGTGAGCCCACAACCGTCGTGGCAGGGAGCAGGGTAGGCGGCAGGCAGCAGGCAGGCAGGCAGGGATAGTGTTGGATTAGAAGCTGGGAGTTCACATCTCGATCTACAAGCATGAAACAGAAAGACACTAGGACTGGAAGGGCTTTTGAAACCTCAAGGCTAGCCCCCAGTGACACGCCTCCTCCAACGAGGCCATACCTCTTAATCCTTCCCAAACAGTTCCACCAACTGGAGACCAGGTATTCAAGCCTATGGGGGCCATTCTCATCTGAATCACTGCAACCAGAGAGAGGGCTCAGCTGACGAAGGTGCTTGTCACCGAGCTTGATGACTAACATGGTGGTAGGAAAGGACTGACTTCCACAACTTGTTCTCTGACTTCTGCAGGTGCAAACTATGGCATGACTCTCCCCTAATAAATAAAATGTAATTTTTGAAAGTCAAAGGAAGAAAAAAGGAGAGGAAGATGAATAGGAGACAGTTAGTTCAAGACAGTAGCTAGTGCTGTGGGCTTGGCAAGGAGAAAGGGTTAGGAAGGAAGTCATGGTGGAGCCCAACAGTTGGGAGGATTCTATTGCACAAGCTGGGTGGTGGGTACAAGGCATGGACATCATCACACACACACACACACACACACTGGGGATAGCCAGCAGGGGCAGAAGAAACAACACAGTATATGTGGGAACCTCTAGACCAATGGTTCTCAACCTTCCTAATGCTGTCACCCTTTAATACAGCTCCTCATGTTGTGGTGACCCCAACCATAAAATTATTTCATTGCTACTTAATAACTGTAATTTTGCTACTGTTATAAATTCTAATGTAGCCAGGCAGTGGTGGCGCTCACCTTTAATCCCAGCATGTGGTAGGCAGAGGCAGATGGATCTCTGTGAGTTTGAGGCCAGTCTAGACTACAGAGTTCCAAGACAGCCAGGACTACACAGAAAACCCCACCTTGAAAAACTAACCCAAAACAACAACAACAACAACAATGAATCATAGTGTAAACATCTGATATACAGGACATCTGATTGTAACCCCTGTGAAGAATCATTTGACCCCCAAAGGGGTTGATACCTACAGGTTGAGAACCACTGTTCTAGACAATTATCATTTCTTGATAAAAGGAGTTGCAAGAAATCCTAATATATGTTCCTTGTATGGCAGATCTACTTGCTACCAAGGCCCTGTCTACACACAAGGCACACAGACAAGTGTCAGCTTCTGTCCTTGAATTTACAGTCAAGGCAGACAGTGTGGCCAGCATCATGGTGGAACCTCACACGGGGACATTAGAAGAGCATATCAGAGGCCCAAACCCAGAATGACAGTGTCTTGGAGAAGGCACTCAAGTGGATTGAGGATGAGTAGCAGGCATCCTGCTGCAGACCTATGTTGATAATGCTGGAAAACAAACCTAGGGCCTTTGACACGCCGGGCGGTCACTCCTTACTGACTTCTACCCTGAAGGCCAGAGGCTGGCTTCTCAAGAGGGAATATAGGTTGAACAAGATTATAGGGTGGAGTCCTAATCCCAAATGACTGGTGTCCTTATAAGAGGAGGAAGGGCCATACCACGGAGGCATGCATACAGGAAAGACTGCTTGAGAATCCTGCAGCAAGAAGGCCACTGTGAGCCAAAGGGAGAGGCTCAGAAGAAACCGAGGTTACCAAAACCTTGATTTTGAACTTCTCTCCTGCAGAATTATGAGGCAACAATTTCTGGTGTGGAAGCCACCCATCTGCAACTCCCAGCCAACAAACATCCTTTGAGTGCCCTGAATATCAAAGGAGTTTGTCAGGTCACCCAGCACATTTGCCTTGATACTACTGAAGCCAGAAAATGGCTGTCACTCTCCCTCCCACTCTCCTCAGACACAGGGTGAAGCGCTTTCCATAGTCATGTACTTGAGCCATAGACAAGAGCAGCTGCAGCTGCACAGGATCCCACTGGGACAGGAGTGGCAGCCATGGGAGCTGCGTATTGTTTCCTGGAGCTGTGGCAGTGCTGGGCAGGTGGTGGCACTTGGAGTGGCAGAAGCACAGCACCTTCCGTGGGATAGTTCTGATCTGTAGTTACAGGCTTGTCACTGCCTCCGTAGAACTCAAACGCAGATTGCTACTCTCTAGTGGTAGCTTCATAGAAATAGAAGTCTAAAGTGTATACTGTTGGTAGTAGCTCATTTAATTCAGCATAATGTTTATTTTAGTTTTTGGTTTTTGAGAGAAGCTTTCTTTGTGTAGCTTTGGAACTGTCCTGGAGCTAGCTTGTAGACCAGAATGGCCTTGAACTCATAGAGATCCACCAACCCCTGCCTCCTGAGTTCTGGGAATAAAGGCCTATGCTACCACAGCCCAGCTTACTTAATAATTCATCCATCTTATTTATCCCATTTAATGGCTGTATAGTATTCCATTGTATAGATGTACCACAATTTGTACATCTCCTTGTCTCTAAATGAGGACTTGAGTTGTTGGTAGTTTCTGGTTTCTGTGAGTAATGCTTCTCTATGGATTCCTGCCAGTATTCTAGGTAGTTCCCTTCCTGTATAAATCACTCAGTCTTGGCTTTGGTTGTTTGCTAAGTCTGTAACCCATGGCCACAAGGGTGTGAAGGCTATTGCTTGAAATTGGTCATACAAGAATGGAAGTGGGGTAGTGAGACAGGTCAGAGACAATTGCTGTGTGCCCTGCCAGGAGACAGTGGGATGATCCCATGGTGAGCTTTGGAGTGATGTGACCTGGTTAACTTTTAAGAGAGTTTTTAGTGGCAGAACAGAAAGGCTAAGTTGGAGTGGGTGAGACTGGCACTCAGACCAACTAAGATGCTATCCAGGGCAGGGCAACGGAACAATCCAAATAAGAAGTAATGAAGCTGTGACCCAAGGTGATGCTCCTGAAGTTGGAATGCAGGTACAAACTCAGAGCTGGTACATGGGGGAAAGTTACCAGCATCCGAAGACCAGTTAAGTGGGACAGTCATGTGTGAGGAAGACACCTGGAGAGCAAGCAGACTGCAGCTAGATCAAGAGCTGAGGAAGTGAATGTATATAGTTCTGTTTCTAGTATCACAAGAGCAAACAAAGAAGGAAATTAAGGAGCAAATCCTTGAGACTTGGGTGCCTCAAAGCTGTAGAGTCGCAGGTGAGCAGAGAGGGAATTTTCTTCCCATATACTAGCAGGAAGGTATTTTGATCGGAAGTAGGAACAGTTGTGTTTGTTAATTATGGACCCCACAGTAAGAGACCCAGAGTTGGTCAACATTCAACCTGAGATCCAGTTACCCTAAGCCTGTTTCTTTCTCTAGCCTCTTGGCTTAGGCATCTTAAACACCGGCTGTTTCATTCAGTTCTAACTCTACCTGTAGTTAGTGAGCACCTACTATGTTTTGGGCGTCTGCCAAGTCCTAGCTGGTAGGACTTGGGTTTCAGCTTGAAGGCTGTTTATCACAGTGAACACTGGGACTCACGCCTAAACTCTGACCCTGGTGACCCTGATTCAGTAGGTGAGGCTCTTGCATCTGAATTAAGACAGAGGAACAGTAAGTAGGTCCAGTAAACAACGCAGATGGTTCTGGTATACAGTTGTGCATGGCAGATGAATAACACATTGTTTCTTGTATCTTATTTAATTTTCTCTCTCTTCCTGATAGACTGGCATCATTAGCCGAGCTCGTAATCTGGTGGGTAAACACATACATGCACATGAGTAAATGACAGGGATTTGGATGGGGAGGACATCGCTCTGGGGAGGACTCTATCTAATTATTCAATTCTTTCAATGTTTATTACTATGTCCCCAGTAAGTGAAACTCAAGGGCTGGCGAGGTTCAAGAGCTCAAAGTGAAAAGAATGTAAAGACCGCACCTACAAGTCTAGACCATGTGGGGGATACATATCCAAATCTTACTGGTTACTGGGGAAGTGAAAGGTTTATTTGGGTTGTGTATCCTAGGTCATAATCCATTGATTGAGGACAATGCAGGAACTTGGAGACAGAAATGAAAGCAGAGGCCATGGAGGAATATTGTTTACTGCTTTGCTCTCCTTGAGTTGCTTGAGTTGCTTGAGTTGCTTAGGTAACCCCAGGGCCACCTGTCCAAGCTTGGCACCTCTCACAGTGGGCTGGGTCACCGTATCAATCAAGAAAATATCTCATAGACTCGTCCACAGGCAATCTGATGGAAGTATTTTCTCTGTCCGTCCGTGCGTCCCTCCCTCTCTCCTTCCCTCCCTCTCTTCTTCCCTCCCCCTTCCTTCCTTCCTTCCTTCCTTCCTTCCTTCCTTCCTTCCTTCCTTCCTTCCTTTTTTTTCCTTTTTTTTTTCCAAACAGAGTTTCTCTGTTGCCCTGGCTTTCCTATAACTCACTCTGGAGACCAGGCTGGCTTCAAACTCAGAGGTCCACCTGACTCAGCAGCCTGCGTGCTGTTATTAAAAGTGTGCACCACTTGGATGGAGTTATTTTCTTAATTGACGTTTCTTTTTCCAGATGACTCTAGTTTGTATCAAGTTGACAAAGCAAACAACAGCAACAGCCCAACCAACCAGGATGCCAGCTAAGTCCTCTACCGTTGAGGTGCATCTCCAGCCCCTAGCTTTTTGAGACAGAATCTTATTATGGAGCTCAAGCTGGCTTGAATTTCCTATATAGCCCAGTTAGCCTTTAATTTTCAACCTTCTACCTCAGACCTCTCAGGACTGGAATTACTGGCATGTGCCACCACACCCAACCTTGACTAAATTGATGGCTAATACTTCCCCCAGAGAAGTTCAGAATTTAGGCCAAGAGATAAACCTGTTTCCTCTGGTTGGTTGGGTAATCGTGGGAGCTGGCTACTGCAAAATCAGATGAATTGGGCCTGCCTGTGTGTGCGAATGAAGCAAGCATCGCTGTGGGAAAGGCAGACAGGAGGGAGCACCCCAGCTGGCTTTACAAGCCTTGTTTCCCAATCCTGCTCAGGGTCCACCGAAAGCCTTGCCTTTCCAGTTCTGGATTATACCCCACCTATCACAGACCCTTTGTTTTGGGGTAACTCAGAATGAAACAAAACCTGTCTGATATAGATGTGTGATTTAGTGTTCCCTGTCTTCACATAAAAATGGTCAGTTGAAGTGCAGATTGGGAGATGAAGGACAGGAGGGGATAGCTGATAGCTATTCTTAGAGGAGAATGGGGGGTGTGGTCTTCTGAGTTGGGAGTGGCAGGAAGATGTGCACTTTCCTCCTAGACAGCTGGGCTACAAGGACGGAAGGCAAAGACAGGAATGTAAATAGTCCCATGAGCCTGGGGACCATAGGATGATCCCAGTGACAAGTCACAGGTCTCTACAGACCACAAGAGGAGGGAGCAGAGTTCACAGGAGGTTTAAGGAGAATGACAAGTTTTGAGAACAGCCACTTCCCCAGTATATCCCCGATCTAGCCACAGATCAGAGATAGCCAGAGCACCCAGCATCCTGTTCCCAATGGTGAAAGCAGGACAGCCACACCTCCAACCTAGCTGCCCTGCCTATCCATTCTTAAAATACAGTCAACGCAACTGTATACATAGGTGAGGTGTAAAGCTCAGTGGTAGGTAGCTGCCTGGCGCTCTCTCTACACACACACACACACACACACACACACACACACACACACACACGGCTTCCAGTTTTGTTTTCTCTAACTAGAAATGACAAAAGTTGAAGGAAATGGACTGATGCAGAGCTGAGTGTGGGAAATGACCCAGGAAAATGAGGCAGAGTGTAGGAAAACAAATCTAGAGGGGACACCAGGCGCCTGGGGATAGAGAAGAGTGCTGTGGGGTAGGGATGGGGGCGGAGTGGGAGAGGCACAGACTGGAATGGAGAACTGGAGCCACAGAAGGTTGAGTCTCTGCATGGAACATTCTAGTAAGGCTTGAGGTGGAAACATTTAAGGCTTGCCTGAAGTACATGGATGCAGACAGACAGACTTTCTCTTCCTATAAACCATCTCCCACCTACTCAGTCAAACCAGAAACCCAGAGCTCTCTTCCCTTCTGGCCTCCTCTCTTGAACACAGCTGTCCATTAGCCCTCTTTGATTGTCTCTCCCAAATAGCTCCCAATTGTAACTGTTACTGGCTGAAAACCTCAAAATTGCTTACATTTTCATCTCTGTCTCTTCAGCCCACTCCCCTTTAACCTGGGGGTCGGACTATGTCACTCCTTGTCTTCTTGGCAGCTTTTTACCTTCAGGCACACTTGCCCAGAAGACAAGACCTCTCCTAACTCTGGTCTTTCTCTCCAGCTGCCTTTCTTCTTTCCCAAAGGCGAGTGCTCTCTTTATAGTTCCTGGAGACCATGAGCATCCCCTGATCCTGTGCTTTAGTCACAGTTCTGGTGACTAGAAGTCCTTGAGGAACCTTCCTTGTCCTTTCCCTGTTCTTCTTTTTGCAGGGTTTCTTATATCTGCAGAGACATGAGAACCCTCGTTCCCTTCCAAAGCAGATTTCGGTGTCAGTGTCTAAGTAGCCTTGTGTATGCTCTTGGCATAGAAACCACCAAGGCCTGAAAACTCTCTGGAAAGAAACTGTTTCTTTCATTCTGAAAACCCAGAACTTGGGGCTGGAGAGATGGCTCAACGGTTAATGAAGCATTTGCAGCTCTTCCAGAGGATCAGCATTCAGTTCCCAGCCCCCACATCAGAGGGCTCACAACTGTCTGTCACTCCAGCTCCCATTGATCTGATTCCCCTGGATCCCACAGTTACCTGAACTCATGGGCACATACCCATGTGCAGGCACATGTACCTATGCATAATTAAAAATAATAAAAATAATTCTTAAAAAATTCCCCAGAGCTTAGGATAAAGTTAAACCAGAGTACATGTGCAGGGATGTTATGGAACGAAATAAAGCAGGGGTATGTGCTGATGGCGTGAGCTGAGGTGGAGCACTGTGAGTCAGGGCCCAAGTCCTGAACAGGAGTGTTTACTAGCTGTTTTATAAGACACAGCTGTCAACAGAGAAATTGCCCTGTTAACTACTCAGCTGTTCCACAGCCCTAAACCCCACCCCTTTACAAAGGATTAATTACATTTAAGTGATCCCACCCTCTCTTTGCTTGCCAGGGACCCAGGAGCAGACTCAAGCGCGCTGAACAGCTCCGGGAGCAAGGGTTGAGAGGCCCTAACAGGAACCAAAACCCATTGAAGTTGCTAAGTGGCCCCGAGACTTCTTTTTATGGCCCGTGCAATGCAATAGTTTAAAGGTGCTGCCAACATTTGAAAATGGGAGTTTTTACATTAAAATCTAGCTATTTGAAGAATCAGATTAGAAATCCGAAGGTCTGGTGTATTAAACACTGACCAGAGCTGACCTCACACAGGGAGCATGCTTTCAGCAAACTTGAGCTTCCTCCACTCTGACCTGCTCATGTGAAGTGAACTTCATTCATTGGCATTCTCTCCTGGCTGCCTGTCTGACTCCTGGTCTGCAGAGACTCCAGTATCGGCGATGTATTATGGAAAAGAGAAGTTCAAGGCAGGTACTAGGCCCATAAAGAACAGAAAAGAAGGTCCTAGAGACGTGGTTCAGTAGTTATGAAGCCTTGCTGCTTGTGTAGAGGACCAAGATTCTGTTCCGAGCACCCACGTGGGAACCCAACCATCTGCTACTCCAGTTCCAGAAGATCTGATGCCCTTTTCTGGCCTCCAATGGCACCAGGTACACATGTGGTGCACAAGCATGCATGCAGGAACACACACACACACGAGAGAGAGAGAGAGAGAGAGAGAGAGAGAGAGAGAGAGAGAGACACAGAGAGAGACACACACAGAGAAAGAGACAGAGAGAGAGAGAGACAGAGACAGAGACAGAGAGACAGATAGAGAGACACACAGAGAAAGAGACAGAGAGAGAGAGAGAGAGAGAGAGAGAGACAGAGACAGAGACACAGAGACAGAGAGAGAGACACACAGAGAAAGAGACAGAGAGAGAGAGAGACAGAGACAGAGACAGAGAGACAGATAGAGAGACACACAGAGAAAGAGACACAGAGAGAGAGAGAGAGAGAGAGAGAGAGATCCTAGGAGAACAGTTCCCAGAGCTCCTGGAGTCTTGCTGTTTCCCAGTGCCAGTATCTGACCACAGAACCCCTCCACCATAACCCATTTTCTTTAGATAAATCACAATGCAATCAGCTAAGCAAAGGCAAAGAGTTCCAAGGGAATGGGAGGGTAACAAGGAGAAAAGCAAGATGGTGATATGTTTAAGTCACATACCTTCAGATGAGCAATTCTTGCATGAAGATGAGATGTAAACCGTAAGTCAGGAAGTGTCAGACTCTTGCTGACCACACATGCTGAACCAGGAACACACCAGGAAAGGGACACTAATCGACCTCTGCTCAAGCAGATGCATAGTCAAAAGGACCCTCAGAAGAAACCCAGGGCATTCTGGGAAAGAAAGGCTACAAGTGTCCAGGGTTCTAGAGGGTCAGAAGGGAGAAAGACAGAACTTTCTAGAAGAATAAGTTTGGGAAAGATTTAATGTTTAACCATTTACATTCTATTATTGTTATTATTATTATTATATTGATTTTTTTTTAGACAGAATCCCATAATGTAACTCAGGCTATCCAGGAGCTCTCTATGTAGCCCAGGCTATCCAGGAACTTTCTATGTAGCCTTATGTAGCCCAGGTTGGCCTCAAACTCACAACCCTCCTGCCTCAGGCTCCCATGTGCTTGGGTTACAATCATGTGTCACTAATTTATATTTTGGCATAGTACAGATTGGGCCTGGTGACTAACTTTAACTGTGTCAGAAAGAGAAGAAAATAGACTCCCAAGGAGGTAACATTTGCGCCATGTGATTTTATTGTTACTGGTGGCAGTGAGCATCTTATCTGGGTCCTGGTGCATACTAGGCCAGTGTAGTACTGCTAAGTATACACTCAGCTTCAAAACTGCACAAGAAACTTCTCAAGGTACGGGTATGCAGTTAAGAGCCCAGCATCATGGAGCTTGTGCCTGGTCTGAGTCACCTGGAATGTTATTTTCACATGTAGGAACCCTCACTTTCCATTATTATGAGATGAAAATTATTGAATCTCTTCTATTCTAAGATCTACCACAGGTATCTCAGAGGAGGAGAGCCCAAATCAGCACCACATAGAAGACTCTTACACGTTACCAAGTATGGCTGCCAGTTTGAGAGACCGCCTTGCCTCTACCTGGCCTCCTCTGCACAGCTTCTGGATGCTGACCCTGAGGAAATACTTCCCAGAAGATTTCTGCCTCAGTGATGCTGGTTCCTTATTGACCACAGCTGATTTTTCAGCCCAACCTGAGCACCATCCATTTTCACAATAAAGCACTAGCTTCCAATCTTCCTAATGCGTTGCCCCTTTAATGCAGTTCCTCATGTTGTGGTGATCCCCAACTGTAAAATTATTTTGGTTGCTACTTCATAACTGCAATTTTGTTACTGTTATGAACCATCATGTAAATATCATGGTGGTTATAGGCGAACACTTATAAAGGGTCATTTGTTCCCCAAAGGGGTCACAACCCACAGGTTGAGAACCACTGCAGTAAAGCAAAGTTTAGCTATGGTAGTACTGGCTGCTTGTTAATCACAGCTGATTCTTCAGCCTCAGCTGACCAGAAACCACAGATTCTTAAGATAGATCACAGAAACAGTCCTAACTGGTGTCTTTGTTTCCTTCTGAAGCTTCACAAGCCCAGCTCCCGTCATCTGCATTTTTCTCAACACTGAATCTTCGAAGGTCCCATAGAGTGGCCCATTAAGCTCTGAGCACGAGTGACTTTTCCAGCCCAGAGTTCCATACACTACCACAGTCCTCAGCAAAACAACATGGCCGTGGCTGCCCCAGGAAGAGCCCATTCTCTGGAACCAATTTCTGTGTAGTTTGCTGTCATTGTGAGAAAACACCACAGCTTAGGGAGGAATGGATTAATACAGCTTATGGATTACAACCTATTAGTGAGAGAAACCAAGACAGGAACCTGGAGGCTGGAACTGGAGCAGAGAATAGACGACCTTGCCTTACCAGCTTGTGTTCTATAGCTCGTCCAGCTTGCTTTCTTATACAGCCCAGGATCACTTGCTTATGGGGTGTACAACCACAGGGGGCTGGGCACTCCCACATGCATCAATCATTCCTCAAGTCTCCCCCACGGACTCCCCAGTAGGCCAGTCTGAAGGAGGCAACTCCTCGATTGACTGTCCCTCCCAGATAACGTCATCTTGTGTCAAGTTGACAAAAACCAAAACCAAAACAATAACAAAAACAAACCAAAACAAAAAAAAGCCAAACAACCAGTACATCCCGTTAAGTTCTCTTGTTCTCCCCTCCCCCTCTCTTTATACCTCTTCCTCCCACTTTCTACTTTCAGGATCTCCGAACATCTGTTAAGTTTCAAGAAGTGCTTATGTCCAGAAATGACAGTCTTGACTCACCCCCTGATGACTATAGAAGGATTTCAGGTGGTTGGATAACATTCCCTAGGGACTTGTGAAATGGGCTCCCGTCTGTCCACCAAAAGGAGTCATTTCCCTCTCCTCACCTCTGGCAAGAAGGGACACAGAGCTCTCCCATTGGCTTACCTCTGGTGGCTGTCAGCATATCAGAGTCTGCGTGCTAGCCTCCAGGCTCCTACGGTTTCTACTCACAAATATCTGCTATGCATTTAACAGTTCACATTTGCATCCGGGTCCCTCTCACCTCTGCATCGACCCTAAACTACCCAGGCCTGCTTCAGTTCACAGACTCCCCTCCTTCCAGATAACTGAATTTTCTTCCTCCTTCCTCCCCGGCCCTCTCTCCAATTCTACTTTCTCTCACAGATAGTCCTGTCCAGTCTGGTTCTTTTTCTCTCTGCTTTGGACTCTTCCAGATCCCTTTAGATATTCTTTTCCTCTCCAATAAAGACCTTTCCTTCTAATTATGGAGAAGCCATTCCTGTGATATCTTTACAGTGCTCCTCGTACACAATATCCAGGGACAGCTACATGAACTTAGAAGCCTGAATGTAGATTCTGCCTATGAGAGAGAATATCGTGTTTGTCTTTACGGATCTAGATTATTTCATTTCTATATTCCTGAGCACGTATCTGTGGAGTAGGATGTCTAGTCCTTTGGGCATAAGCCAACGATGTGAGAGTTGGGCATATGGTAGATTTATTTTTAGCTTTTTGAGAATTCTCCACACTGACTTCCAGAGTGGCTTGCATAGGTTTGCAACCTCCCCAACAGGGAGCCCGAGCTCTCCTTTCTCCACATCCATCCCTACATTTGCTGCTTTGTTGACCTTAGTCACTCTAACTAAATCTCAAAGTTGTTTTGATTTACATTTTCCTAATTGCTAAAGATGATAAGCTTTTTTTTTTTTTAAGCTATTTCTCAGCCATTTTTATTTCTTCCTTTGAGAATTCTCTGTTCAGATCCATGGTCTGCTTTTTTAATTGGGGTGTTTGTTTTCTTAACTCTTTGTTTTCTGAGTTCTCTATATGTTGAAGATGTTAAGCCTCTGCTGGACATTTAGCTGACAGATGGCAAAGATTCACTCCTATTCTGTGGGTTTCCTCTTTACTTGGTTGTTTCTTTAGCTGTGAAGGAACCTTTCCAGTTTTTTGAAGTCCGACTTGTTAATTGTTGGCACCAATTCCTGGGCAAATGGAGTCCTATCCAGAGCACCCTTCTCTTCATCGTATTGTGTAGGGCACTGGTTGTGTTTTCTTCTAACAGTGTCAGGTCTCACACCGAGGTCTTTAGTCCATTTGGAAGTAGTTATTGTGTAAGGTGATGGATACAAGTCTAACTTCATTTTTATCCTAATGACCTCAAGTTCAATCCATTTACCTGAAAATATCACGATATCTATTTATGGTTTGTTAGACTTCAAGGGTAGTTTTATCTTCTTGGTTATGCTAAACAGTGCCTCAATAAACATTGGTGTGCAAATACGTCTGTGGTAGGCTGACTTAGAATGGTTCATATCATAGGTGGCCATATGATAGCTCTAATTTAGGATTTGAGGTACCCCAATTGATTTCTATGCTGACTTCAAGTTTCCATTCTTATCAGTGCTATGTGAGACTTCTTCTCTTTCCACATCCTCTGTAGCATTTCTTGTGGTTGATTTTCCCGATAGTCATTCTGACTCTGGTGAACTATAATCTCAGCGTTGTTTTAATTTGCATTTTCTTGATGACTAAGGGTACTGGCCACTTCTGAAATTTTATTTCTTTTCTTTATTTGGGGAAATGTCTATTCAACCCATTATCCCATATATTAGATTTTGTTTTTCTTTATAGTGTTTAACTTTTGGAGGTGTTTTTCCCCATTAGTTAAAATTTGCATTTCTGCTTTTATTGTGTGTGTGTGTGTGTGTGTGTGTGTGTGTGTGTGGTGTTGGGGCTGGAGAGATGGCTCAATGCTTAAGAGCTCTTGTTCTTTCAGAGGACCCGAGTTCAGTTCCCAGCATCTGCATCAAGTAGATGACAACTGCCTGTATCTCCAGCTTCAGGGGATTGGACACTCTTGTCTTGGCATTGTGGATACCAGAACACAGGTGCATATATTTACATAGACAAACAAACATACATTAAAAATAGGTATAAGTTAGTGTCTGAGTGTAGACATGAACGTGCCACTGCATGCCTGGAGGTCAGAGCATCACCTCGATCGTTGGTGCTTTCTTTCCATTATGGAATCCAGAATTAAGGTCAGGTTTGAGAGCCTTTTCCCTCTGAGCCTGTATTCTGACCCTGGATGCTTCCCCCCCACCCCCACTCCCTTTTTGTTACAGATTATAGATACTATTCTCCCATTCTATAGTCTGTCTCTTTACATAAATTTAAAAAAGTTTAAATAAAAAATGCTATGCAGAGGCTTTGGGGGGTAGGTTTGTGGCATATGCATGTGTCTGTGCTTGTATGTGATACAAGCACCTGTGGGATAGAGGTAGATGTTGGGTGTCTTCCTGAGTTTTGGACAGCTCTGTCAAAGCTTTGGTGGTGTATGTGTGTGCTTTTCATTCTGACTCTCAGTGTTCTCTCAATGCTCTCCCTGCCTGGTTTTGTGCCAGTAGCACAGGGTTTTTGTTACTATGTCTATGGGTTTTGAGACAGGATGTCACTACGTAGCTTACATTGGCCTCATATTTAAGATCTACTCCTGCAGTTGAGTTTTTATTTGACTCCTCCCAAGTACCACTTTTTAAAAAATATTTTATCTTTTTTTGTTTGTTTTGTTTTGTTTTTTTGAGACAGGGTTTCTCTGTGTAGCCCTGGCTGTCCTGGAACTCACTCTGTAGACCAGTCTGGCCTTGAACTCAGAAATCCGCCTGCCTCTGACCCCCCAAGTGCTGGGATTACAGGCATGCGCCACCACTGCCCGGCCCAAGTACCACTTTTAAGGGTCTCACAATAGAATGATGAAACATTGACACAATAAATTATCGTATATACTGATTAGTAATCACAAATCATCAATGCAGTTTAATGTAGTATAACTGGCTAATTCTCTCGGTAAAGTTACAATCCTTGGAAAGATTAGCCTGACCAGTCGATACATTTGAGAACATTGAGAATTTAACAGTATCTAGTTAGTAGCTATCAAGAGGACCTATGTCTATCACAGACATGTAAAATTCAATTAAAGAAACGAAATCAAGTTTTTAACAAAGGAAGAAACATATATAACATTTGTGTATTCTTTGAAAAGTTTCAGCATTACCCTGATACTTTCTAAATGTGCAGAAGAGATCAAGGTATAGCTGGAGGTTATGAAAGATAGCATGTGGTGACAACTCTCTAATACAGGCAAATGGTCAAAGGTTATATAGACTTCAGATAGCAAATGTGAGCTGGCCAAGGCCTGACCTTTGATTAACCTGTAAAGAAGACAGTAGTGCAATTATTAACAACCAACACATACAGGATGATTACTATGTGGCACTGTGCCAACTGGACTGTTCTATCAGATCACGGTTGTTATTTTTAAGTGGGAAAGCTAGAAGATAACCCTAGAAGGTTTGGCTCCAGGTTTTCACAGTCACTGGGTTAAAATATTCCACTTACGCATTTTTACGGATACTCCCATACTTTCAAAGGTGATTTTAATATAATTTAGCCATCTTACTTTCAGGAAATGGTCTCTCATTATATGAAAAGATGTATGTAGGAGCAATTTCCAAATTATTAAGCGGTGGAACCAATAAGCAATAGGTTATCAGAGGTGACCTCACGCATCTTCAGCTCTCAATTTCTCTAAACTGAAAGGCTTAGTCTAGTCTCTTCCTTGTTATAATTCCTGCTCCCAGATCTCTATAGACTGCTGCCAAAGCTGCTTTAAAGAGTACTTCTTCCTTTTGGACCCGAAGGCGGGGCGAGGGGTGGAGAGAACGAGGCAGGCCACGTGACTTCCTTCCTTTTTCCCCGGGCGCCTGCGTGGTCTGCCTCCTAGCAACCCGTGCATCCCGCCTAACGACGCCGGTGCACCGCGGTTGGCTGTCGCAGTGGCCGTGCACCTCCCGCGGGCGGTGCTGCCGGAAGCCCCTCCCGGGGCCGCGGCTCGGTGGCTGGCTGTCCGCGGCTGTCACTCCGGGGCGTTTTCCCCGGCCGCCGCTCAGCTGGGGCGGAGGAAGAGGCGGCCAGGGCCTGCCGAGCCGTTGCAGTCTTCGCGGCTGCTATGCCCAGGGAGCGCAGCGCCCTCCGCAGCTCCGCGCAGCCCTAGAGGCAGCCGAGCGCCCGCCGACGCCGCCCGGATCCCTGGTGCCACCGCTACCCCGGTCCCGCAGCTCCCGCGGATCCTCCGGCGCTGCCTGTGAGGCCAGGCGGAGGCAAGATGAAGATGACGGTGGATTTCGAGGAGTGTCTGAAGGACTCGCCCCGCTTCAGGTAACCGCCGCGTCTCCCAGTGCCTCCCGGAGCCGCCTATCCCGGCGGCGGGACGTGAGAGCCGGTCTTGGGGAGCGGCCGCTGACCCCAGGATCACTCATCGACCCGGGGAGCAGTTGCTAGCCCCGGTAGCGCCCGCGGGCTGCGGGAGCATCGACTGATCCGGGAATATCCTCCAGCCGCCGGCAGCACCCACCGACCCTGGGTTCACCGTCGGATCCAGGGTACACCCGCAGCTCTGTGTGCACCGCCCACTCCGGGAGCACCAGCCATCCCCGGGAGTACTGCGGGCCCGCAGTCCGCGCCTTCCGACGGGGCGGGCCGCAGCCTTTTGCCCGCAGTCCGAGGCGTGGCCGAGAGGGGACGTCGCCTCCTCAGCCCTGGCTCGCCGCCGCTTCTCCCGGAGCCAGGGCACCGCCGAATCCCTGAAGTCGCGTCCCGCTCTAGTGGCTCTCCCTCTCCCTTTCCTTCCGCTGCGCGTCGGCGCCCACCTCCCCACCCCCTCTGCGCTCAAGCTTTCTGGGCATCCTTGCGGGTCACTTAGTTCCTCTTCCCGCTACTCCGCGGCCCCGGGCTCGGGAGGAGGGGGCAGCGCTGGAGGCAGATTCGATGGAGTCGGGACGAGGGTCGGCGAGAGGGGGTGGGCTTTGAACCACCTATTCTAGCCACCCTTGACCGCCAGGGTCTGCTCTGCTTTCCGTCGAAGCTTTTGGAAGAGGTGCAGGGCTGAGTGGGCGAGACAGCATTTCTGTTTTGAGAACGGAAGTAGGAGGGCCCCGAAGATTGCATTTGTGTTCCTCTTCCCGCGGCCTGGAGAGCCCTGGATCACAGTCGGATGCTCCCAGTGGATCTGTCACAAAACTGATGTGGTGGCATTTGGATTCACATGGGCTGGCCAGCCTTCCACGTGAGAGGCGGCAGTACTGAGGGAGTCCAGACTGTGTTCTTTACGTTTTGAGTATTATAGCAAACTCTTGGTTTGGAGAATGGAGCTTTTTTAGGTTGTGTTTTACAGTGTGCTGGATAGGGCTGGCCTGAGGCCTAAATAAGACCTTAAAACTTGTTACATAGTGACATTTCTTGAAAGCTTCCTCTGAGCATTGGTGTGTATGTGCGCCCCCCCCACCCCCCAAGCTCCTTGCCAGGCGCGCATTGAAAATTCTTGCACCCTCCGGGAACTAACTGTTCTCAGTCTTCTGACTGTTAATTTGGCATTCCATTCTCCTCTCCAAGAAGAGGAAGGAGAAGAAGTGCAGAGGGAGGAACTTGGAGGAAATTTAAGGACACGTTGTCTTTGCCTTTTGCTCCTTTCTAGGTGCAAGCTTTGTTTGAAGTTAGAGCTTGTAAACAAAATACAGCTCTGTACTTGATTTCGTTACTGTTGTTGCCATTAAATTTTGACAGTTTTGTGTCCTGGGTGAATTGAAGGGCCCCCAGTGACACAAAGAGATTGTTTAGGGCAGCCTTGGAGGCTTGCTTTACTCTTTGGACAGCAAATGAAGTAATTTTAAAACAATACCATAGAAAGTTCAGCTTATTGTGAAATTTTTGCCTGTGTGATTTCAGCTGTTTATATTTGTGTGTGCGTGTGTGTGTGTGCAGGCCAGAGGTAGTCATTGGGTGTCTTCCTCAGTTGCTTCCTGCCTGACGTGCCTTTTGAGACCACTCGCACTGAACCCCAGACTTGCTGATTTGGCCAGACTGGCTGGCCAGCAGTACTTAGGGATCCTCTCATCTTTGTCTCCTCAGCTCTGGGATTATAGGTATGGTGATGTACCCGGGTTTTTTTTTAAACATATGTTTTGGGGAATCAAACCAAGTTCCTTAGGTTTGTTTGGCAAGCAGTAACAACTGAGACGTCTCCCCATCGTCAGCTGTGTCTTCATGCCAAGTAACCACAGTGTTTTTCTTTGTGCTCCCCTGGTTTTGGATAAATTTGATTTGAAAAGAGAGAGAAAGAAAGAAAAAAAGGCAAGTTAAGGGAAGAGCCTTGAAATAGGCCCCTAGCCTTTGCTGTTGGTCACATGCCATGTGACACTTTAATTTTTAAAGTAAGCATTGAATATGAGTTAAGAATTAGAGATAGCAGGTTGTATGATGTGATATGGTGAACTTTTTTGTTCAGCTTAGTAATATTTGCTCTATTTTAAGAAGGCAGAGATTTCTAGGATTTTAAGCTTCTGACATTGCAATTATTGTCAACTGCAAACTGGGAACAGATACCATAGCTCCAAGACCTCCTGCATCTTGAGTTCATTTTGGGGTCTAGATTAGATTTACAATGGAGAATAGTGCCAAGAAATCGATACCTCATTGTTAACATTCTCACTAATTGTAATTTTTCTGTGACTCTGCCAGTGTATAGTTTTTTATTGTGTCTGAATAGGATATTTCATCAGTATTTGCTCACATGCATATATTGGACGAAGTTGATTTAAGCGAATAGGTGAATTTTGAGTACTATATTGAAACACATCAAAATAGAGAATCTGTGAGCTGTGGGAATGAGTGACTGATGCCTATAAGCCCATCTACTTCAGAGGCTGAGGCAGGAGGCTCGTCTGGACAGCTGACAAGAGCCCTGCCACGTGGGCCGAGATTACTCAGTGGGTAGAGCATTGACTGAGTAGTCACTGAGGATTGAGTATGGATCCTCAGCACACTTGTAAACGCTGGGCTGGCAGTGTCAGCCCTGGGGAGGCAGAGGTGGCTCCTCTGGAGCAAGTTGGCTAGATTAAGAAGATGGCTTGCTAGTAGATAGACACTGCATCAGAGTGCTCTGTGATCAAGTGATAAGGATGGAGGAACATCCATCTCTGGCCTCCATATGTACGTACAGATGTGTGCTTGGACACCTTCCCCCCCTTGTAAATACAAACACACACATGCATACCACACACATAAACACATGAACACAAAACAAAACTCTATCATTTACTGTTACCAAGAAAAATAAGAAAAACAGAAGACATTCTGAGGATTGGTCTCTGACTTTTAATTTCTTAATCCCCTACCACCTTATTCACTTTGGGACTGGAAAGACAGCTCAGCTGTTAAGAGCACTAGCTGCTTTTCCAGTGGACCTGGGTTGGATTCTTGCTACCTACATGTCTACTCAGAACTGTCTGTAACTTCAGTTCCAGGGATCCAGTGCCCTCTTCTGGGCACAAGGCATCCATGTGGTGCACAGACATACATGCATACATATATCTATACGAATACAATAGTAAAAAAACTTAAGAAAAAAATCAGAACAGAAGCTGTGGAGCCTCACATTAAATTTTATACCATCAGTATCGACTATATACTCTTATCTACCGCCAAATATGTGAATTTTAACTGCATAGAAGTTCATTGAGTTGTGTAGACCTCCGACTAATTAATTGATGTCTTTATTTATTTACATGCTTTTAAATAATGAACTTTAAAATAAAAAAAAATTCACAAGGCAGATCTTGAGGCGTTTAAATATGGCATTTTCACATAACTGCTGTGGGTGCTGTAGACTTAATACCAAACTCAGATTTTGCTGAAGAGAAGATTCACCACCATTCAAGGTTAAAGCATCCTTTCCCTGTTAAACTGGTTAGGAAATAGTTTGGCTGAAGTAGGGAGAAAAGGATGTTGCAGTTGAAACAGCGACTCCTGATCATTTGAATAAACTCAGTGCCTTCTCTTGCATTCCAAGGCTGGGTATTCTGGATTTTGCTAGTAGGTTGGAAGACACATTTCATTGTGTAACTTCGGGTTCTATTTTTAGTTTTTAAAAATACCAGTTTAAAAGCTTAAAGGTCAAAATCTTGTTATAAAAGTCTGGAAGAATGTAAATGTATCTAAGTGTACGCTTTTTCTAGAGGGAATGTTTGGGAGGCAGAGACATTTTAACTAGTATTTACTGAAGTCTGAATTTGAGATAGAGCTATAAGTAGTCCTTTGTTTGAATTTTCAGGACTTGTAATCCAAATCATTTCTAAGCTGGGAGTGTTGGGTCATCATGACAGTTGCAGTACCAAGGTGCCAGAGGCAGAAAGATTGTAAGTCTGAGGCTACCTAGGGAGATGTGGTGATACTTATGTTTGTTTGCTTCTTCGTTTTCTTTTTTCTTTTTGGAAACAGAGTTGTTTCTCTGTGTAGCTTTGGCTGTCCTGGAACTCACTCAGTAGACAATGCTGGCCTTGAACTCAGAGATCCACCTGCCTCTGCTTCTTCCCAAGTGTGGGAATTAAAGACATAAACCACACCACCTGGCATAGAATAAAATCTTTTAACAGGATGTTTTGGATGAGGAGCTTTAGTAGGTGAAACACATTGCATCAAAACACGGCTGTGTATACCTTAGTTGATTTTGCTGTGAAGCTGGTCTCAGTCCTGGCCGATTTTCCATTTTATATCCCTTCTTTTAACAGACAAACTCCTTGATGACGGGTATCTTCTGTAGTAAAAATAGAGTGGGCAGAAGGATAACGGGAAATGTCCTTTTATCTTAGAAGTGATAAAATGGTCGGCCAGTGGTGGCGAATGCCTTTAATCCCAGCACTTGGGAGGCAGAGGCAGGCGGATTTCTGAGTTCGAGGCCAGCCTTGTCTACAGAGTGAGTTCCAGGACAGCCAGGGCTATACAGAGAAACCCTGTCTAGAAAAAAAAAAAAAAAAAGTGATAGAATGAAATTAGCATGTACCAAAGTCATGAGTCTTGATGTTTCTTATTGCAGTTTCTAAATTTTCATTCAATTCAATCAATTTAAGTTGACAGAAATATATGTAAATTTTTCTGGTGCATCAGACTCATTCTGGATCTTTTCATAGCTAACGTATTTTGTGAAGTAGAATTATTACTATTATTTTTTTTTCAGGCAGAGTCTCATTGTGTAGCTCAGAGTGAAATCCTCCTGCCTCTGCCTTCCATGTGGTGGCATTATAGGAATGCTCTACCATACCTGGCTAAAATTAGGAAGCATCCTTATTACAAAACTTAAAAATATTAACATTGGACATTAATGTTAAAATGCATTAAGTATAAAAGCTAGCTGAATATTTAGACTTAAAATGATGGCTCTGTGTGCTGATAAAAATAATTACAAAAACTTGTCTTAAGAATCCAGTTATCTGGATGAATCTCGGTCTGGGAAATACTAAATGGGACCAGCTTGACAGCCCAGCAATTACAGGGGCACAAGTCCCTCCCCCCCACCATTGTGTAGATACAACAATAGAAATAATAAAATAGAAAACAGTAGATGGAAAGTTCTAGAAAATATAAATTAGAACATTCATGCTGTTTTTTGATTTTGTGTGTGTGTGTGTATATTTGTGTTGTATACATGCATTCACAGACGTATGTGCATATATGTATGCATTCGAGGCCATGGGGTTGGAGTCTTCCTGGATTACTCTTTCCTTATTATTTTTTTCTTAGTATTTATTTGTTATATATAATAATGGGTTTCATTCCTGTCATCCATGTACATAGCACACGGCCGTACTCATCCATTGTTACCCTTCAGTATCCGCCCCACCCCCCACCCCATCTCCTTTCTTTTCACTTCTGGCTCTTTACCTTCGTGTCTGCGTGATCCTTTGGGAGGCCTACAGGAGCACAGGCCCCTTCCTGTGGTTACACCACTGAAGAAAATGTTTCCTCTTCCCCATCAACCATTAACTGTGCATATATCCTCAGGGAGCGGTGGAACCCTTGAGCTCCTCTGTTCTCTGTGACAGGGTGTTTGTTGACAGTCCTACTCTTTAGCACATCTTGTGCAAGTGATTGCAGCTGCCGTCTGTCTAAGTATGACAGCCATCCGTGCCTGGAAGTCAGCGTTCCACACTGCTGTCTCCTTCCTCTGACTCTGCCATCCTTTCTGCTGCTGCTCCCATGAGCCTTTGTGGGGAAGATACAGATCCTCATTTCTGCAACAGTTGACTGCAGTACTATCTGTAGGCATCAACAGAGCTGATTAGATGATAGTTGATGGGTAGATACATCATGTCCATTTAGCAGAACGCAGCAATAGCTTCCCTCTTAAGGCCATGACACCTGCAGCTGTGGACCAGATGTGAATTCCCATGTCCAATCAGAAAATGGTTGGTTGCTCCACAGCAGACTTGCTGTTACTGCACTGGCGGATGCAGCTTGCCTGGCTGGCTGTTGTAGACTGGTTCACAGCTGAGTGGGACTGTTGATGGCAATTCTTCCTCAGCAGCCTGCATATAGAATGTCCTGGTCTGGAGGAGAGCACTGGCCAGCAAGAAGGAAACTTCCAGTACAGTTGGAGCTTGTTTTCTGCTTTGTGACTAGGGTGTGTTCTACCTTACATTTGGAGGTGAATCTCTCTTTGAACCTGGAGCTGCTCATGGATTGGGCTAAGGTGGCTGGCTGACTAATGAAACCCAGGCGTTTGCCTGTCTTTATACTCCTGGCTATATGGTTTGTCGGCATGCCCACCTCTTACTTTAGTATTAGGGCTCTGAGCTCAGGTCCCCATGCTTCTGCAGCTGGGAGTTACTAACCAAGCCAGCTCCCCAGCCCTGAAACTCCATGTTTTAAATTTGCCCTCCTAAGTAGTATGGTGGAAGAAATCTCCCTTTATCCTGCTCTATCCAGCTGGGATGTCAGTTCCTCCTTTCCCAGTGTATGTGTCCAGTATATGCTACTTAGCTGTCTTGGTTCTTGGACAGACTGGGTAGTATTGCAGTGCTTGTGGTGCAGCGGCCTTTATTGTACATACTTGTGGCCCAGAGTGTCTGAAAGTGTAGGAATAGTGGTGCTGGAAATCTTGAAATGCCAAAAGGAAACCGTAAAGTGCTTTGTTTATGTGAAAAGGCAAAACTTCTCCACAAGGAGAGAAAAAATGATCGTATGCTGAGATTGCTAGGATGTGTAGTATTATGTGTGAGTGTGAACTGTCCTCCGAAGTTCATTTCTGTGTGGAATGTCTGGTCCCCAGCAGCGGTGCTGTTTTGGGGAGGATAAGACTTTGGAGACTGGGGCTGGTTGTAAGAAGTAGGTTCCTCAGGCCCTCTTACAAACAGCCTGGCTCTGCTCCCCTTGCTCCTTCCCGTCTACCTGCTGTAAGGCAGATAGCTTCCTCTGTGTCTTTCTATCACTGTGATGTTCTGCCCATGGACGTGGGGCTGAGCAACCGTGGGCGAATCCTTTGAAACCACAAGCGCAAATAAACCCCTCCGGTCATACCTTGTTTATATCAGAGATTGTAGTGCTAGGATGGGAAACTGACTGATACAGAATATTGGTACTAGAGAAGTAGGGCCGTTGCCATGACTACCTTATGATGTGGTTCAGAAGCCTGTGGGAACTGGTTTGTGGGAGGGCTGTACTCTGGGGGCTCTAGTGCTGTAAACAGGTTAGTGGGAGCTCTGACTAGAAAGCTGAGGATACTGGAGACACTGAAGTCAGGCTCACAAGGCTTCGGGTTGAAGGATTCCCAGGGGAATCGGCTGTCGAGGATCCTTTACACATTCTGTTCATGGCCTGAGACTTGGCGGCAGGTGATTAAGGTGGCAGACTAGTTGCGGCAGAGAGATCTTTTTTAGGATACTCTAGCATTCAGCTGTGGGATAGTCATCGCTGGCTACTTTTAGCCCTAAGGGCTCCCTCAGAATTGGCTAGGGCTTCAACCATAGGAGGCTTAAGGGCGTAGATCAGTAAATTCGTTAAGAAACTTTAACTTGAGATGAGACCATTGCCCAGGCACATGGTTATAAACTGCAGCCTAGGAAAGTGATTTCCCAGGATTTGTTTCACTGTACTCTGTTGCCCAGGAAGCCAGTGCAGCCATGTGATAGTCCAAGGGGTTACAGACCTGGTCATCATTGGTGTGGTCCTGGTTGCAGGATCATGAAGACTTCTAGCAGGATTTCAGAGGGAAGGCTGGGAGATAGGTGGCAGGGTGGGAGTCCATGAAGGCAGATTGTGTGGCAGTCTGAGAGTGAGGCTGCTCTGTAGACTCCAGGATGTTGGAGACAGCATTTTGTATTTGTTGTTCTTCTCAGCGTAGAAACCATTATGGCTCTCAGAGGTAGCTAAGTTTATTTTGCAGCATGGAAGCCAGGGTAGAGTGTTGTGCTCTGAGCATGAAGTAACCTCCATAAGCTTTGTGTTGAGTGCTTAGTCCCTTGCTGGTGGCAGTGGTTTGGAGAGGTAGACACTGTGTGAGGTGGAGGCTCGGTGGCAGAGTAGGTATGACTGGTGTAACTTCCAAGGCTGTGTAGTCCCCAGTTCCTTCCTCTCTGCTTTGCTTCTGCTTCCGTGAGCTGCTTTGTAGCTTCCTGCTGTGGTAGGCAGAGCTTAAATAAGTTCTTCCTCCTTTAAATGGTTTCTGCTTAGGCCACAGCAACAGCGGTGAGACTGGGTTTCCTAACTCTCCCTTACTCGCTGTAAAGTGCTTCACATGTGAGAAGAAGCAGGCAGACTCGCTCAGAACTGTCACGACAATAGGCACAGAGCTGTGTCCAGCTTCCAGAATGCTTTTCAAAATATTTACAATACCTTTACTCTGAAATTGTGAATGTAGAAACTGTGTGTGTGTGTGTGTGTGTGTGTGTTGGTCAGAACATTAACCTGTAAGAGTCATTTCTCTCCTGTCCTGTGGGCTCTGGTTTACACTGAGGTTGTCAGCAAGCAGCTGATTTACCTGATGAGAAATCTTGCTGGCACTTGTTTGGTTTTTGGCACAGTCTCACTCTGTAGTTTCTGCTATCCTAGAGTCATAGCAATCCTGCTTCAGACTTTTGTGCTGGCTTGCAGATGTGAGCTACCACATCTGGTTAGAAAAATAGATTTTCATGAGTTTTGCTGTCCAGCAGAAGTCCAGACATTGGGCCGGTGAGGCGGCTGAGCAGGGAAAGGCAGTTGCCGCCAAGCCTGACAGCCTGTTTGATCCTGAGAACAGGCTCTGCTGAGTTGTCCTGTTCCCCCTACCCCCGTGAGCACTACACACAAACAAGTAGTGTAGTAAAATTACAGCTATGGACATAACGTAGTAAAACCTAGTTACCACGATGGGAGAAGCCTTGTGGTGGAACTTGAACAGAGAATGTTTTCTAACGGGTTGCAGTGTGCCAGGCCAGGCAGTGTTCAGCATACGTGTACGTGAAGACTTCAGCCATTCGTCTGCAGATAAGGGGAAGTTATGCAGGTTTAGGTGTATGTTTGGGCTGAAAACTGTAACCATTACTAGAGGTTGCATCTATTGATGAAGAAACTGCTGACACATTTTCAGTCATATTGAAGAAATTAGATTAAGATCTCATCTAAAGCAGGTCTAGGCTGATCTGGAAGAACTCAGTAGAAACAAGTGTCGAGGATCTGGAATTCTTGACATTTGTTCTTCATATTCACTACCAACACCATCGGGCTCACGATTGGGCTTCAGGGTGGCCTGAAGGTGACTATGAGCCATGCCGATGCTGTTCATCGTACCCACCTTGGCACGCTGGATGACCTCACACATCACGAGAAGCAGCACAGCTGCAGTAGGAAGTCTGAGAGATAACATTCATATACCTTGATTCTGAAGATTTGTTTATTTTTATTTTATGTGTATGAGTGTTTGCCTGCACATATGTATGTGCACTATGTGTTTGCCTGATGCCTGAGGAGGCAGGAGAGGACATCAGTCACCTGGTGTTTGGAGTTACTGTAATTTAGCGTTCTGTTCCATAAGAAGCTTTAACAGCTGAAAATCCCTTCCTCTAAGCTTTGTCTCAAAAGACCTAACTCACTCCTGCCCCAAACACCCCCAACAACCTTACGAACAAGCACCCAAAGAAATTTGGGCTCATAAGTGATTTTTAAAGACGTCCTGGTCTCAGTAACACACATTTGTAATCATAGCCCTTGAGAGGTGGAGGCCAGAAGATCAGGATTAAAGTCTATCCTCAGCTACACAGCAAGTTCCCAGCTAGCCTTGTGCCCTACTTTGCTGTTCCTGAGGTGCTGCTTTTAGCAGCCTCTACATCACTGGATTAGTGCTGTTGCAAGGACCCATGTGAGGCACGTGGTGAGCTAGAGATTTATACTCTTAAAGATTAGTATACACTTTAAATTGGCACCTAGTTATTGGATGGTGTGTGTAACAAATCAACTTAAAGTGAGTTAAAACAACCCTTTTATTTTGCTCATGATTCAGGAGTCAGGAGTTTGGAAAAGAGCCTGGCTGGATGGTTCATGTCTGACTCATCCCCCCCTTCCGACTCCCCAACCCTGAGATGGCTGAGGTTGGAAGACCCCTTTCTAGCACGGCTCGTTCATTTCATGCATCTGATGCCCTGGAATTCTTGGATCTCTGTCTTTTCCACACCATATGTCATTTGTCTCTTTCCATGTACCTTGGGTTTCTTACAGTTTGTTATTGTTAGCATAGTTGTATGTTTAAAGTAGTTTACTTCTAAGAGACAAGAAAGTTAAGCAGTTGAGAGTTATGCCTGGACTAGCAGTGTTAACTTTATCATATTCTCTTAATATGGGTATTCTTAATACTCAGCTCAAGGGGTTAGAGAAAACACTCTCTCTGTCTCTCTGTCTCTCTCTCTCTCTCTCTCTCTGTCTCTCTCTCTGTCTCTCTCTCTCTCTCTCTCTCTCTCTCTCTCTCTCTCTCTCTCTCTCTCTCTGTGTGTGTGTGTGTGTGTGTGTGTGTGTGTGATGTTGGGGTTTGAACTTCTTGTCTCATGTATGCCTGACAAGTGCTTTAGAGCTGTTTTTTACTTTTTACCTTGAAATAGAGTCTAATTTGCCCAGACTGGTCTTGAATTTTGCTTACTCATACCTTACAATTTAAAAAAAAAAAAAAATCAATTTTGGGGCCTGGAAAGATGGCTCAGTGGGTAGAGGTGGATGCCACCAAGCCTGACATACTTGTTTGATCCCAGGGAACCCCATGATGGAATGAGCGAGCTACCTCTATACAGGTTGTCCTCTGACCTCCACACACATTCCCCCAACCTCATGAACATACAGATTTTAAAAACAAATAAACTAGATATTTTGATTGCCCTTTTTACATTTGGTTCTTCCGTGTGAGCAGTGGTCAGGTGAGTGTGGCATGCAGAGTTACTGGAACAAGGGTGTTTATGAGAGCATCATCTATCAGGGCACAGGAGGCATGCTGCAACTTAATGTAGGGCCTTGGCCAAGTAGAACGCTCTGCAGCGAGTAAGATAGAATTGTTAGGGCCTGGATGGCTCAGTAGTAGGGTGCTTGCCAGGTATGTACAAGGCCCCTGATTTGATGATTCCAGCACCACAAAAGGCCAAGGGGGAAAAAAAGATGGCTAATGAATGAAGTTTTTCACGTATACTAGGCCCTTCCTAAATCCATGTTAATTCTTCACAACAAGCGGACGAGGGGTCTGATTGTCAGCCCAGTTTAGAGACATGAAGCAAAGGAACAGAAGTGATACGAATATTTTTTAAGTGGTAGGAAGCAATTTTGATTTCAGTTTGCCCCTGCTTCTGAGTGATCTTAAGTCAGGACTTGGGCAGCCTTTCTGCCTAATGGATGTGCAGAAGTCTCACAGGACTCCTTTGCAGAAATGCCTGTGCTCAACTAACATGATTCTGTCCTATTTTCAAATTCTAAATAATTTTTTAAAACATTTTTATTTTATATGAATGGGCGTTTTGCCTGCATGCATATCTGTGTATCATGTGGATGCTTGGTGCCTGTGGAGTTTAGAATCCCTGGAGCTAGGGTTATTGCTGTTGTGAGCCACTATATGGGTGCTGGGAATTGAACCCAGGTCCTCTGCAAAAGCAGCCAGTGCTCTTTACCACTGAGCTATCCCTCCAGCCCCCCTGAATAATTTTTAAATGAGAAGTTATGCCTGTTTGTTTCCTTTTCATATTTTTTAAAAAAATTCTGTCGCCCTTAATTTCTGCCTGTGAGCTCAGCTTTTATATTTTAAGTTAAAAAAGAGATCTTATGATCTAGGAACATTATTTAGATTTCAGTGTCCATAAAGTTACATACTGTTTATAGGTAGCCCCTCCCCTGCCTTCCCGTCTCTCTCTGTGCTCCCAATCCTATAACTATAATGTTGAGTACAGTTAGCTCTCTGTATCTGTGGGTTCTGTATCTGCAGTTTAGCCAACACAGTGAAGATATTTAGAAGAGAGAAATTATGTCTGTAGTGAATATGTACAAGCACTTTTCTTGTCATTGTTCCCAAATAATATATGACAATTATTTACATATGAAGTGTTGTGAAGCACCTAAGGGTGTATGTTATCTGCAAATATGGCATCATTTTATATCAGTCTCTGTCTGTCTGTCTGTCTGTCTGTCTGTCTGTCTGTCTGTCTAGAGCATCTGCAGAATTTGGAATCTGCATACGTGAGATGACCTTGTTTGCTCTTTGGTCCTTTGCATTATGTTTACTGGCCTCTGGTCTAAACCATACATTATTGTGCCTTTCATGGAAGCATGAGGATACGGAGCTCAGTTTATATGGAGGATGCACATAGTAGACGTGATCAAAAAGTAGGTTAAATAGAAGGCATGAGGGGGCTGGAGAGATGGCTCAGTGGTTAAGAGCACTGACTGCTCTTCCAGAGGTCCTGAGTTCCCAGCAACCACATGGTGACTCACAACCATCTGTAATGGGGTCTGGTGCCCTCTTAGTCTTTCTTTTCTTGGTGGGATTGAACCCAGGGTTTACACATGCTGCCAGGCACTCTACCCCATCCCCATTTTACAGTATTCTCTACAAGAATCAGTACAGTCAGTAGAAACCAGAAATCTTACTGGGGAAAGCTGTCCTTTCCTTTCGTGGGTGTTGGGGTTCTGGATTAAGATTCTCAATGGTTGTGTGGCAAGCACTTAACTCACTAAACCATTCCCCCAGCCACATGCTGAAGATCTCAGACTGATGATTTTAGTGTATTATAGTATGGAACAAAAACATACAACCTTGGATAAAATGAGTTGTACAAATACATTCTGAAACAATATGGGAAAGTTAATTGTGAAATGGGTATGAGACATTAAGTTACTTTTATATATGGTTTGCTGGTTAGTTTTTATCAGCTTGACACAAACTATAGTTTCATCTGGAAGAAGGAACTTCAGTTGACAAATTGCCACCATCAGATTGGCCTGTGGGCATGTCTGGGCATTTTCTTGATTGATGATTGATGTGGGAGGGCCCAGCCCACTGTAGGTGGTGCCACCCTTGGGCAGGTAGGTAGTCTTGGGTTGTATAAGAAAGCAGGACTGAGCAGGCCCTGGGAAATGAGCTGTTGAGTACCATACCTCTGTGGTCTCTGCTTCAGTTGGGTGGCTTCCCTTAATGATGGACTGTAACCTGTGAGCTAAATAAAGCCTTTACCTTTCTAAGTAGCTTTTGGTCATGGTGTTTAGCATAGCAACAAAGAAGCAAGCTAAGGTATTTGGTAATAATGAAGAGATTGTTACAATGTATTTGTTAAAGCTGAAAAGTAATACAGTGTGGGATTTGCTTTAAAGTCTGTCAACAGTATGGAATCATATGAAACAAGTATAACAAAGTTCTGATGATTGTGAACATTCATTGGGTACAAAGGAGTGCATTATTCTCTATTTTTCTGTCCTTGACTCACTTTGTAAGTTTACAAAAGGCATAATTCTGATACTTCATGATACACACATACACACTAACCAGAATGTTGAATTGTATTTGAACATTTTCCCAAGTGTTTCTTCCTTTTCAAGGAATTCTTTATGTAAGATTGTCAAGATTTATATACTAAAATAATTTATTTCTAAATATTTGTTATACAAAGAATTCTTAGCAAAAACTATTTATGTTCTCGACTCTTTTGAAAAGAAGACCAACATTGGAAGTTTTAAAATAGTTATGTTCTTATAATAGTTATTTAAAAAAAAAACAAACCCAAATCCACACCCTTTTAAGTATGGAAGAAATCTGGTTATTACAATAGAAAAGTTCTATTTGAGTTACAAACCCGTTTAAATCAAAATTCCACTCAGAATTGTAGAACAGTATTGTGGAGAGCATCTTGCTTGTCAGTTCCCTTTTGTGTGAGCAGTATGTAATCTTTTCTATGATTATAGCGCAGATGCATGGCTGCCGCTGCCTTGCTATGATTCTAGCAGATGTAAAACAATGGCCTCTCTTTTGATTGGAATCCAGCAGCTGCACTCTGATCATAGGGCTAGTAATGTTTATTGAAGTCATGTGTGACATATGTGGAGGTAGATTTGATCCTAAGAAACATTAACACATAATTTGATATCTGCCTAGGAACCCCATCCCAATATTAAGAATGTTTTGGTGTCTGTCTGTCTGTCTATCATTTTTGAGAAAGGCTCTTTCTCTGTAGTTCATGATGGCCCAGGACATGAGCTCCTCCCATCTGCTTCTTGTTTGCTAGGATTATAGGCATGTGCCACCATACTTGTCTCTGATGTTAATGCTTAATGGTTCACTTGAGAAGTCACCCATGTGGTCAAGTAGGTAGTTCTGAATCAGAACTGTGTGTCAGAATCATATGGGAAGCTTTTTCCAGAACACTTTTGGGTCAGTTTAGGCCTACTGAATTAGAATTTGGGGTAGGGATGAACAAGAGTCTCGGACATAGATACGTTGAAAAAGCATGTGTGTGTAATTCTGATGTCAACCCCAAGGGACATTTTTCTTTCTGTCTAGCCTGATATTTCCAGGCATAGCATACTTTGCTACCTGCTGCCTGTAACTCTGTTCTTTATTTTGTCTCTGCAGAACAAATGTTTTCAAATTGCAAATCAAAATGTTTCTAGCAGTCAAGTGTTCTGAAGATACTGTGTTTGGCAAATGTCTCTCCACTGCCTCATAGGCACATACCGAAGTCCAGGGTCACAGTTCGTAGCCCAGGCTAGGCCTTACACTTGTAATAATCCATCATCACCCCCAAGCCAGACCCCCAAGCCCTACTATGTGTTGGGATGATAGGGTGGTTCTGCTGTAGCAGTTTCTGTGATTTTTTTTTCTCCCTCCTTGTTGGGTCCTAGATAGAGGAATATTCTGTGTCTTTGAAGTTTGTCTTGTGATTCAGTTCATTTACATGGGAAAGCTTTGATCTTTTAGGGTCATGAATTATTAATATTGGCTGTCATTACAGATTCTACAGGTATTAACAATATGTAGTTATTATTTTATATCTATATATTTGATATATTTGTTCTTATATTTATATTCGTAATGCAAAGGATTTCATGCCTTCAGATTTGGTACTTTGGAAGAAATTAAAATGTTCTTGCAGGTTATAACTTGAGAGAGCTCAGTCATAAGGAAATAGACTTATTGCTAGTTCTGTAGCCTTTTAAAAATGGCATTTGTAGTTTAATATTAGCAAGCAAGAAAGTAATACCCAGTCCAGATGTTTCTTTATGGACTAATTCTAATCAATCACTTAATGGTGCAGTAATGTCAGCTGCACACAAATCCCTTCAGAAAACAGATAAGCTGAGAGCCTCTCCCCACTCTGTGAGGGCTGTAGCATCTCCCTCCACCCACCATGCCCAGATCAGGCAGAAAACATTGCCCTCACAGCTTTGGAAATTATATCCAATAACATGTAAAAACATGTCAAGTGCAGTTTATTTCAGGGATGTGAGTTGGTTGTAAAGTTCAAAGGTAGTTGATGTAATTGGCTATATTAGCAGAACCAGAACCAGACGATCATCTCATATGTTCAGGACAATGCCTTTGGCAAACCTACTATTCTATAGCGGAATAAAAAGGAAATTCTAACCTGTTACAGGGCATCTGTGACAGTGCTGCAACTAACATGCATCTGGGCAGCAACTAGGTGCTTTAGTTCTAAAATGAACAAGATAAGTATGTGTGTTTCCACTCCTGAATTCAACTTGTTACAGATTCTAGGCATGCCGGTGGGGCCTGGGAAGAAGGGAGGAGAGAGGAAGTAGTTTTTGTTAGCAGACAACATGCTCTTAGATGGAATATATGTGATAGAATCTGCTAAACTGACAACAAACCCCCAAGAACTGTAATAACTAAATTTACGTGTACTGGTATCAAACAATTAAAAATTGAAATTAAAAATCTCCTTCTATGTCACTTAGCTTTTCGTCACTATAAAAAAAAAATACCTGAGAAAAGCAAGAGGCAACATTGAATTTGGTTTATGGTTTCAGAGGTTCCAGTCTGGGCCATTGGCTGTGTTGTCATGATGAGGCAGAGCATTGTGTCAGGAACACGAGGAAGAGCTGCTTACCACATGGTGACTGGATAGTGTGTGTCCTTCAGGAACACATGCTCACTGACTGGCTTCCTCAGTCTAGTCTCCTCCTGGGCCACACCTCAGTACTGCCATCAGGTTACGGATCTGCCGGGGCACCAGTACATTCATGAAGTCACATCCCCAGAGCACTGTCAGTGGGGGATCAGCTTTTATTGTGTGACCTTTTGGGTGGAAATTTCCTGTTTAAATAGCACCTTCATATGATTGTAAAAACTGTCCATCAATTTTATTAGTCATTAGTGATATACAGATTAAAACTACCCCAAGAGGAATGACAAAAAATGGACTCAGCCTCCAGAGCCAGGTGTTGGCAGGCAGGCAGGTAGGTGAGACAGACACCTAGAACACACAGACGGTGTTAGAGAGTGTTTAGACTGGCAAAACCATTTTAGAAAAACAGTTGACAAGTTCTTGAAATGTTAGAGCCGAATCTGAGGGTTTAGCTCTGGTAGAATGGCTGCCCAGTCAGCGAGAGGTCCTGCATTAGATCCCCAGTGTTGTCCCCACTCCCAGAGAACTCCATTTACGTGATGCAGCCATTTTGTTCTGAGCTATTTACTTTGAGAAAAGAAATCATATATTCATGGTGGGGAAATGGCTCAGCTGGAGCAATGCCTGCTGTGGAATGATGAGGACCTCAGGACCCACTTAGAAAGCTGGGTACGCCAGTACTTGCCTGGAATCTCAGGGAGGCAGAGACTGTCAGGTCTGCGCAGCTCATTGGCTAGGTAGCCTATTAGAATTGTGAGCTCCAGGCTTAGTGAAGAGTCTCTGTCTCAAGAAATAAGATTGGAGTGATAGAGGAAGACACTTGACATTGGCCTTCACAAGCTTGTACGTGTACACACCCCTACCCCACCCACCCTCCCACTCACGCACACACTTGTGCACATTTGCTCATGTGCACACACACACACACCTCTATATGCATATGTGCATACCCACAAACAACTACACCTCCCCCAGAAGTCATATACAAACCAGTACACCTCTCCCAGAAATCATATATCCATGCAAAGATTTTTGTGGGAATGTTCTCTAGCAGATTATTTACAATCGCTAAAAACTGGAAGGAATCCACATCTGTGAATGTATAAAGAAATGTGTGTCTCCAAAATGGAATTGCACTGTCTACAGAGTACATGAATCACACAGTGTAAGTGTGCAGAACAAAAGAACCCCAGCCACAAAGAGTTTGTATGAATTTTCTTCCTGAGCTTGTTGGCAACTTAAATTTATGTATCCCAGGTAGAGATGGGAAGCAAAGATTTCAAAAGGGTATGAGGGCTCTGGAATGTTCTAGTAAGTTTATTATACTGAATTTTGTGGATTTTAGACGTATATATATTTAAAAGATTACTGAATTGTATACTTTAAATATGTTCATTTTATGTCAGTTATACCTCAGCAAAGCTATTAAAGGAAAAATTAAAAGCCTTAAAGAATGTTAGGCTATGGCCTTCAGTGTAGAGTCGCTGACCTTTGTTTTTTTGGGGTAAATGCCTCTTTGGTTGGTTGTTACAGTATTTCTGCCAATTCCTCAACTTCCTGGGATGAGATATTTTCAGAGTCTCTGTAGAAGTATCTACCTTCCACAGTACAAACCAGCCCGGGACAGCTCTAGGCTGGCTCATGTCTTCTGTAGGAAGTGCTCACCTGGACCTGCAGTTGTGCCAGCGCAGGAGGAGCTTGTGTGTGGAGCCATCTTTGCTGCTGCTGTGGACCACTCCAGCAAGTGGGAGTCTAAATGCTCATGTGGAAACAGTCAACCCATAGAGTAATCTCTGGGAGTTGGCCTCAGCCTGAGATTGGCTTTACTAGCCTGGAGGTGAAGGAAAGGAACCTTGTCTGCTGTCCAATTTGGGAATGGTCCTGAAAGTTCTATGTTAATAGCTTCACTGGCTAGAGAGATGGCTCAGCAGTTAAGAGCACTGACTGCTCTTCCAGAGGGCCATCCCAGCAACCACATGGTGGCTCACAACCATCTGTAATGGGATCTGATGTCCCTTTCTAGTGTGTCTGAAGACAGCTACAGTATATATATAAAATGAATAAATCTTAAAAAAAAGAAAAAAAATGGCTTCATCCCAACTTCCAACTCATCTTTGAACTTTTCAAACTTGTCTTCTTTTCATCCTTGGTAAAAACAGTTTCAGATGGGAAGTTTGTTAAGCCCTGGTGTGCTGCTAGTTTTATGCTAACTTGATACAGGCTGGAGTCCTTGTAGACGAGGAAACCTTAGCTGAGAAAATGCCCCTGCCAGATAGGCCCGTGGGCAAGCCTGTCATGCATTTTCTTGATGACTGATGAAGGAGGGCCCAGTTCATTGTGGGTGGTGTCACCCCTGGGCAGGTGGTCCTGAGTTGTATAAGAAAGCAGGCTGGGCAAGCCAGTCCTCCATGGCCTCTGCATCAGCTTCTACCTCCAGGTTCCTGCCGGACTTCTCTGGATGATGGTCTGTAGGCTGTAAGTTAAGCTGCTTTTTATCTTAGTGTTTCATCACAGCAGTGGGAGCCCTAAGACAATGAGAAGTTTTGGTTTCCCTTCTCATAATCCTATCAGTTAAAGGCCTTATCTTTGTAGTTTAGCAACTCATTTGGGATTATGGCCATAGGTAGAGATGTCTTTGAAACCTCGGCTAAGTAAGACTGAGACAGGCATTCAGTAGAGTATAATTTTGTAAAAAATTATTTTTATTTTATGTGCATCATTGTTTTACCTGCATGTGTGTTGGACCCCCTGGATCTGGAGTTACAGATGGTTGTGAGCTGCCATATGGATGTTGAGAATTGAACCTGGGTCCTCCAGAAGAGCAGCCAGTGCTCTTAACTGCTGGGTCATCTTTCTAGCCAGTAGCATATAAAGTTGGTGTTGATAGACTCTTCTTGGCTCTGATTTAAAGATTTGTGCTATATTTGGCATCCTTGCAGTTGTGAGAGCCCCAGTTTGGTCTTTCACCTAACTGTAGTATTGGTCATTGACCCTCTCCTGCAGTGCAGGGCTGTAGCCAGTTCCTAGTTCCCTAGGAGGCACACAGTTCCTGGTGTGCTGTCACTTGGTTTTTATACTGTTGATTCTTGCCGCCTCTTTTTAAGTCTGTGTAGCCTGGTTCACTTTATGGTTCTGTTCTTCTAAACTTTCACAGAACTTACTTCTTAGTAACAGTTGTTCTTTATCTAAGGAGCTTTCTTTTTTCTTTTCTTTCTCTTTTTTAAACTTAAGTACTTGAGAGGACCTGCTTTCTCCTTTTTTTTTTTTTTTTTTTTTTTTTTTTTAAAAGATGGAAGAATTACAAGGCTTATTTTTAGGATGCCTTACAGCTCAGAGATTTTAGGATTCTCAAAATGCCCTTGAGAGAAGTAGGCTAGGTAACATTTGTAGTTATAGATAAGTCAGTCAGATGTAAGTGAGTGGACCAATGTGACAGATTCAAGGCAGAATCAGAACTCAGGCTGTATCAATCCCATTCTGTGCTCTGGGCACTAGGTGTTTAAGCTTTGCTGTGCTGCTGAGGAATACCATTGACTTATTATTACTAGGGCAGGTAATGCAGAAATGAGGATTACATTTATTAAGTCATGTATTAGATATTTATATTCTTTGCTTTATATCTTGCAATAGAGAGCACTCAGTAATACATCCATCAGAGACAACTACATACCATATTGTCAGTAAACTTATAGGAACCACAGGGTACTAGGGGAATTCTTTACTGTGTGTGCTTTTTTTTTTTTTTTTTTTTTTAAAACAGTATCATGTAGTCCTGACTGGCCCGGAATTCATTATGTAGACCAGGCTGACTTCAAACTCACAGAGATCCACCAGCTTTTGTCTCTAGAATGATGGAATTAAAGGCATGTACCATCACACCCAGTGAGTATGAGTACACTTAAACAAACAAACAAACAAACTATATAGACATCCTAAAGATAAGCCTTATAACTCTTTCATCTAAATGGAGAAAGCAGGTCCTCTCGAGTACTTAACTGTTTTAAAAAGGAAAGGAAAGGGCAAACAGCCTTCCTGTCTTAGTCTCAGAGAAGCTTGTATCCGAGAGCCAACTGCAGTAACAATTTCAAGTGTGTCCTGGAAAGAGTATCAAAATGCCTTTAAAAAAGAGAAGCAACCCAGCTATCTCCTTTGTCCTCGGATTAACATTGTAACAAAAATCTTTCCAGATGGTTCATCGCTGAACACATTTGGATATTATAATTTATTCCAGATTTAGTGAGATTCCTCTTAAACAAGGTTATATTTTTGATATATGATACCTCTTTTGAAGTACAACTTTTGGGAAGATGTGCATGTTGACTTGTAAGACAAATTTAGTGTTTGGAGTTTGGTCAGCAGCCTGTCATAAGGGTGACCTGTGAGACGTGGAGCCCGTTCCCTTTCACACTGGTGGGTCTGCAGCTCTGCTCTCCTGCGTTGGTGGCTTGGCAATCTGTGTGGTGGGGAAATGGCGACTGTATTCCTGGGATACTTAGCTTGTGGAGTATATGTAACCAGACAGAGGTGGATGTATATCCTGACCCTATTCCTGTATGCCTCTTACTGTTTGTGTTAATTAGGTCTAATTAAACATAAGGCAGACATAATAAAAATAAGGTAATAAAAGGATCTTTGAATATGTGTTTGTATGAACTAAAGGTAGTAACTTTGCTCTATGTCAGTAAGTGGAAAAATGTAGGGAGGACTAATCCCACTTAATAACAAAAGGTGACAAATAAACAGTAGCAAATTAGCATCCAACAAATGAGATGTTCCAAAGCAGCCCGAAAAGTAAGTTTGTCATCACAGGAGAGAACATAACTAAGGCATGTAGACTCCCCTCTGCAAGTATGAATTCTTTCTAGGTTGTAATAAGTGTACTAAAGACTAAACATGTGAGTGTAATAAAGTCTTAAAAGTCAGTAGCAATGAACACAGCACCCCAAACAGATTTAAAACAATAGCAGTTAGCAGTGTCCTTAACCAGATTTTAAAACATGCTGTTAAAGGACAGAACTTGATCATGGGACAGATGAGTTTTTTTTTAAAACTCCAGAATAGCCCAAAAATGTATATAAATGTATATAAATATATAATGTATTAAATGTATATAAATATATAATGTATAAATGGTGAAAATAAGTAAAAAAGAAAAGGATTGGTAAATATGTGAGAGACAGCTGACTGGGTGAATGGGTTTTAGATGTTGTAATGAGTTTCATGTTAAAATTGAAACTGTGTACTGCTGGAAAATATACATGAGGGCTCTTGTGTCCTTAGGATCAGGACAGCTTTGCAAGGCATGATACCAAAGGTGGCCTTGAAATAGATTGGCTGTATCACAGTATTACCCCTTTCCTATGGGAATCTAGAAAATATGAAAGGTTTTAACTTCTGTATTTTAAAGGCATTTTTAAAAGTTTTGTAAGCTAGGAGTAGTGGTGTACTTGTGGTGAAGCAGGGACAGGTGGGTTTCTGAGTTAGAGGTCAGCCTGGTCTCCAGAGGTCCAGGACAGTCAGGGCTATAACACAATGTCTCAAAAAAAAAAAAAGACTTGTAATTCCAGTTAAATACCAAGAAAAATCTTATCTACCAAGACAGCAAGCCTAAAGGTGCCTTGGTCTTGGGGCAGAAGGAGAGGGAAGGGGAGAAATCACTGATGGAGCTGGGGTGGGGTTGGGGGTGCGTTTTAGGGTTATGAGAATGCTCTAAAATTAGGTGGTGGAAGGTAAATATATTCAGTTATTGGGTGTGGTATTTGAGTTATAGCTCAGTAAAACATTTCCTTTTTTTAAAAAATTGGAAAAAAAGTCTCAGTAGACACAGTAAAAACAGTGGACTGATACAGTAAATAGTTGAAAAAGAGACGTGAATGACTAATAAACTTAAAAATGCTTCACTTGTATTAAGTAAACAAATGCATATTAAGTCAACATTGATATGCCATTATTTAAAATCTTGCATTTGACAGACATTGAGAAACTGCTGGGTGTGTAATGGTTTGTCATTCTAGCTCATGTTTCCGGCTGATCAGGAGGCGGCGGATGGAAAGTTTGAGGCTAGTGGAGCAGTATGGAGACTTTTAAAAGAGTAGGACTGTGGTTGTAGGTTTGTTGGTCTCTACAACACTTGCCTAGCACGGGTGGCTCTGGGTTGTCCCCCCAGCACTGATTTTAAGAAAGCCAATCTTGAATATCAAAAGTTCAAGACCTTAGTCTATGGAGGTGTGTCTGTTCTTAGGTAAGTGACATAAGTGTGAATCGATTAATTCACCTTGGAAAGGCTTGGAGAGGCTGGAGGGGAGGAAGGACACTGTTACTATGTAATAATCCCTTACAGTATCTGCACTCACAAACCATCTGTTTCAGCAGTTCTGCGGTAAGAATGCCCTCAAGGCTGCTTTCTCAAGGCTGCTTTCACTTAGGTCTGCTGCTTTTCTCTGTGTTATATTTATCCTCTCCATTCTGTAGGCCTGCACTGCATATCACAGTTGAGGGCCGATTCTCACCGTAAACCACTTTATAGAAACTTATTTTATCATTATTATTACTGTTTTTGATGGTTCTGAGGATCAAATCTAGAACCTTGCTAGCAATGGGAAAGTGCTGTTTGAGCAATAGCAGGCCTCAGCTCTGTCCCTTTGTTAAGAAGTTGTTTGAAACCACTCTGATGAGGGATTTTTCAGCAACCCCAAACAAGTTGAATACAGTTGTCAAATAAAACACGTGTGGCAGCTTTGTGCAGCAGTTCAATGTCTGGTATGTCCTCCGAGGATGATACATTAAATGGATTGTTTGAAAGAAAAAGAAAAGAAAATTGCTAGAAATTGTAATTCTTGCCTTTTGAAGAAAATTCAGCCCATTAGCCCATGAAGCTGGGGTTTAGCCCTCTAGTGTTGAGCAAGACTCTGATCCTGCTTTTATGCAATGTTTCATCTAATAAGAATTATGGAAATGGAATTTAAAATTGCATTAAATGAGTAAAATTGATGTGGAAATCTGGATACTGTCAGAACAGATGGAGAGACCCCTGTGCTCCGTGGATAGTAACTGGGAGAAACTCGCAGCAGACCTGAGTGGAAGCAGTGGGCACTCTTACTGTAAGGAGTATTTGGCAGGGAGATTGTGAGTTACTGAGGTGTAGGCTTCTGCTTGAGAGGACAGTGAATTCAGAGTGGCCAGATGTGGGGGAGTGTAGAGGGAGGAGCAGCAGTGAGAAGCTCGTGGGCCTTCTGAGTCGGGTTAAATCTCTAACCTGAAGAGAGTGGAGAACCACTGAGGAATGTTAAATTGTAGGCCATCGATGCTTTTTTTTTCTTTCCGTTTTTCTCTTTTTGGAGACAGTCTCACTGTGTAGCCCAGACTAGTCTTGAATTCATGATCTTCCCTCCTCAGCCCCCGAAGTGCTGGGATTATAGGTGTAATCTTATTTGTGCTTGTTAGAGAACATGTTGATTGGGGTTGGGAAGGTGGCTCAGCGGATAGACCAGAAGGGTCCGAATGGTGGGAGGAGAGAACCAACTCCACCTCCCTCTGGCTTCTACATGTACACCCTGGTGTGTGCTTACACAGAAATACTGTAAAAAAAAAATACAAAAAAAGAACATGATGACTGGTGCACTGGAAGGTTAGCTTTGGGGAGACAGGAGAGCTTTTCAGAGTGATTGCTGCAGGTCAACTGGAGGAAATGATGGTTAGCATTGGAAGTGGGGCATCTGAAGTGAGTGGGAAGTAGAGTAGGCGCCCTGCTGTGCATGCACAGGCCAGCACTGCGGAGCAGTAAAGGGTGGTCCAGATTTGTATCTTGAGCATCTGTAGAAGATGGGCCAACTTTAAGTTCTGATGTTCTGGGAGAGGGATTTTAGTGCTGCCTTTCTTGCAGATGAGTATAATCTCCTTTTACATTTTAAGATAGGCACGTGCTAAATCTTTCCTGGAAGAACTGCTTTTTTTGTTGGACATTTTGCCTCCATAGTTAAACTAGTGATGGGTGGCAGAATTGAAAAGTGTTCAAGTTGATCTGTTTCTGTAGTGGTTAGAAATCTTTCCTCTCCTTTCTTTTCCTCCTGGGTTGGCTTTAAGCCCTTTCATTGTTGAACTCACAGTCCTCCTGTCTCAGCCTTCTGAGCCTGGGTTGCAACCCTGTGCAATCACACTCAGCTTTGGGAGTCTGCCACTGCCTGTCCAGTCTGTTCTCCTGGTACCCTTTACACTGTTTACCCCTTTCTCAGGACAAGTGGCATCCAGTCAAAGTGTGATACAATGTGACACATGCTAGTGTGGTAGTGTCCTATCAAAGTATGATACAATTTGACACATGCTAGTTTGACCAAGACTGTAGAGTGGTGTTTACCATTTTTAAGTTTGTCATCTTAACTGATAGTAAGATTGAGCATCTTTCATGTTAACGTTTCCTTTACCTTCCCTCTTAGTAGGCTAGTTGGTATTGTCGCGCTGTGTTTCTCTTGGCCTGCTTGTCCTTTTCTCTGTGATTTGTAGACATATTCTTCAAATGTTCTAATTCTTTGTCAAAAAAACTCTTCTTTTAATATACATTTTGTGTTCACTCTTTATAGTTTTTTTTTTAAATTATAAGATTCATCTTTCGTGGCTTGAAAAAAATTTAAATTTTACTGATGAATAGAAAAGATAATTTTTGCATGTCTTATTTTCTAAACAAATTTTCCTTTTACATATTGAAAGCTATCAAGTGAGTAATATTAAAGTTCTCCATTTGAAAATATGTAAACATTATGTTGCTGATACAAACATCAGCAGATGTGATTTCTGAATGCTCCTTACTCTGTGAGCATGCTTACCTTTGTCTACTGAAGGCAGGAGTCACTTCGTAAGTAATGAACTTAGTTTTTTGGCAATTTCTTTTGGGTTCTCTGCAAAATCAAGCAAACAGTAAAAAGAAAAAAAATACTATAGACCCTCTGCCCCAACAAACATATCCTATACTAGAGGGTACATTCGTTAAAATTACTGAACACACCAGTGTCCCCAGAGTGTCCATACTTCCAATCAGGCTCACTCATAGGATTTGGTAATGTTATAATGGCATAGATCTACCATTGTAGAATCATACAGAGTAGTTTTGCTATTTATATTAAGTGGAAAAATCCTATTTATGCCTCTCCTTGATCTTTTCCCCCAACCTTTGATAACTATTGATCCCTGTATTGTGTTCATAATTTTACTTTTTAAAGGAAATGTTGTTTAGAATCTGAAAGTGTGCATCTTGACTTCTTTTATTTACTTTAATGTACCAGAAAGGTTTCTCCATGTCTTTTGGGTGAAGGTCTTGGGTTTGGACCTAGGGCCCTGCATGTGCTAGGCAGGCCCTCTCAGCTATATCCTTAAGCCTCTTTTGACTTTGTCTTTTGATATAGGGTCTCACTGACTTACTCATTCTAGTCTTGAACTTGCTTTGTAGCCCAAGCAGTATTTGAATTTATGATATTGTTGCCTTTGCCTCCCAAGTAGTTAAGATTATAGAACTGTGCCACTAGGCCTGGCTCATGTGCTTTTATGGCTTGGAGGCTCATTTCTTTATAGTGTGAATCATAGCCCACTGCCTGGGTGGGTATTCCACACTTTTTCCATTCACCTACTGAAAGACATCATGGCTGTTTCGCTGTTTGGCACTTTGAACAAAGCTGCTGGAGGAACCACGTGTAGCCTTTGATTGTGTGGATGAGTTTTTAACTCCGTGGCACATGTTGCAGCGTTGTGTGATCTTGCTTGATTCTGTTAGAAACTGCTAACTGGATTTCTGAGTGAGCCTCCTTCTGTCTCTGCATCGCTGTGAATGATGTGCTCTGCATCCCCGCCGGATCTGATGCTGCAGTGTTCTGGTCTTGATCATTCTCGTAGTATGTACGAGCATGTTGTTGGGGTCTGCTGAGGAGAGGCTGTTGCGTGTCCTGCACATCTTTGCAGCATCTTCAGTGAGAGCCTCGGACTTACTTTAAAATAGGACTTCCTTTCTCATTCCTGAGTTTTAGCTTCTTTTTATATTTTGGTTAACATTCCTTTATTATTAGTTTTTTTTTTCTCTTTTTGTTGTACTAGGGATTGATTACACATGGCCTTGAGCATGCTAGGTGGTTGCTCTACCACTGAGCTGTATCCCTAGATCAAACAGCCCTTTACCAAACAAATGCTTTGTAAATATTTTTTCTCTGATTATGGTTTGTCTTCCTGTTCTTTTGAGAAATATTTACTTTTAAATGAAGACAGGTATATTTATTTGTGACAGGTATATTTATTTTCTAATAAGCCGATGAATGTTTTTTACTTAAGAAATCAAGACTGTGGCTGCACATGATAGTTCACGCCTGCCTGTAAATGTAGTATTTGGTATGCAGAAGCAATGGTTGCTGCTTAGAAGGTAGCCTGTGCTGTAGGTCAGACCTTAACTCCAGCAAAGTTATTCACCCACTCACCTGGCCATGCAGCCATCGAGGTCCATCTTCTTCAGGACTTAGTTTGACCAGTAAGATTTAACCTGGACAATAGTCTTTAAAAGCATATGTAGTGGTTTACATTTTCTCTGTGATTTATGTTAAACATAAAATATTTTATTTTATGGGTCAAAAATACTTTTGACTCCAGCAAATATTGAGAAAATTAACTACACACACACACACATTCGTGTATATGTAATCTGTGTGTAGTCTAGGCTGTCCACACACACACACACACACGTATTTGTATATATGTAATCTCTGTGTAGTCTAGGCTGGCCACACACACACACACACACACACACACATTTGTATATATGTAATCTGTGTGTAGTCTAGGCTGGCCACACACACACACACACACACGCACACACACATATTTGTATATATGTAATCTCTGTGTAGTCTAGGCTGGCCACACACACACACACACACATTTGTATATATGTAATCTGTGTGTAGTCTAGGCTGGCCACACACACACACACACACACACACACACACACACACACACACACATATTTGTATATATGTAATCTCTGTGTAGTCTAGGCTGGCCACGCACACACACACACACACACACACACACACACGCACACACGTATTTGTATATATGTAATCTCTGTGTAGTCCAGGCTGGCCTCGCAGTCCTCCAGTCCTCCTCATGTGCTGCCACACCTGGCTTATTCTCATTTTAGTTTCATGAGCCGCCTATAATTTAATCACTGTTTCCTTGGAAACTTTATTTAAAAATACATAATTGTACTGATTCACCAAAAATATCAGCCTCTGGCTGTCCTGGAACTCACTGTAGACCAGGCTGAGTATGAACTGGGAGATTCCCTTGTCTCTGCCTCCCCAGTGCTGGGATTAAAGACATTTGTCACCATTCCTGGCAAAGCTGTTTTTAAAATCATCTTAAAACCCATCTGGGCTGAGAGTGGTTTGTGCCTTTAATCTCAGCAGGCAGACTGTTTGAGGCCAGCCTGGTCTATATAGTTCCGGGACAACTAGGACTATATAGAGAAACCCTGTCCTAACAAACAAACAAACAAACAAACAACCAGTGCCTCAGGTTACTTGTGTCCACCCTGGGACTGAGCAGCTTTGTGTGAGGTTGCTTGGTGGCTCCTTGCTCTGCTTTTTTCCTGTCTGTACCACACACCCATGGCTTTTCTTTTGCCTTTGTCAATTACCGTCACCTTTCCCCTCTTAACCTTTCCCCTCCCCAGCTTTTAATATCTTCCTTTTTTTTTTTTAGTGGAGTTCGTGTGTAGCTCAGGATGCCTAGCATTCGTGATCTTTCTGCCTCTGTCTTCAGGGCTGGGTTGCAGCTCGTCCACCATGCCCATTTTAAACGTGTGGCTTTTTACATCAAGGTGCACAGGTAGCCCTGCTGTGTGGTCTCGAGTCTGTTGGCACCGTCTCTGCAACTATAGCTCTTTGTAAGCACATCTCCATCTTCTACTTCTGACCTCAGCTCTGGACTCTTATTTTATCTACCCGCTTGCTGCCTACTAGGTGTTTCTGGATAAATCTAAAACTGAATTCTAGGTCTTCTCTCCCTAAGCTTGTGCTGCTCAGTTTCCTGGTTTTGTTTGGTTGTAACTCTATGCTTTGGTTGGTGTTACCCTTGCTTACTCATTACCTGTATTCTTGTGTACACATGTGTGTACTTGTGTACACATGTGTGTGCTTGCGCACTATTCATTACCTGTGTACTTGTGTACATATGCGTGTGCTTGCACACTGCACCCATGCCTCAGGAAATACTGTGAGCTGAGCTTGTCGCATTGGATGCCCAGGATCTGGGAAGTTTTCACCGTGATGGGTACTTGGTTTGGCCGTCTTCCTTCCTCTCTTCAGTGCAATGCCAGGGCTGCACTGATGATGACTTACGTTATCCCTTCTTGATGACTTACGTTACCTTACCCCAGGCCTTTGGTCAAATGCCACATTCTTGGCGAGTATGATCTAGGTTACCCTGTTTAAAATTGTAACCCAGGCCAGTTTCTCTAGCTCTGTTTGCTCCTACCCATCACTTACAGTATCTAGTTGGTTGCTCCTTGTGTTTGTTGTTCACTGCCTGAGTTCCCTTAGGATGGCTGCAGGATGGCAGGGTCATTGTTTTACAGACCCAAAGCGGGGCATGCCTGCTGCTGTTCATTGTCAGAGAGAATTCCAAGTTTCTACTAGTTTTCTAGCAGTGATTCTACCTATCTACTGCCTGTTTGCCTACCTACTTAGCTACCACCCAGCCCACCACTCATCTCTCTTAGAGATGGAGCCTCATCATACAGCCCATGTCGACTGTGAGCTTTATCTCCTCCTCAGCTCCCAGAATTGGAATCATAGACGGTTGGGAACCACCATGTGGCTGTTGGGAACTGAACCTGAGTTTTCTTCTAGAGTCGAAAGTGCTCTTAAATGTTGAACTGTCTCTCCAACTCAAAAAAAGAGTTTGTTTTTTTTTTTTTTTAATGATTATATGTGTGTGTGTGTCTGAGTGTGGATCACTAGTCCAGTGCATATGGAGGCCAGAAGAGAGGGCATCAGGTCCCTTGGAGGTGGAGTTGCAGGCACATGGGGACATTTTATGTGGGTCTTTGGCAAGAACAGTGTGAGCCACTCAGGCCAGCTTTCAAGTCCAGAGCTGTCCTGAGTCCCAGCGCTTCATGCACACTTCTCATTGGTTTGTCTGTCTGTCCTGGAATGCTCTCTGTAGACCAGGCTGGCCTCAAACTCAGAGACCCGCCTGCATCTCCCAGTCTTAAAATGTCACATAATGCTCAGAACCAGGTGTACACGCTCAGCCTTGTGTATGGAAAGGGACTGACTTCTCTGTTTTCTTCTTAAGTCCAGTTTTCATGTCTTGCTTGTGTTTCTTTCCTTTTGTACTATAACCAGTTTAAGCTTATCCCTGACTAGCTTAAATAAATAAGACTCAGACTCTGGCCATTTTATTTGGCTTTGACAACTATTGGAGGCGGGGTAACACCTAATCTACTTTTCTGCTGCTCTGTCTACCTCCCCAGCAGCATACCCCAAATATTGCTGTTTCTCCTGGCCATGGGCTCATGGTCCTTCTCCCCCCATTGCGGCTTCCTCCTCTCCTCTCAGTCTCCTGGTTTCTACTCCTGATCTCTCTCCTCTCTCCTCTCTCTTCTCCACCTCTAACCAGGTAACTCAAAACCCACATACCTCTAATCTCTCCAGTAATTGGCTGTCACCAATTTTATTTAATCAATAGTTTTAAATTAAGGAACAAGTTTGCACAACTCAAGCTTGTAAATGTGAGGTCTAGGCCTCCTGGTACAGAATGTAACATTACAATACATAGAAACAGGTCAAACCTAAGCACCTTTGCCTTTCCCCTCCCTCCCTCCCTCCCTCCCTCCCTCCCTCTCTCCCTCCCTCCCTCCCTCCTTCCTTCCCTCCCTCCCTTCCTTCTTCCTTTCCTCTCTCCCTCCTTCCTTCCCTCCTTCCCTTCCTTCCTTCCTGGCTTTTATGTGGGTGCTGAGGATCCAGATGTCAGTCTTATATGTGGCAAGGACTTTAACACTAAGCCTCTAGTCTCTCCTGTCCCACAGTTTTAAAATGTTTTTCTTCATCTAGCCATCACCCACCCTTCTCTGCCTCCCTCCATGTAGTGGATGGTCTTTGCTTGGTAACTAACTGAACTAGGATGAATGGCTGAGAGACCCACAGCCCCCGCCTTTAGACCTCAGAGTCTAGACATACTGAGCAATAATAGAGTTATGGTTGGTTATATTTGGAATGCGATTGCTCCTAGGTATGGTGGAGGAGAAAGTTGTTTATTGTAGATAAAAGGGAGATAATAGCCAGGGGCAGAGACATAGAGACATGTGGGAGAGTGCAGAGTGGACGTGACCCTGAGTTAGGCCATGTGAGGAGAGGGGGAGAGGAGGGGAACCTTTGTGGCAACCAGGAGTCCCAAAGAGAGCAGACAAAAAGACCAGGTAATCAAAATGGTCAGATAATATAGGGAAGGGCAGCTGCAGGGAGGGCAGCCCAGTCCCTAGGTGAAGAGTTCAGGGGTATGCCAGCCGGGAGGGGCCTGTAACAGATGGGGGCTGAGGGATGCTGGGAGGACATGGTGGCCAGGTCCTCTTTGATGTTAAATACGGACCTCAGCTCTTTGTACCTGGTTTGAAACTTGGCATTGTGGACTAGCAGGTTCTATATCCGAAGGGAGCGCAGGTGTGACTTTATTCTTTTTAAAAATTGTGTAAATGTGTGTCTGGGAAAGGGCATATGTGAGCGCAGGTTCCCAAAGAGTCCAGAAGAGGACATTGGACCCCCTGAAACTGGAGCTACAGTTGGCTATGAGCCTCTTGAGTCAACGTGGGGAACTGAGCCATGACTTCGAAAATTTTACTGTCTTAGATTGCTCATAGTATGAAATTGCCTTCAAAGCTTGCCTACTAGACTCTTAAACATGTGTTATTCTGTGTCCATGTTATAAGTTATGTAAGACTGCAGGCTTTTCATAGAGCTACAGAACTGAAAATATGCTTTGCTAAGTATGCTACGCTAGTTTCATTAAAAGGTTTTGTCATTCAGCAGTTTCCGAAGAGGCATTCCAGTTCTTGATTTAGGTATTAATTGATTTTAGGTTTTAATATGAGTATACTTTGTTCCAGGAGGAACCTGGAAAAGTTGTAACTGAGTCAAGTGGACTCCACCATATCAAGGAGAGAACCCTGAAGGCCAAACCTGCTGTGGTTCCCGGGGTCCTGGGCTCTCATTAGCCATTAACCTGAAAGGAATCTCTGGATCTGCTGTGAAAGCAGGAACACCAGGGGGCCCCCACCTTGCTCCCTTCTTCCTTGGAATCTGTTCTCTCTGCTGCTCATAGTCTCATTGGCTGTAGCGTCCTTCCCACACAGAAATGCCTTCTCTGCCTTTTATAAACCACGATGTTTATAGTGCTCTTACCTCTAAAGCTGTTGATGAACACCCCCCAGGAACAAGGCAAGCACTGGATTTTAGCTTGGGTCATTTGATTTTATCTCTTTATATGGTGCCCCAAACCTGGTAATTTTCTTATCAAACCCCACAGCAGTGATAGAAGTTCTTGGGAGTAGAATGACCTTGTAGAACATCAACTTTAAAAGCTGCTTCTGAAGGAAATTTGCCTGTGTGCCCGCCCGCGTGCCTGTGTGCCCATGTGCCCGTGTGGTTTTAAGACAGAAGAATCTCCACTTTTGTTTCTTGGGCTCGGTTGAAGGCCGCTTTACATAGCCTAGAGTTTGTGTGTTGCCTTTAACTCTCCTTCTCCTCTCATTAGAATGGCTTCCCTTCATTCATTTCCAACCCTGAAGGGTGTAAAGGACAGGTTAGCAGCTGTCACTGCTGATTATTGATCCCAGTGTAACAGTGCGCTCTCTCTCCTGCTGCCTTCTCCTGTGGCATGGCGTTAGCTCCCACGGTAATTATCCTGGCATCTCCCCTGCTTGAGTTCACTAACTCCCCAAACCGGAAATACAGGCTGTTAGGGGAGAGGAGTACATTCCAATAGCTTTCTGAAGTAGTATTGAGTCTTATTGGGGGCGGGGGGAATAAGGTGATTTCACACCTGATTAGTGTTTCTAGTATCTCTTTAGGCCGGTGTCCTATCAATAGAGAATATTTGCCATTGCACATGATACACATTACTGGACACAGCTGCTGTCTGCCATGCAGAGGATGCCAGGTGTGGCTGTAGAAGTCACACATGCCTCTGGAGAGAGGTGGAGTGCTATGGCCAGAAGCTCCATTTGAGTAGTTTTCCTCAGCCCCACCTCACTGTGCAGAATAGAACTTTAGCTAGCCCTCCCTCCCTCCCTCCCTCCCTCCCTCCCTCCCTCCCTCCTTCCCTCCCTCCCTCCCTCCCTCCCTCTCTTCCTTCCTTGACACAGTTCTCTGTGTAGCCCTGGCTGTCCTGAACCTCACTCTGTAGACCAGGCTGGCCTCAAAGCCTCTGCCTCCCCAGTGCTAGGATTAAGGGTGTATGCCATCACTGCGTGTCTGTTTTTATTTTTTTTTTCTGACTTGTGAGTTGAGATTTACAGAGTGAGTGATGTTTGTGTAATGACTTGAGGATGTGGTCTTACCCGGCCATGCTATCTGCATTTCAGCTGTGTGCTTCGGCCTGTTGCATGTTTGGTCCTTCCAGTCCCCTGTCATTTTACTGTGGATGATATTGACAGGGGAGGACTTGAGAGATAAAGAACTGTTTAAGTTATAACCCTTTCTTTTAAAAAATTACTTTTATTTTGAGAGAGTGGCAGAGTATTTTGTAATTTGTATAAAATATATAATGTTTCCTCCTAAAATGTTGTTGTTCAAACAACTTTGAAAAATTCTGCCATTCTCGAATCCCTGTGTCACATGATGTACACAGAGGAACTTGAGGGAGGATGAAGGTGTTGGTACAGAAAAGACTTCATAATTTACAAGTTGTGCTTGTTCCTTCCATCACTCATTTGTTTGTTCGTTTTTAACTAATTCACAAGCAAGAGCCTAAAGAAAATCTCTTTTGGGAAAAAGAGAATCAGATTTAGGTTTTAGGCTTGTTTAGAATGCTGTTATAATGGACTGTTGATTTTAAAGCAGTACTGCAGGCCCAGTCCGACCCTATCCTTTTATGGGTGCTGAGACAGGCTTGAAGAGCTTCACGTCTTTTGTAGGGATTCATATTGACAGGAAGAGTGAAAATTTGCCTTTTACTTGTTTTTCCGTTTTTTTTTTTGTTATCTTCATTTTCGAGTTTCTCCTTGGAGCCTGCAAGTTTGGTTGGTTACAGTTTGAGGAAAGAGAGGTGGCTGTAATATTTGTAAGATCATTGACAAAGGCGGAACTTTTAATTCCATTCATTGGGACTTAAAAAACAAAGCAACTTCTGTTATTTTGTAGTGTCTGGGAATGGTCTCCTGAGTTTAAAGCCCTCGCTTCTTTTGTTCTGATCTCAGAGTGGGTTTTCCTGTGTTTACACTGGCTCTGAGAGGATGACTCTGGGAACCAAAATGATTTTTTAGCACCCTGCTGTCATCCCTAGTCCTCTGGCCTGGGTTGGAATCAGGTTTAGGAGACCTTGGTGTGTATTCAGCACTGGAGGGTAGGCGGCCATCTGTTGCCAAGTGCCTGACGCTTCGCTACAGTTTTCAAAGTCTTCAAAATTGGTCACACTTACTCCAGGGGACCTTGTTATTTATATTTTGTAGATGAAATGGAATCAAGTTTGTTCATATAGCTAGTAAGATATAAAGACAAGGTCATAAAAACTCCTCAATTTCCCTGCCCCTCAGTATAAAGGCCTCACAGAGATCAAATAGAATGGATCTAGACTTTACTAGGTAAGTGAGTAGCCACTCATGATAGAAATGATTTAATGAGAGATTTCTTTGAGGAAATGACTTTCCAGGGTTTCTGTTCACTGTCACGGGGAGCTGTGGGGACTTTCGGTCACTCTTTCTTGGCCATTAGTCACAGGGTTGGCTGCCTTTAGATCAGTGAGCTGTCCTGGATCTGGCCATTGTTCTTTCTTTGTAAAGAGTAGTCCAGTATTGCTCAAGTTGGAAAAGGCTGTTGAGCTGAAAGAGGAAGTTGGCTAGGGATTATATTTAACCATGACACACACAGCAGTTCGAGTATAAATGCTTATTCTGTGTGTATATAATTTCTTGGAATAGAGTCATTTTATAAAACAAGACCTACGAATGTTAGTTTCAAATCTATGTATTATATGCATTCAAGCACATATGCACGTGCAACTTTCTGTGTGTGATGTTGGGCTCACATCCAGGGCCTTGCTCACAGTCATGCAGTACCTCAGCAGTGAGCTACAGCCCCGTGTGACATTTTGAATATTTATTGTTACTCTATAACTCCTTAGCAGATAGTCAGAATTTGGAGTGTCCAGTCTGCTTTTAATTGCTAGAGGACTTTTGTGTGCTTATTAGTGATCTTGAATGTCTTGTTCCTGCATTTTTTTTATTGCAAAATTGTATGAGCTAGTTTGGCTAATCCATTGTAAGGATATTGCCAAAGTTGACGTGAAGGGTGGTGATGCTGCCTTGCCTTAAAAAACCAGAAATCAGAAAACCAAAATAAACAAAACCCAAACAAACGTGTGTGTGAGAGCATGTGTGTATGTGCATGCTTGTTCATGTGTGTGGAACATGTACATGTATGTATGTTCATGTGTATGTGCGAGCATGTGCATGCATGTGTTTTGTTCATGTGTGTCCATGCATGATTGTTGATGTGTGTGTGTGTGTGTGTATGTGTATGTGTGTAGGCCAGAGGACAGGTATCCTCCTCCTTGGAGATATGCTTTCTGTCTGGCCAGAGTCCTGGCACCTGTCCTCACCTCCCTGTGCTGGGACTGTAAGTACACAGCGTCACCCTAGCATTCTCATGTGGGCCCTGTGGTCAGACTCGGGTGCTTATGCTTATAAAGCAACTGCATTACCTCACAAGCCCCTGACTCTCTTTTTTTTTTTTTTGAACATTAAATTTTAAGCTGTGGAAGAAATGGAGCCTGTAATTTTGGCTTTTGTAACGATTTGCACTTAGAAAAGTTTTATGCTTAGTGATTCCTGGGAGAGTTGCCGAGGAGCGATTGCTCCATGCAGAGGCTGAAGGAAGGTTGAGTAGATTTGCTTATCATTTCATGCAGTACATGCCTGACCATGGTTCTATCACACCAGTGAACAGAAGTGAAAGCAGCCAGACCTCACCTGAGAGTCAGGGTGCCAGTGTTGTCTGATGTCAGGGACAATCTCCTACTGAGTCAGTCCTTACAGCCCCTCCCCCGCCTCTTACGTTTTATTTATTTATTTATTTATTTATTTATTTATTTATTTTAATGGTCTTGCTCTATTACCAGTTGATATGAACTCCTGGACTCTAGCTGTTTTCCTGCCTCACTCTCAGTAGCTAGGTACAGAACACTCTGCCAGCACCGGCCTTAACTCATTCTCACGTTTATAGATAAAGCTGTAGGATTACCCAGTGAAATATAACTGAACAATATATAAAGTGTTATCAGTCTGTGAGTTCATGTTTAGTAAAGATCAGTGATGTAACGAATCTAACATTGCTTATTTTTAAAATAATAATTAGAAAACTGAGCTAAGGTAAAGCCTAAATGTAAAGGAAGTCCCCAGAAGCCAGACTGAGTGGCTTGTCCTTTAACTCAGCAGTTCTTTGAGCCTCTGCACACCTGAGGCTGTCTGCAGCCGTGGCTGTCTGCATGGCATAGCTGGCTCAGACTGCCAGAGAAGTGGATGGTGGGAGAGATGTGCCCCACATCCTTCAGGGTTCACCGATGTTTGTCATATAGCCTGAGTGAGGGGACAAGTCCCAAAGGAAGCCACTTGTTGAGTTGTCTAATAAAATGTAACATCATTGAAATACTGACATATCCGGGGTATAAATAGTTAGAGTGTAAATCCTTCTTTATGCAGCCTGCTCTCCAATCCCAGTTGTTCTGTGTTACAGCTCAGATTGGTAAATCTGCTTATAGATATTTTTTTATGAGTCTCCAAGGTTTTTCCCCCCACATAAGTTTGGGCTTATGTCATCCTATTGTGTAGTTTTCTCCTCTGTCACTGTAATAGTTTAGTCTCACACACATATTCTCCTGTCAGTACGATGAACTTCATTTGTGTATTTGAGATGAGGGTGTTGCCCAGGTTGTCTGAGAACTCCCAGGCAGTAGGATCCCCCACCTCTGCGCCCCGAGTGCGAGGCTGCATGCCTTGCAGCCTCATGTAGACACCTGCTTTCTTACCTAAGGAAAAGACACTCGAGTCTGTAGTGTTGTGACTAGTGCGCATCTTCGTTTCAATTACAGTGTCTTCTCGGAGGTACATTTATTTGTTCTCAGGTGTGAAGTGAGTTTAAATGGTGCATAGGGTAAGGGTGAGGATTGTTTTCCAGGCTGTGGGAACAGTGTGTACTGTGAACATACGTGAAGACAGTGGGGAGCTGTCAGTCGGGAAGAAGTACCCTGCCTCTGCACTGTGTGTGCCGCCTCCAGTGCTCTTGAAGCATATATAAGAAGTTCTCATTGATAATGGCATATGCGTACTGAATAACTTAGGTTAAAAGCTTTAAAAATGTGTGTCCTCAGATGGAGCTGATAGAATATTTATTTTATCAAATAAAATAAAAGGTCATCAGGTAGCAGAAATAGGAAATAGGGTTTATATTCTGGCTGTCTGTTGCTTGAGAATAGAGAGTAGTCTTGCATTGCTATACAATTAAAGCAAGTTTTGGTTTTGGTTAGTTCTTAAAATAATTATTGGAGAATTGCTAGGATATCAAGGAGGTATAAGAAAGCGGTTTCTTTCTAGAAAGCGGGCTGTGGCTGGTGTTCAGTCACACAGTTCCTGCTTGGCTCCCCAGAGGGGGACTCAAGATGGAACGTGTGTTTTGTTACACATGACTTTTAGTGTGCAACAGCCGTTTGGTTTCAGATGCTTCCCGTGTTGCGGACTGTGGTAGCATTGGTTGCTTTCTCGCTGCCATTAAGAGCCTCTGGCCCATTGCTTGCTTTCTTCTTTTTGTATTATTTAACCTTTGCAGAGTTTTCTATGTTAAAATTATACTGACAGGAGAAAACTTTTTATTTTGTTTCTCGTAGTGAAAGCTCCTTTGATTGCTATTGCCTGGCTCTTTGGTTACGTATACTTCGTCGTCTACAAATCAGAGTCAGTTGAGGCTCAACTGTTAAAACATTTTTACTCTTCCCCCCCCCTTTTTTTTTTTGAAATTAGGCTTTCGGATGATTTTATTTGATTGGTGTCCTTTCTCTGTGTTTTATGCTCTTGGTTAATCCATTTTTAAAAGAACACAGAACAGTTCAGAACACTGTTACTAATTTGAATCGTGTTAGTGATTACAAGTAAGTTGTCCTGGGGGTGACAGGATGGCTTGATACTAAGGCCACTTGCCCCTGCTGAGGATCCAGACTCCGTTCCCTACATTGGGTCAGGAGGCTCAACTGTCTCAGCTCCAGCTCAGGGCTTCTGCTGCCTCTGGCCTCTGTGGCACTCATGTCATTGTGCGCATACCCACCTACATACATGTACTTACCATGTCATTGTGCACATACCCACCTACATACATGTGCTTACCATGTCATTGTGCACATACCCACCTACATACATGTGCTTACCATGTCATTGTGCGCATACCCACCTACATACATGTGCTTACCATGTCATTGTGCACATACCCACCTACATACATGTGCTTACCATGTCATTGTGCGCATACCCACCTACATACATGTACTTACAAATGAATGTTACAGCTAGCCAAGTCATTTTACCGTCTGTGCTACTGTGTCATCCTTTACATAAAGGGTCACTTTTAACTACTTGTGTCTGTCTTCTCCCTTAGAATGAAAATCTGTTTTTTAAGAGTAAAGTATACCTTTAAAGAGATGAACTAACTTGTGTTCTGTCCAATTCTCCTAGGGCCGCTTTGGAGGAAGTAGAAGGAGATGTGGCTGAGCTGGAACTAAAGCTCGACAAGGTAAACTGACATTTATGTCTGGAGAATGTTAACTCTTATTTCCCACAGTGAGCTGTTAGCACCCACAACAGTAGTTGGCTTGTTCACTTGGGATCTCTGTGAGGAGAGGCGCTGTTACCCTGGCTTGCTGCATGAGAAAATGAAGGCTGGAGACTTGGTTGAGTAACTTGGTATTCAAAGATGAATGTCAAAACTGGTGTCCACGCCTCACCTCAGAACTTCTCAGAGCTTCCTTTATATTGTTAGAAGTTTGTTCCTGTCTTTCCATCCAAAAAATGTTTCCTTTCTGATACTTAATGGATTTCATATATAACATGGACAATCCTTGTTGTAAGTTTCACTGTGGCCAAGTTCAAATGCAAATAAAATTTAAAATGTTCATTTCATTTTTAAGCTAATTCCAGAATTAAATTAAATTTTATGTAAGGGTAAGCATACATTGGTTCCTATCCTCTCTGTTGTTACTGACGATGGTTTTGGATATGTGTCCTTGTTTGTTTGCTGTGAGCCAGGCAGAAGCATCAGAATGAGAAATACATGGCTTTGACCCTGCTGTTCAGACTTTCCTCTGTAACTGCTGTGTGGTGACATCTCTCCAGATTCCTAGGTCAGGCATATGCATAGGTTTAACATAGCTCTCCTGACAGTGATTTCCTATACTGTACAGTTGAATGGTATTGCTGTGACCTTAGCATACATAGGTATTATCTGGGGATCTTTTGGCAGCATTTTATCAAAATACTGGAAGAATGTGGAAAACTAACAGCATTTAAAATCTTGCTCTCTGACCGTTGCCTTTCTCTTTGCTCAAAGATCCATAGCTATTTTATATGTTTCTCTGGGTTAAGCTCTTGAGTCTTTATAAAATTAATGTAGGTGTTCAAATTCTTAAGCTGTTGACTTTTTGTCTTGGAGTTATGGAGTATCAGAGAGTAGAACATGAGGGACACAGGGGATAGGGATTATTGTCGGTGGCAGCATGAAGGACTTGTAGGGTGCTGCCTTCAGCTCACAGGTTTTATATTGTTCAGGACAAGTTCTGTTTATGGTACCATGGTAAGTCATACCAGACAAACTGAACTTGTTTGATGACCTAGTCCATGTTTAGTTTGCATGCATTGTGCGCTACCAGCAGTAGTGTTCCGTCGTATGAATCACGCTTTCTGAGTGCTGGTGTTCATGGTCCAGTTATCCATTCTGAGGTGTTCTGGTGTTTGCCACAACAGTGTCTCACCATTGCCACCTAGATCTGACCCCTGTGTCTACTGCATCTGTTCTCAGGCACACTTGGTTTGTGTTACCTGTCTGTGTGATAGATTCCTTTGAACTGAAGCTCAATTGCCATAAAACTTGTGGCTTTTTTTTTCTTTCTTTCTTGTTTTGCATCATTTCTTGAATGCACTTTCCTTTAAACTGCTACAATATTATAATTTTTATTTTGTAGCAGAGCCTTGAGCTTGAGAGTACAGAGCCTGGAGCTCTGCCTAGTTTTGCAGGAGACTGTCATGTAACTAAGTTACATAGTTTTGAGCAAACTCCTCAACATTTCTGGGCCTTGATTTCTTACTTTTCAAATCAGGGAAAATAAGGGTATCTGTCTCTCTAACAGAAGTGGTAAAAAAATGACACAGGTGTTATATCATACGTAGAGTGCCTAGCATGGTTCTTGGTGCATGGTCACACATGTGACACACAATCTTTGATTGCTGTTAACCCTTTTGTGTTTCTTTAATTCAGGGTATAGATAAGTGACTTTCTCTATACCTCACAGCTATAGGACTTAGTCCGTGTGGACATTTTGGTGTTCTTTTAGGTGGGCCTGGGTGTGAAACCATTTGTACATGTTTCATAAACAAATGGCCTGTCCACTGTTCGCGATTTTTCATACTTTTCAATCTGCATTATTAGAAAACATCTTGCCATGTGTCTGACAGCCAGTTTGCTCCTGATGGTGACCCTAAAGCATGTACTCACTTGGAAGCTGCCACTGGCATCTCTTGTCCAGCCTGGAGTCTGTCCATTTTCCCCATCGCTAGTTTCACATTAAATGTTAAAAGGCTTGAGGCACTTGGGACCCCAGATCTTTAGATTCTGGGGTCTGTGTGGATTCTCCTTACTCCCCAGCTCTTTCAAAATTTCTTTTTGAACCCTAAGCATAGTTATTGGAGACTTGCTGTCCTGACTTGGGAAGGGAGAGTTTCTTCTACTGTGTCACTCGAAGGACTGTCATAACCCCCGTTTCTTCACTATTACCATCCTGAGTGTCTCCAGTGGGCAGTTTAATCTGATCCCATACTTGAGCCATTATTTTTAACTAGACATCACACTTCTGAGAACGGAGTTCATCTGAAAACTGAGTACCAAGAATCTGACCCAGTGACGTCATCCACATCCTCCTTCATGGAAATCTGTATCATGTACATGTAGTTCAGGACCTCTTCAAATCTGTCAGAATGAAGGCAATCTGAAGCTGACTGAAGAACTGTCTACCTCAGAGAAGGTGTTCAGTGATCATCATTGATAGATGGGATGCTTTCAGAAATACTGCTGAGAAACTCCGTGAACAATTCAGGCCATTTTCTTAATGCCTTAAGCACCAAGATCTTTGGATCCAGGGCAGGCCAGATGTGCAGCCTGGCACAGCCACAGATACTTGCTGTGAGGCCTGCATTCAGTCTCACACAGACCAGGACAAGAATGGGCTTGGGGGTAAGGCAGGTGGCAGGGTTTTGTATTTTTGTTTGTTTGGGAGGGGGCAATATGGGGAAATGTACGTGTCACCAATGGTAGTAGCTGTCCTGCACACGCACAGGATGTCTAGTTAGCCGCAAGTACCTTCACTGCTCTCCTCCTTTGTAGGAATTTTAAAATTCATTTCATTGTACTTTAGGGGGGGTATAATTTTTTTTATTGAGATAAAGTTCACCTAACATAAAGAATGTATTTAAAAATGATTTTTGGTGTAGTCACGATGTTAGACGTCATTACCTTGGTCTAATTCCAAGATACTTCTCTCTTCCCCAAAGAGGAACCTGCTGCTGCTTCCAAGTTCCCTCTATCCTGTGTATCCTAAGCTAACTTCTGTCTCTGTGGACTGTCTCTTCCAAATATTTTTATAAGTATGGCTGCTTTCACTTAAGATACGTAAAAGTAAAAAGTAAGCATGCTTATACTTTTTAATTTATTGAGACAAGAGTCTCATTTTGTTATCATTCTGGTTTTCAACCTCCATGCTAGTGATTCTCCTGCCTCAGCATCTCAGAGCTATGCTGCAGGCACTGCCATGCCCAGTAGGATCCCCTTGTGTGAAGCTTAAATGATGTAGTCTGCACACGAAGAAGGCGCTGCATGTTTGGTAAAGCTGCAGAGTCCTGAAATGCTAGGTGCATTTCCCTCGGGATCGCAGGTCTCTTGTCCCCACCGTGGCCCTGTGTGGCTGACCGCTTTATGACTGACATGGTGCTCTTCATTCTGCTTGGTGGGAATGTTTTTATTTCTGCTTCCTAATTGGTTTTTAGTAATAAAAGTATCTTTTTCTGTGTAAACCCTCTGCTGCCTCTCTCCTTTCCCTTGTTCACTACTTGTTTCCTATAAAGCAAAACAGAAACAAGTATCAGTGAGAAAGCTTGCCCAGGGAACGGGGTGCTCTGCTGAGCAGTGGTCATGCACCTGTAGTTGCTTTGCTGAGGTATTTTTCCGTGGTCTGTCTGGGTAGAAGCTTCTTGTAGGTTCATACCATTACCCTTGTTATGTATTACACAGATGAAGAAATGCAGGGTTGTTAAGGTTAAGGTCACCTACACCCTCTTAGGTGGCATTAGGATTTGAATCTGAATACATTGAGCTGAAAATCCTGCTTTAATCATGCTATCCTATGTATTAGCCTCTCCTTTTAATTTAATTATCTTTGACATTTAATTTGTTGGGTAACATTACCTATATGGAATAAAATTCAAAGGTGTGTCCATTGAAAGTTGCTCACCATCTGATTCCTTCGCTGGAGAATCACTCTGATCTAGTTTTTTTATGAGTTCTTGCAGATATTTTGTAAGCATTGAAAAGGATTTCCATTTCAATAAAACTTTAGTACCTTTAAAAATCTGATATTTTCCCCCTATGTTTTGGATGCTGTTGTTTGTTGCCTGTGCTAGAGCTGTCTTTGGTATTGGTGCTAGGGATTGAATTTGAGCCTGTGGTATGCTAGGCAGCCTCTGCAGCAAAGCTGCACCCCAGCTCTGTCCTGTTCTATTTGATCATACTGCTTGTACATACCACACAGGTGTCACGTGGATGAGTCACAATAAAGGCATAAATGAGGGAGAAGAAGCCGGGGAGGCTGGTGCAGGCTCAGTTCCGAGGCTTTATTCAATGCCCAAAACAGGCATTGGGGAAGAAATGCTTTTCTTCTAGTGGCTTCCAACAGGTTGTTTAATCGTCTGAGACATCTGTCTGCTGGCATGCTTCTGAGCAGCATAAGTAACCTCTGACTCCGGTCTGTGGTCCTTCACCCCAGGGTTCCCCAGTTCCACATCCAGTGACATTGTCACCATGCTGCTGCCCACTTACCCTTCCTTTCTTCTAATTCTGTGCCAGGAACTGAGCTCAGGGCTTTTCACACGGGCGAGTGCTCTACTGCTGTGCTGTCTAGGCTCCTCTTCTAGGAGATTTAAGTAATAAATACTTAAATTATGGATTTGAACTTGACTTGATAAAAAGATGTGTGTTGTTAGACAGCCTCTGAGTTCTAAAAGGCTGACTTTGATATAATTCATTTACTATATAAAGCAAAGGAAAATTTCTCCCAATAATTTCTAGTTTTTGATGAAATGTAATCTGTATTGACTAGCCGATCTCACATAGCAAACACCAACCCCTCTTCAGTGAGGCTGTAAGATCAGTCCCTCCTCATGTCTTCTTTTCTCTTTTTCAGCTTGTGAAACTGTGTATCGCGATGATTGACACTGGCAAAGCCTTTTGTGCTGCAAATAAACAGTTCATGAATGGGATTCGAGACCTGGCCCAGTATTCTAGCAATGATGCTGTGGTTGAGGTTGGTATCACTAAGATTACAGGTACCATGATGGGAACAGCAGAGCAGCACACGGTTGTGTGCTATTAACTGTATTAATGGTTACAGCAAGCAGAGAGCCCCAGCAGAAGGTCTGCCGTTCCTGGGAGCCATGTTCTGCAGTTCTTGTTGTTTTCTTTTGATTTGTTTGTTTGTTTTGGAGATAGGGCTTCTCTGTGTAGCCTTAGCTATCCTGGAACTTGATCTGGAGACTGGCCTGGCCTTGAACTCACAGAGATCTGCCGGCCTCTGTCTCCTGTAAGCTGGGTTTTAAAGGTGTGGCACTACCATGGCCCAGCCTTCAGTTCTGTTTTTTAAGGTAGTTGTACATTAAAGTTTGATTTGCTATGTGCAGATTTAGCACCAGTGCCCAAATCTTGCTTTACAGTATTGAAGTTACATTCAGACAGGTGAGCTGATGTAGCCACCAGTGGACAAGAACAGAAAGAGGTCACCAGTAGTTGGATGTGTGGTGGGCAGAGTATTAGCACACTAAGAATAGGACTCAACTGTATGCTTGGTGTGTATGTATGGTTAGCCTGCTTTCCTGTATGTATCATCTTGGATCCCTTTCTATATTCTGTAGTGTTACTGCTTTGTCCGTGATGAAAACTAACTAGTGAGGTAGCAGGTATATTTTGATAATCATGTGAACATTCTGGCTCGCAGGGTACACTACTGGTGATATCAAACCTTTAGGGTTACACACAGTGTGGATGGGGAGTACCAATTCTTTGACTTTTTTTTTAGGACTCTACGTGTTGTCACATGTAGACTTGTCGTAGGCATGACCCCTGCAGGGCATGTCCAGTGAGCCATTGAGATTACCCTTGCAAGTAAATGTTACTGTTTGCGGGATAATTTGATTTTTCTGTCAGAAATACTACCGTAATATTTTTTGTGACTTATTTTAGTAGCTGTTAAATGATTTGCTTTTCCTTTGGTTTCTTTCTTCAGACAAGTTTGACCAAGTTTTCTGACAGTCTTCAGGAAATGATCAATTTCCACACAGTAAGTATGTGTGAGTAGGGGCTGCTGGGACTAGAGGCATCTCAAGCATCAGTCTTAGGAGATGATTCCTTTGATGACCTGATTGGTTTTATGTTGGGGTGGATATAATAAAATACTCCATATGTGTGGATGGTGAGGAAGAAGGAAAGTGAATTTGCTTTATTTCCAATTGTAGTATAATAAATCTTTTCTCCACTGAGTTAATTATCATTGCTTGTTTGAGCCATGGGTAAAGGGTTGTTATTTACTGGACAGTTTATTCATTTTATGGCTAGTTTGCCAATGGCTACACCACTGAATAAAATGATACTCTATCCCCCATAATAATCTTAATATCATAAAATAATGCCCATTAAAGTTATTTTCTTGTTTTGAGTCTGTTCATTTTTGAGGGGTAGGGAGAAGGTTGGGCTGGTTATATTGCAGCTGAAGTTATATCTCAATATTTATCTTAGTTATAGTTAGCTTTTTCAAAAACTGGCATGTACAGCCTTCTGCCTTAAAAAATAGTTGTATTTATTTTTATGTGTCCAAGTGTTTTGCCTCCATGTATGCGCATGCCTGGTCCCTACAAAGGTCAGAAGAAAGCATCAGATCCCCCTGGAACTGGAGTTACAGATGGTTGTAAATCACTGTGTGGGTGTTGGGAATCAAACCTGGTTCCTCTGGAGAGGCAGCCAGTGTTCTTAACCCCCAAGCCATTTCTCTAGGCCCTGAAAACATTATCATATCATAGTCTGATTTCATACTGTAATTTCTGCAGTCCTAAGAGTTAATTTGGCCTTATCTTGTAGTAGTAATCACGTAAGTGGTTGCTTGCTCTGGTGTGTCCAGTCTCTTGGAAGGAGGTCGTTTCTTATCTTATGTTACAGAAGCTTAGAGGATATGTATCTATATATGTATCTATTTACATATATGTCTTTTAGGTATAAAATCGTCAGTTGGATTTAAGTATTATGAGTCATTATTACCATTGATTTATTTAATAGCTTTTTGAGATAAAAAGAGTTAGGTTAAGGGAGACAATTTTGAACTATTATATTTGTCTTTTGGGTGTAATTAATGAGAAGTTGTTCAGTATTCAGAATCAGTGGTGAGATATATCTGCTTAGCAATGAAATGCACGAATGCATGCTATAAGGTTTAGAGGTTGGGAATAGTTTTTGTGTGGATCTGCATACTGTATGTGATAATTTAAATAAACTATATTGATACATAAAATTAGTAAATAAAACAAAGTATTAGCTCACTGTAGTCTAGTGTTAACTTACATGTATGATTAGAAAGTAGAGTTTTCAAAAAAGGATTTTGAGTCTCTGTAGAACTATATTCTTTCTAAAAATATTAAATATGTGTATTTAGTTCAATTTGCATATTTAACTTTTTCAATAACTAAAAGTAAGAAAGGATGAAATTTTGCCAGGAAAGGCTTTGATTAGCTATCACCACAAGCAATTAAAAATGCCAAGAAGCAACAACTGACATAAAGATCAGTTTACTGTACAGAATCATCTAGCACAGCACAATCATGCTGAAGATTATGTTGACTGTGCATACCTTCATTGTTAGAGCTAACTTGAGAAATAATGACAAGCAGTAGTCCGAGTTAGGGCCAAGATCCTTGATAGTTTTGGATAATTCAAAATGGAGACTCAAAGGGATGAGATATATAGCTTCGCCAGAAGAATAATTTGTCTTTTAACTTTGAATGTTAGCAGAGGAAGTCGTCTCATGGCATCTCATAGCCCAGCAGCTGGAAACCGCAGTCGCATCAGGTGGTTTACAGCTTTTAACATTTTTATAAAACATAACATCAATGTCTTGTGTATGGCTGACAGTATCTTACAGTATTTGACATCCAGTACTTGGCAACTTAGAAACATGCACTCTTGTTCATCGGGCAGAACGTGAGGTGGCCAGTTTGCCTCTGCTCTTGGTCTGGCTGGGTGGCTTGTGACTGGAGGGTCAATGTGTCTGGTGTTAAGACCAGTTGGAGTTGATTGGGTGTCTAGCACCTCTTATTTCTTAAGACCAAGGTCTAGAAGTCACATTGCTTCCCTTGGGCTACAATCTTTTGACCAAAGCAAGATTCACAGTCAGGTCAAATTCAAGATAGGAGAATTAAGTCTAACTCTTGATTGTACAGTGACATTGCTTCTGCAGACGGAGATTGTTGGTTGCTGTCGGTACACAGCTGATCACAGTTTTAAACCCTAATATATGGTGTTTAGTTGTATGTATGTTGGGAAACTTCCTGTAGTAATCTGGCCAACGTTTATGACACTCATATCAGAACTCTTACCTTAGATCACCTTAAAGTACCCTAGGTGATTCTGACATGGGACAGTTTTAAGAATCACTAGTGAAATTTGAGGTCCTGATTTTTTTAAATTTATTTTTTTAATATTTTAAATTGGAAATATTTTTTCTCCATAAGTATATTCTGATCATGGTTCCCCTCTCTCATCTCTTCCCAGCTCCTCTCTACCTCTCTGCCTCTCCACTTTCCAACCCCACACCTTCTCTTTCTCTCCTTAGAAAACAAAAAGACAAAGGCAAACAAACAAAACAGTGTATAAATTAAAGAAGCACAGAGAGAGAGAGAGAGAGAGAGAGAGAGAGAGAGAGAGAGAGAAAGAGAGAGACCATAAAATAAACAAGCAAAAGAGCACTAAGATAGAAAATGCCCGAGATGAAAAATCTACAGAAATACCAATGAATTTGTTTCTGTTGGCCCTCAGCTGCTGGGCATGGGGCTTGCCACAAGTAAGGTTTGTATACCCAGTGAGACTCCATTGGAGAAAACTAATTTTTTCTTTGCAAGTGGTTGTCAGTTGGAGCTAACTTGGTTAGTGAGAGAAGCTTGTGTTCACTTCTCCCTCTTATGTAGCACTGGGATCCCATCTGGCTTGGACCTGTGCAGGCCCTGTGTATGCTGCCAGCAGTCTCTGAGTTCATATGTACGTCAGAGACTCTGCTTCTGAAATAGTGGTCCTGGGCCAGTCACACCAGCGTCACCTGTGAGCCCGCTGGACCTGCAGAGCCTCAGCCCCAATTCCATACCTGTGTCATCAGAGAGGCCAGCAGCCAGTTTGAAAGGGACTCTTAGAGCCCACTATGGCTCACAGGGCAGGTTTAGTCCCTTGCTTTTATTTTTTATTTCTAGTTCATATTTTATTGGAACACACCTTGGCTCATTTCTTTAAGTATTGTATTCATGACAAGGTTGCATGATTGTGACGGTCATGAGTAAACCGTTCCTTACTATATAGCCCTTGACAGAGGAAGGGTGCTGACTGATGCTCTTGTGGAACTCTTAATTGCTTGCTTCATTCTGGGGTCGTGAAACCCACCAGAGGCCACTTTTTGAGTGAGTGGACATGAGTCGGTGAGTTAGCTGCTGTTGGCAGATTGTTCTCAGTGCAGTCAGATATGGGCTAGTTTTGCAAACCTACCTAGTTAAGGTGAGAGTCTTTGGTAGCAAGGATGAAGAATCCAGAAATGTGTGGCTGATCTGTCTGTCTTTCCTCTTTTTCTGTCAGTCGCCTCAGGCCATCTATGTCTGCAGTTTAACTGTAGAAACAAGCTACTTGAAGATGGATTTTGATCCTCTCCCCCGCATTCCCCCTCCCTCCCTCCCCACCTCTCTCCTCCTCCCTCCTCCCCTCCCTTGCCTTTCCTTTTTCCTCCTTCCTTTCCCTTCTAATCTCCTTTTCCCTTCCCTCCTTTTCTGACAGGTCTCAGATAGTCCAGGCTAGCTCAGAGCTCACTACATTCCCAGGCTACCTTGTGTTTGTGATCTTCCCATTTCTGCTTCCTCTTTACTGTCAGCTGACTGGTGTGCTGCTGTCTGCTGGGCAGTGACTCTGCATTTCTAGTGAGTCTGAGATGTCCGGTGGATCAGGCTGGCCTAGAACTCATGGCCTTTCTGTCTCAGCCTTTCAGATGCTGGAAATTCAGGTGTGTGCCACCATGCTTAGCCCTCTGCCGGCAGTTTGATTTTAATACCTAACCCAGTAGCAAACCATTGCCAGAAGAGGGACAAAAAGATCTGTAGACAGATTAGCATGGGCAAAGGAAGTAGACCAAAGAAACATTTGTTAGCCTGTTGAAATTTGAACTAGTGAATGAATCTTCATTGACAATTGATTGGATTTTGAGTCAAATCTGTTGGAGAGTCTGTACAGGCATTTCTAGATTCAACCAAGGAAGGAGTGCACTCCCTGAATGCAGGTGCATCTCTCCCATGGACAGATTAAAGAGGCAAACGCAAACTGAGCACCAGCATCCGACCTCTGCTTTCTCATCACAAATGTGCCTCACATCCCTGCAACCTGTGAGAGCCACTCTTGCTGTGGCTTGCCTCCCGCTGTAGCAGAATATAAACCCTCCCATCCTCAGTCACCTTAGTCACAGTGATGAGAAAAGCTACTAAGACAGAAAACAGGTTCTAAGAAGCAGGACTGTTGATGTGATAAATCTGGTCATGTGGTTGGTAGGTTTTAGAACTGGATTGCAGGAGGGGTGTGGGAGCACTTAGAACTTTAGGCTGCAGAAGCCCTGCAAGTAGAGCTTAATGGGCCATTCAGAGTACTGCTAGGAATGTAGCCATCGAAGACTGCTCATAAGATTGCCGAGAATTACAAGTTTCAACGGGTAAGCAAATCTTTATTTGTTCCACTTTTCTAACATCCTCTGCTACCCCCACTTCAGGAGTCTTGGAAATTGAGCTAGAAGCCATTCATGTACATTTTGGAAAGCAGTCTGTTTGTTCTCTGCCTGTGTCCTGAGAAGTGAGACCGAGCTAAAGAGCAGGGACTAACTGGATTGGAGGCAGACGTTTCAAGGCAGCACAGCGTTCAGGCTGTGCCATGGTTACTGCTCATTGCTGTCATCTACGTGTACAGCGAGAGCGGCTCAGACAGAGTGGAAGAGTGTGAAAGACACGGACTTTGGTGAGGAGTGTCGCAAATTTAAAGTCCTGGACAAGCAGAGTGTGGAGAAAGCCCGTGATTGTTATAGACATTAGCACTGTTAAGGATGTCCCGACATTTCATACTGGGACAATAGATGAAGAGCCTTAGTGAGACCCCACCATCAAAGCTCTGAATACCAAATGAAAAGGAGAGAGCGAGAATACGTGAAGGGCTTCCTTGTATGGGAACAGCCTTCTAGGGAGGTGTATGTTTCTCCATGTCCAGCCACCGAGGTACATAGAGGTCCAGATGTGGTAGGAGACATCTGACTATATCAGAGCCTGCCAGCACTGTCTATATGGTGCCAGTTTGAAGTTGTAGCATCTTGCAAGATTGTAGAAAACTGCTGAAGCAAGGTTGGAGTCCATGCAACAAGGTCCTTTTGAAAATGAACCTTAAATTACAGTGGAGACCCCGGAGGTTGGAGATGCCAGGACTCTGGTGTATGAGTAGAAGAAAGTTGCAGGGACTGGATGGCACCAAGCTGAGAGAGAGCTGGAGGAGCAGGGTGACCCAAGGCCATTCGAGTCTGAAAGGTGCCAAGGGCCTGAGATGTTGGATGTGCAGCTGCAGAATTTAATGTTTCCCCAACTGGGTTTTGGTCTGATCAGTTTCTCCATTTCAGAGCGAGAGTGCTTACTTGTCTCATTACATATTAGAAATAGTTAAGTTGTTTATTAATTTTATACCTCAGAGTTAAGGCTTGCCCTGAGTCTTATGAGTGACATTGGGCTTTCGAACGGTGTTGGATCTGGTAAGTCTGCGGGGCCTCTGGAGGCAGATGAATTAGGAAGCTAGAGGTGGAAGGTTAGGGTTAAAAGTGATGTGCTTGGGTTTCGTTCATGGGATCTACAGTCACATAGGAGGCATCCTGTGCGCATGTCTGTAAGGGCTTAAGGAGTGAAGATCCACCTTGAGTGTAAACAGCACCGTCCACGGGCTGGGGTCCAGGAATGATACAAGGGAAGAGGGGAGATGGAGCTGAACGCCACGGTTTATGTCTTTCTGCTTTCTGACAGCAGATGCAGTGTGACCAAGTGTCTCCCGTTTCTGCTGGCACAACTATGTTCTCTTCCACTACCATGCCTTTCCTGCCGTGATGGAGTCAAAATAAACTCTTGAAGCTGGCTTTGTCAGTTACTTTATCACAAGAGTAACAGTAATTCACAGAACCATTAACTACTGAGGGTTACAAAGAAGAGCCTGCTGATGATTATAGTTCTTTATTATGAGCCTAATGAGATTGCTTGAAAGACTCAGTGATCCTGCAGGGTCAGAGCCTTCCTCTGCCCCTTACTCAATTCTGGAAAGGCTGATGATGACTTTGTGTCGTCTACAGTCTTCAGATAGGAGGGATGTGGTTCCCTGAATAATAGGAATCATAAAGCTTTTACAACACGTTGTCTCAGTCACTGACCCCTAAATAACGGCAGGGGATGGGAAGCAGGGCCAGTGCTGCCTGTAGCTCTGTAGCCGGTTTGTCTTCTTGTCTGTCTTGTTTTGGTTTCCCCTGCTGACTTTCTGAAGTGGTTTGTCTTCCATCTGTGGTGTGCATCTCAGCTCTCATCTTTCCTTGAGTATAGCAGAGAGAGTGTTGCTTTAATGAGGCCCCCACCCAAAGGGGAAATGCTTGAGTATGAGCACTGGTTCTCAAGTCCTGTATTCTGTACTGTAGTTTAGTGAGACCAACCTATAGTTAGTAGAAAACCTTTGTTGGTCATTTGTCGTACATGGTTGCTCACAGCAATAGTGTTAGCTTTCTAGAAGTGGAAGTGAGCCTTAGCTTTCTCTTGATGGCTATTGTAGCTGTTTACTTTTAGTATATGGGAAGAAATGCATACCTTAGCAGGGTATAGAGTAGTGACTAGGAATTAAGATGACATCAGCATAGGAGACAACTTTTATTCAGTTGCCCATGCATTAGCAGCCTGGCCTTCACTGTAAAGGATGAGCTAGCCACATGCAGTGATGCATGCCTGGGAGGCTGAGGCAGGAAGACTGCATGCTTGAAGGCAGCCTGGGCAACATAATGAATCTCCAACCAGCCTGGAATACGTAGTGACATGTTTTAGAAAGACACAAGTGACACTAATGACTTTCTTGGAATACTTCCCTGGCTATTCAAATACGTATACACTTTTATTTTGGGAGTGTAGTGTTTTGAAGAGTGTGGATGATATGCTACAGTTTCAAAGTACATTTTCCCTTTGGTATACATTCACTTTTTACAGTGACTAGTTTACATATTGCATAATTACAGATTGTGGTAAGCTTTGACATATTTTGTGCCCCCATAGTTTTCTTTTGCTTCTTTGTAATTCCTTCTCTGTCCTCCACCCTCATCCCTAGTCAGGTCCTGACCAGTCTGGTTGATTTTGGGGTCCTAGTAAGTTTCACTCAGTTATTTTGAGACTTGGTCATATTGTGTGTATGATGCTTGGCTGCTTCTTATTGCTGAGTGACACTGGTGGTGTGAATACACCATCATTTATATAGCATTCACTTGTTGATGGCTGTGTTATCTGTCACTGTATTCCAACTAGCCCAGGACTTAGAGGCGTAAGCTAACAAGCGTCTGTTACCTTACAGTTTTCTGAATTAGGAGTTTGGGAGAGACTCACTTGGGTGGCCCTGGCCTGATGACTTGATGTCTTTCATTGGACCTTGCCTAAGTATTGGGGCAGTCCTCACATGGGCTGGCAGGTCCACTTCTAAGGGCTTTTAATCATATCCCTCTTAGCCAGAGGCCCAAGTTCTCTACCTAGGACCCCTCCCCACACTCTCTCACACCTCTCTTTTTGTTTTTTCAAGACAGTTTTTCTGTGTAGAGAAACTGTGTGTGGCTGCCTGGAACTCACTCTGTAGACCAGGCTGGCCTGGAACTCACAGAGATCTTCCTGCTTTTGCCTCCTGAGTGCTGGTATCAGAGTCGTATGCCACCACTGCTGTCTTCAAGGACCTTCTCTGCAGGGCTGAATGAGTGTCCTAATGACACAGAGTCTGTTACTCTGCAGATGTGGCTCAAGACAAAGGCAAAGGGCCTGCTGTGACCCAGTCTCAGAAGTAATATTGTCAAGTCTCTATTACTGTTTGGAAGAAGCAGGCAGCAGCTCCCACCTGAGAAAAGAATGAAGGTCTGCCACAGAATTTGTGGATGTTCTAGGTGAAGTAGTGTGGCCTTTTAGTCAGAGCTACTTGGGTGACCCAGAGGAGTAGAATGAGTGTTATAATCCAGTTGGAGGCCAGCCGGGGCATCAGATCTCAGGAAAGAAAAGAAATGTGCTTGGTGTGGTGGCCCACACACCTGGAAGGCAGAGATTGGCAGATCCCTGATTTGGAAGAAAACCTGGTCTATGTAGCGAGTTCCAGGACACGAGCTACACAGTGAGACCCTGTCTCAAAAGGAAAAAAAAAATCTTTAAAAAATTGTGGACCTATTTTGCTTAACACAGTTAACCATTGTATTTTTTTTTTTTAAGTTTTGGCTATTATTGATACAGTTGCTGGTTAAATACACACATGCATACATATATAGCACACACACATATTTGTAGATAAACATTTGTGTGTATAGAAATGTCTAGGTAGTGGCTCATTTCAGGATGGCATGTGAATTTGTACTTCTTGGATAAGGAAGGAATTGTGTGCTAAGAGAAAAAATACAGAAAAATAATTTTATCAAATATAAATGTTCATCTTAAATATTAAAATTTCTTTTACATATTGCATTCCTTAAAATTGACTATCATTAAAGAGAACAAAACCTTCAAAACTTGGGACAGCTTTCCAAAATTGATCACATCTGTGTCCACCAACATGCGTAAGCTGCAGTTGTTTTATGTACTTAGTGCTGGTGGTAGCACTTCTGGGCCTTTTGGCTAAGATCAGGTTTAAGTTGCTATTCCTTCATTTCTTTTGTGTGTGTGTGTGTGTGTGTGTGTGTGTGTGTGTGTGTGTGAGTGTGTGAAATGTCATCTTTTGTACTTAAAGAAATTGCACTGAGTTGGTAAGAAGGCACACTCTGTCCATTTTTTGTTATTTTTAATTCAAATGTATGAAAACTGATCTCTGTGGCATAGAACTTTGAAGGTCTTGACTGTGTATGTCTGTTTCTTGTCGCTAAAATCAAGATAACACAGCGTCTGCCAGCCCCTCCCCCAGCACACCTTTACACTGTCTTTCCTCACACCTCTCAGCTGCCCTCTCTCATCTCTCCTGGAAATGGCTGATCTCTTTTCTATACCTAAGGCTTTCTCTAAATATCATATAAATCACAGCCTGTGAGGTGTTGTGAATAGGATTTATTTACCCAGCCCAGTGTGCCGAGATGAATCTGTTTGTATGCATTATGAGATGTTCCCTTTTATTACCGTCTTAATGTCTTTGCATTTCATGGTGAAGGGCATTCAAGTTGTTTCCATTTCCAGCCGTTGTGGTTATAGTGGTTGTAGAAACACCTCTGGGTGTTTCTGTGAGCCCAAGTCTTTCTCTTGGATAAATAGGAAGCATTTGCTATTGGATTGGATAGCTAAGCACCATCTAAGCCCAGCTTGACCTTATAAGAAATGGGGGTTTTAAATCACAACTTTTATTTCCTAAGAATGCTAGTTATTGGTTCCTTTTTAGTGAGCTTTGGTAGATTTTGTGTTTCAAAACCAAAAGTGTTTCTTTTTCTGTTGAGTTTATAGGCTTATAATTGGTTCCTGACCACACATTATCATCCTTTCAATATCTACCTATGGTAAGGCCATACCCGGCCTCCTAAATAGCCAATACCTGTGACTTTTTAGTTCCCTCATCGCTTTGGCTAGATAGATGTGTTTGTATAAGTCTTCATCCTTCAGACAGGGAAAAAAGGTTTTTTTGAGCCCACCACGAGAGTGTCATAGGCATGGCATTGAAATGAGACAACAGGCTGGTGAGAGCCACCTTCCTTACAGAGACAGTGGGCTGGTGAGAGCCACCTTCTTTAGAGCGGCCACCTTGCAGGGTCTGTCCCTTCCCTGTAAAGCTGGCTGTGATGCATTTGGTTCCCGGCAGAGCCTGGGTTCCCAGGGCAGCAGCTACTAGTCAGATAAGGTTAACTGACTGCATCCAGTCACTCCACCCGACATCCACGTGCAGTTACGTTTGCCTTCTCGTTAGGGACACTCTTTTGAGCAGTCCTGTGGAAATTGCCTCGTGGGGCCTGCTCCCTTTCTATTTTCTCGTCACAGCCTTGGCTCTGCATTTACCAATTTTATAATCTCAAAGAGCCATGCTTTGGTTTTATTGATTTTTTCTTTATCAATTTTCTATTTAGCTCCATTTTGATTTCTGTAGTTTCTTTTCTTTTGCTTTTGTCGGGCTTAGTAGGATACATGAAACATCATTTTTCCTGGAAGCAAATTGGGCAGATGTAGTATTTAAAATTAGAATTATTCATTAGGGTTTATTTGGACAGTTTTGTGTATTATTTCCCCAGCCTCTGTTCATCTCACTCTATTTCCAACCCAGAATTCTGAAAGTGCTTGAAATTTCTGTAGTGAGGCATTAGCGTGGGGTACGGGGCACAGTAACACCTGGACAAAGCACGGTTCTGAGGACTGAGATTTTGTTCTTCTCTCTACTCAAAGCTGTGCTTTGACCTACAGGACTGTGTAATGCTGACTGGAACTCAATGCATCCATTGTTCCCGTCCCAAGTCTTCCCAGTGGAAACTCCTGGCTGGGGTCAGGCAGTGCTGCTGCTGGTCTCAGCTGGCGTGGAGAAAGGGGTGTGCATTGCTGTTGGGTTGTCTTCCAAAATCTGAAGAAGAATTGAAATTGGTTTCTTTGCTGTAGTGAAGAAAAGCAAGTTATTTTTGAGGATCGTAGAATTGACTTAAAACTGGCTTCAGTTTCGTTCATCACTTTCTTTCATGGTCTTCAGTAAGAAATGAGGTGTTGGTGAGGTGATGTAGTATTTACATTCCATTTTCTTTCTAACATTCAATGTTATGTTTTACTTTCAGATTCTGTTTGACCAAACTCAGAGATCAATTAAGGCCCAGCTTCAGAACTTTGTCAAAGAGTAAGTCAGCTGTATAGTTAAGAGGGTGGTGTGGGGTTGGGGGTGGGTGGTGGGTGGAAGAATAACCAGCCAGCTGCTGTGGGGACGTGGTGCAGGGTGGTGTTTGGGGGCATGGCCCTGGATGTGGCTAAAGATGCTAAAAGAAAATTATGGGTCTCAAATTTCTGAAAATACTGGCATGTTTGTTTTGTAAAATGTGTTTCATTTCGTCCAAGTCTATAAGAGAATCAGATTCACCTTGAACATATGAGAGTCTAGAAAGTTTTCTCAATGCAGATAAATTTAAAAGCCCCAAGGGTGGTTGAAATACTGTGTTTGAAGCTCTGTTATCTAGTCTTGATGTGGTGTTTTCTTTGAAGGGAAGATGATGTAATAGATAAGAATGAGCCACAAAAATGAGTATGTTGTCACCTGTGATGCTTTGTCACCTGTGATGCTTTGTCACCTGTGATGCTTTGTTACCTGTCATGCTTTGTTACCTGTGATGCTTTGGAAGAGTTGTATTGTGTTTACATATGAAATAAAATTGAACTGAAAGTAAAAAAAAAGTAAGTTCAAACTTTCCAAGTTAAGGAAAACTTCTTTTCCACTTTAGTAATCTAGTTTTTCTCCTACAATTTGGAGCTGAGAGTTTATGAAGTATCAAGTTAATTTGGATACAGTGTTAAAGATAAGTAAGGGACATTATAATACAGGAGTAGGGTCAAATGTCATAACCTGTTGCTGTGGTAGTTAATTTTGGGTTTGGGATTTTTCAGACAGCACTGTGGGTGGACACCCCCCACCTCAGACTTCCGTGTTAAGCAAGGGCTCTGCCTCAGATCCACATCCTAGTCCATAGGTTAGACTTTATCCTACAAAAATGTCTCACAGCAGTGGTTACAACTTACTTCATAATGCTTTAACTCTTAGATACACACATAAAAACTTTGGAATGTTTCCAAAAAAAAAAATATATATATATAATAAAAAACCATTTGTCTTCAGCTTATTTTGTCAGCTTCCTAGTAGAAGTGGTGGCAGGGAGGTGTTATATGACTGAGAATGCCCAGAGCCGGGCTTCATCTTTCAGACTGTTACAAGGCCTTCTGCCTCCCCTGGGCGCGGCTCTGTACACACGTGTGCACATGTGTGCTTGAAGACTTCATTTTTATCCTTTATGTGTTCGACTAATTCCTTCTAACAAGAGATCATTTTTTCTGCTTCCTTTTAATTTTTTAATTTTTTAATTTTTTAATTTTTTAATTTTTAATGTGTTTTGAGACAGAATTCTGCTCTATAGCCCAGGCTGGCCTGGAGCTAACAGCCCTTCTTGCCCCTGATGTGGGTTTCTGAATATTGTTTCTTAAAATCAAAAATATGTTTTAAAGTACCTCTCAGACCCTTAGGATTTGTTCAGAAGGTAAATGAATTTTAATTTTTAGGAAAGGCCATTCAAATCTGTATTTCTCTGCAGAAAGTCTTACATACACTGGTATTTTAAATACAGTATCATAGTTAAACCATGTGCATGTATTGAATTTATCTTTAGAAAATTATCTGTTATATTATTTGTTATCATTTCCATTTTGACTCATACAGATTTACTTAGTGAAACATTAGCTCACCTTATGAGGATTTATATATGCAGAATGATAAGTCCCACAAGCTGAAAATTAGAAATCTAAAATATGCTGGCTGTAGTGGTACACGCCTTCAATCCCAGTGCTCGGGAGGCAGAAGCAGGAGGATGGATCTCTGTGAGTTCAAGGCCAGCCTGGGCTACACAGAGACCCTATCTCAGAAAAAAAAAGTCTAAAATAGTCAAAATCTGAAGCTTTTTGAGCTCTTATCTTGAGATTTGGATTAAGATGGAAACTCAGTCTGTATAAATATTCCCAAGTCGCAAAAGTCTTTGGACTTCTTTTGCCCAGGCTTCTCAGGTAAGTGACAACGAGGACCTTTGGAAGGATGCGTGCTTCAGCTGGGCTAGCAGTGACTACCAGTGTCTGACAGAGCACATGAGGGGAAGTGGCACTGGTTTAATTCTAAGGTTATTTTGAAGAAAGTTTCACTAAATTTTTATTTTTTAGAGATCTTAGAAAATTCAAAGATGCCAAGAAACAATTTGAAAAAGTCAGTGAAGAAAAGGAAAACGCACTAGTAAAAAATGCCCAAGTTCAAAGAAACAAACAGCACGAGGTTGAGGAGGCTGCAAACATTCTCACGGCCACACGAAAGTGCTTCCGGCACATAGCACTCGACTACGTCCTGCAGGTACCACGTCTTCTCACGTCCTCCAGAGCGGTTTCTAGCAGGCTCCTTTGAGTGATTGTACTAGAAATGAATAAGGTGTACATTTTCTTTGATTTAGTGTTCTTTTGAGGTAGCTTAGGCTGGCCTTAAATTCACTGTGTAGCCTATGCTGGTCTTCAACTCACTATGTAGCCTAGGGTAGCCTTAGACTCACTGTGTAGCCTAAACTAGTCTCAATTTGATATCTATCTTCCTGCCTCAATCTTTAGAGTGCTGGGCTATAGGTATACTTTTTTACCTCCAGTGGGGAACATGACATTTTAGGGAACACTTTCACCTGTCTGTATATGTTTTTTTTTTCACATGCGCGCACACATACACACGCGCACACACACACACACTGTGGACCTATAGATGTCTTTGGTTCTGATTTCTTTCTCCATTTTATTGGGTTATAATATCTTACCCATATTTTATTATTCTGTAGCGTTCCTGTTTCAGTTTGGTTGATATCTGAGCACCAGGTTTAAATGGTGTTAGTTTTTACTTGCAACAGTGATCATGTATGTCTTTTTGTCAGTTGTTCAAAACTTTTATTAGTGCTTCTATACATGAACCCAAAGCTTCTCAGGAAATGCACTGTGAGAAACAGTTTTCTGAGTGAGGCTCTTGCTTTGCTTTGCCTGCGAGCAGCACACGAGTGCTCCGCTTGGTCCTAATGCATCTGCTTCACTAACTGCCGAAGTTAGTGAGTTTCTGGAGTTCATCGGTTGCTTTGGAAGATGAAATTCAGAGTCCTTGGAGGGATGACTCCTTTTGGAGGCTGGAGACAAGCACAGTGGCAGGGCTGTACTGGTTCCACCAACACTACTGGGAGAGACTCGTGTTAGACCGTCCTCTTAGGGCCCAGGTCCTCGTCCAGGCGCAGATGCAGGATGGATACAGAAGTGGTTGCTAGAAGGTCCCTACTGAGTCTCGGAAGCCAAGTGCAGCTGGGACAGGATCTCATAACTTAGACATAGGTGGTAGACCTACAGGAACAGTGAAAGTAGGATTTTTAAGAGATGCAAATAGTAATAGAAATATTTACTTGGTCTTTGTGTGTGTGTGTGTGTGCACACACGTGTGCACACGCATGTATGGATGTCAGAGGACAGCGTTTGGGAACTTGTTCTTTTACCATGTCAGCCCCAGGGATTGATTTCAGGAAGTAGGTGGATGCAGTGCCTTTTCCCGCGGAGCCGTCTTGCGGGCCCTGTAAGGCCGTCGTTTGCCACCCTTCTGAGCATTTACTGTAGTGGACGCCTACAGCTGTTAACGCTCACTCTGCAGTCATGTGCAAACGATCGTGTCCCACCAGTAGTTGGTCTGGAGAATGTAGGTTTCCAAGGGACTCTGGGACATAACAGAATGTAAGCACATGTGTAGTACGCTTTTAATGTGTTGTACAGTTCAGAGCTGAGAAGTTTTAAGTATAGGGAATCACGTTTCTTTATAAAACAACAGTAGTTCCCTCAAGGGTTGTTGACTTCATGGTAATACACACGAAATGCATATATTAGTGATTAAAAATGATGTAAGCAGAAACAGTAGAAAGTTAATTTGAAGTCTTTTTTTTCTAGTACATTCCTGTTCAGTAAATAAAAAGGGTTTGTTTGTTTGTTTTGTTTTTAAAGAAGTAATGCTCCTTCTGTCCTTAGGCTTATAGACTGGTGCAGTCTGTTTCCTGTGTCTGCTGCTTCGTTCAGTTTATGCCCCTTCCCACTGTAGAGAGCCCGCAGCCCTCCTGCGAGCGCCTCTCACTCGGCTCTGTATTTCTGTGCTCCCTTTCTGTCTCACTGAGGAGACACCCACTGTGGGTCCTCCCACTGTGGGTCCTCCCACTGTGGCTCCTCCCACTGTGACTCCTCCCACTGTGACTCCTCCCAACTTTTCATATTTCCACCTTTGCTTATGTCAGTCTCCCTTATAGGCTGTTCTCGGCTCTGTTCCATACCTGATTCTTGGACATTACTTCATATTCTTTGACAGAACCTGTTTTCCACAGAGATTCCTTACTGTCATGTGTCACAGACACATTTTTCAAAATGTGTCATTTTTTTTTCCGTTGTCTGTGTGACCTAGTCTCTTCACTCCTATGGCAGCTTAAATGTGAATTCCGTTCATATAGTCTCCTCATTTTAAGTGATTGTGTTTAGCCAGCAGGACATCTTGGAAAGCCCTCCTGACCTCTGTCTGAACTCTGTCCTCCCGTACACTGTTCCAGTCCTTACCTCTGTCCAAGGCGTTTGAGTGATCTCATGAAGCCGTCTTTCTACACTGTCTGTTCTTGACCCGAATTCCAGGTCCTTTTCTGTCCTTTGGTCAGAGTCATGCAGATGTCTGCAGACAGACTGACCATCATCTCCACCATGTCTCTCTGCTGTCTCTTTCTTAGAAACACCACACTCACACTTCCTGTAAGTGTGTTACTTAGCTTGTTGTGTGCATGTGTGTTAGGCTGCATGGGCACCTCAGATGTCATCCTCAGGGGTGCTCTCCACCTTCACCAACTAGGACAGCCTGGTTGTCCAGCAAGTGCCTGGGATCCTTATGTCTGTCTCTTACCATGCCTGGCATTTTTTTGTGTGTAAGTGCTAGGGATTGAACTCTGCTTGTTGTGCGTAGAAGGCCAGCACATACCGACTGAACATTTCTGTTTCTTTATTTCTAAGTTACTGTAATGCGTATGCACACTGAACATATGGAGGCAGAAAGAGGGCAAACTTGTTTGCCATGGAGATGTCCGTCTGTCTGTCTGTCTGTCTGTCTGTCTACCTGCCTATCTATCTATCTATCTATCTATCTATCTATCTATCTATCTATCTATCTATCTATCTATCTTTTGACACATGCCTGGAGGTAGGCTAGGTTGGCTAACTGGCAAGCCCCAGGGATTTTGCTCTCCAAGATCTTTCCTTCTCCAGAGCAGAGATTTTAAACATGTGCTAACATGCTAGCTTTTTTTCACCGGGGTTCTGGGTATTGAACTCAGGTCCTCATGCTTGCATGTCACACACTCATAGTCTGAGTCCTATATTCCTAGAATAGAATATGTCTCTAGCTTTTATCCGGTGGTTGGAAAATAGGAAGTACATGATTTTTTTTTTTAAAAGAGTGAATGATGTAATGTATGGATTTTATGTGTAATGCTGTTTAGCTAAAATAGCCATTATTTTCAAACTTAAACGTAGTAATTATGTATTTCCTAAGAGGTCATCTGACAGTACTAAGATGGTCTCCGTGCTTACTCCCTTCTAACTATGATTTTATGTAATATCTCTCATGGGAATTCTTGGATCATTTTATTTTTTGGCAAAAGTGGCTGTTTTAGAGAATAAAAGCTAACAAACACCCAAAGTGTGAAGCATCTCAGTTTCTGTATGTATTTGAATTTACCCTCCTCCTTGAGTTTGAATTTTTACTTTCTTTAAATTTCTAAATAGAGAGGGAAAAAACTGAAGGAAGGCTGAAGTCTGAGCAGTGGCTCCCCACAGCCTGGGCTCCTCATGGCGTGGGGGGAGGTGGAGGGGCAAGGGAGGGGTTCCCTGTGCTCCTCAGAGCTGAGCAGACTCAAGCAGACACGCAAAAGAAACCAGTGATAAGGAAGAGAGTTGGATTTAGATTTTTCTTGGTCTGTTCTTGTTTTTAAGACTGTTTTAAAATTCCCTTATAGATCAAGAGTTCAGGAAGAAGACATTTGGAAAATGTTCTGTAATCTTTTGGCAATCTTAACAAATCGTGAAGAGCTTCTTTTGCATCATCATTTTAAGTAAATAAGCTTTTTTTAAAAGAACAGATGAAAATACTTGTTAGGAATTTCTACAATTCCAAAAGATCCTGTTAAAGGCATTCCTTCCTACTCCAGCTCACTGTGTAGCCAAGGATAACCTTGAACCCATATCCTCCTGCCTCTGTTCCCAAGTGCTGGGATTGTAGACATGGACCCTGACTCCTGGTTTGGGCAGTGCCGGGGATCTAATCCAGGGCTCTGAGCTTGTAGGCAAACATTCTGCCAACTGAGCTTCAACCCTACGCCTGAGAAACCTCATAATCAATCATAGTTAAAATCCTTAAGTCCATTACTTTAACAGACATATGGCATGCTCACTGCTCTGCTCTGGGGCCGGACTGAGAATAAGCTCCTGATCTCACAGACCTTGTACTTTAGCTAGGGAAAAGACAGAGGAAGAAAACACATAGTAAGCACTGGGGAGGCAGAAGCAGGGGCATCCATGCGAGTTTGAGGTAGCCTGGTCTACAAAGTGAGTTCTAGGATACCCAGGCTACCTGGTGAAACCCTGTTTAAACAAACAAACAAACAAATAAACAAAAACAAATAGAAGTAATTATATATGCTGTCAGTAAGTAGGATTGGTTATGCTAGATAGTGAGTCAGTCGAGTCAGCACTGGGTTAGACATGGTCAGTTGAAGACTTGAATACTGAATACTAGTTCTAAATCATGAGGGCAGAGCCTCCAGACTTGGAGGCGGACCAGCCAGTACAAAGGCACCTGTGAGACAGTGATGAGTGCTGTTGGGAACACATTCAGGGCAGAGTAACAGAGGGTGGCACAGTGGGCCTGTATGGGGATGGTAGGAGATTGCAGATTTAAAACTAGAGATAATATCTCATTTATATTTGAAAATCACTCTGGCACCTGTGTGGAGAAGGGACTGTAGGAAGCCAAGAAGGGAAACAGGCAGTCCAGAGAAGATGGAAAGTGGTAAGTGGTGAGGATTTGCATGGAGGCTGTGGTTGAACCTTGATGTTCAGTTAGATGAGGAGGCTGGAGGAAGAGGCTAAGTTGCACACTCAGGTGTCAGCAGCTCCATGAGGGTGCTGTAGTCTGAAGGACCAGTGTTTTCACGGAGTGCGAGTGTGGCTGAACTCATTGGTATGCTTGTCAGAACTCCTTTAAGCCAGAAGAACACCAGCTCTGTCTTGCTTTATTTTGGGATCGTTACGACAGGCATGTTTAGAATCTCATATTCTGCGTTAGTGTAATTCGTGAATGACTAACCAAGTGTATCTTCCCTTAGATTAATGTGCTTCAATCAAAAAGGAGATCAGAAATCCTGAAATCTGTAAGTTATTAATGAATGCTGCTAACTGTGCCTGTCTGTCTGTCTGTCTGGCCCCCGTAGTGACACCCTGTCCAGGAGCTCTGGCTCTTAGCTCCCATTTCTCTTTCCTGGGCCATCTGCTTCAAGGTACAGCTGTTCCTGTGTCTGCTCTGCTAACCTATGGCTGCTTCACAAAGGCAGACCTACTGTGTGCTCTCCACTCTGTTATTCCAATGTAATAGTTCATGTGGTCTAGATACCTAACACTTTTTGAAAGTAGCTAGAAGTGATGGCTGGAACCAGTGAGATTATTTCAGGATTGTTTTGAAACTTATTAAATATGATTGCCACCTTGACTTTTCTCTTTAATTGCATTTGCTTTTAGAGAGTTTCTTCTTTACAGATTTATTTATTTATTTAATGTATATGAGTACTTTGTTTGCATGTACATTTGCACACCAGAAGATGGCATTAGACAGTTGTGAGCTGCCATGTGGGTGCTGGGAATTGAACTCAGGACCTTCAGATGAGCAGTGATGCTTTTAACCACTAAGCCATCTGTCTGGCCCCAAGCTTTCTTTTCATTTTTATTTTAGACTTATTTATTTTATATATATGAGTGTTTTGCGCACATGCATATGTACTACATGTATGCCAGAAGAGGGCGTCAGATCCCCTGGAACGGAAGTTGCTGTCGGACTGTTGTGAGCTGCCATGTGGGTGCTGAGAACTGAACCCAAGTCCTCTGCAAAGTTGCTCTTAACTGCTGAGCCATGTCTCTAGCCCTGGCTTTTAGAAATTGTCTACAACGTGTCTTTCAAAGTTACATGTTTCTCTATGGTTGTATGTGGTGGTTAGGCATTTAGAATGTTTGAGCTTGAAGACTTGTGTCAGTCCTGTGGCTTGAAGAGGCCCCCCGACTTAGGTTTTGGCCTTCTCTTTCTTTGTAGTCACAAAAAAATGTAAGATTGCTGGGTTCGTCCCTTTTTTCTTTGGATTTTTTTTTTTAAGATTCAACTCATGTGCTTTTTATTTTTTATTTCATGAATATTGGTGTTTTGCCTGCATGTGTGAGTCTGAGCCCCTGGATCAGGAGTTAGACAGTTGTGCACTGCCTTATGGATGTTGGAAATGGAACTCGGTCCTCTAGAAGAACAGCCAGTGCTCTTAACTGCTGAGCCATCTCTCCAGCCCCCTCTCTGGGCCTTTGTAATCTGAGGGACAATGAGATTTTACTTGCTCTTTGACAAGGAAATGAGGAGGGTGTGCTGTGACAGTGCTCTTTCTCATTTAGAACCTTCGGGAGGATTTCTCTTAGTTAAGCTGGAACAGTTTCCTTTCCAGTTGCTGTTCTTGCTGCTTAGGCCTTGTGTCCACCTTGCTCTGGCCTAATGCTGTGCCTGACTCTGTGGTGCCTAGCACTTGCTTTATACCAGGTGTCACCTCTCCCCCAGCCGTGTTTTCCAGGCAGCCAGTGATGAAGACAGTATGTCCTACCATGGCCTCTGTGGGCAGCTGGAACTCTGCCACTTGAATAAACAGGAAATAAAGGGCCAGCTGGTAAACACAGTGAGGTCTGTAGCCCTGTGGCCTCTGTCTTCGCTCACCTTGTCCCTGTACTGAGGACCTGCCTGCCCATACTGAGGACCTACCTGCCCATACTGAGGACCTGCCTGTGCATAAGCAGATAATTGGGCTTGGCTGGGTTCAGTAAAACTTGATGTGTGAGCACAGAAGTTTAAATTCCATATAATTTTCAAATTAATGTTTATGTTTTAATTTTTTTATTTCATCCTCTAAAAGGATAAAGGCAATTCTTGGCTTATGAGCCATCTACAAACAGATGTAAAATTTGTAGATCCAAATTAGCTAGCCTTGAGTATACTACAGTTTATCATCCTTAATGGATATTTAAGCAATTCTTCATGCTTTTTACATTAAAAGCATCTCATCGTAGTGATCATCCTAATAAAAACCTGATTATTGCTTTATTTGCGTTTATAAACAAGAGATTACTTAAATAAAGAGGTATTGTATTTATTTGTTTACTTATTTTTTTAGGCGTATCCCCTGTGGTGGCCATGTGGGGGTCAGAGGACAATTTGTGGAAGTAGGTTCTCTTTTCCACTGTGGGGGGCAGGGGCTTGAACTCAGTGTGTCAGGATCAGTGGCCATCTCCAGTCAAAGTTTTCAAATGTGGAGAAAGAAGGCTTTTTAAAAATACTACCAATTTCAAGGCTTATCAACTGTTTTCGCCGACAGTTTGTGAGATAGCCATCTCTCTACTGACTTTACAGCTGTGAGTGCTAGAGCTCTGCCTCCTCACCTTGCCCAGTGTGTGACAGGCAGAAAATGAGATTTCCTTGTTGAATTTGCGTTTTGTTAGTAAAGCGTTTGATCGTTTTTTTTTCATACATTTTCCTGGCTACTTAGGAAACCTTCATTTCTTGTAGTGATTTGTGGCAACTTTGGGGATTCAGATCGCTGATCCTTTACTGTGTTTCCTGGCTTATCATTTCTTCCTTGATATGCTTAGTATGTATTTTGATGTATACATATGTTTTACATCTTTATATAATCATTAATTCTTCCTTTTTATAATTCAGTGGTTTTAAAAAATCTTTTCCCACAGTTGTATAACTATTATTACCATTTTCTAACACTGTAGTAATTTTTATATGAGTTGAGTTTTTATCATTAATCTTTGAATTTTATTTAACTGATTTTTATTTTGAAAACCATTTTTTAGAGGATTCTTTAGTGTTAACAACCTTATAGCCTACTTTTAGTTTTCGGAAAATTAGACAGATGTCTGTTCTTACTAAAAATAAAACAGGTCTTAAGAGATTCTTTGTATACATTTAATTATATAATTCCTTCTCATGTAAAATTAACTAATAAAAGCAAGGGTGGCTTTTCTTTTGTGGATTAACAAAATATAGCTGGGGACCCCCTCCCCAATCCTTAATGTCAATTTTGGATCTGTGGAATAAATATAAGGACATTTCCAGGGCCACCAAGGTGGCTCAGCAGATGAAGACACTGGCTGCGGAGCCTGGTGTCCTGAGTCCAGTGGCAGAGAACTGACTCCTTCCTGCAGGCTGCCCTCTGACCTCCACAGTCCCCAGGCATCTGTGAATATGTGTACACACAACACGCAAACAAGCAAATAAATGGTTTTTTTTTTAAAAAAGTCTATGTTGACTCCATTGGTTTATGGTTTTTAAGAAAATGAACAACTGAGGGTCTCTGCAGCTCACTGGCACCTGAGGACTCTGAAGTTTTTTCTTTTCACTTCATTTTTACTTAGGAAGGATACTCCAAGGACCACATAGACATTTCATAATGTGCTTAAGGATTTCTAGTAAGATAGCGATGCTACTGAGAATAGTGTATAAGTTACCTATGTAATTTTATTTAGGTCTAAACAGCTACAGTTGCTAAAATGTCAGACTACTACTCTTAGAGACATTGTATTCTCTTTGCATTTACAAATATTTGTGAAGTCTTCAAGAAACTCAGTTTTAAGTAGGTTTGATGCTTTGGGTTCTTGTGGAGTGGTCTTTAATACTGTGTGGACCCAGGCTTCCTTTTCTGAAGCTTCTTGGAGTGGATCTGAAACCCCTCTCTCCCCTAGATGCTGTCCTTCATGTACGCACATCTGGCCTTCTTCCATCAAGGGTATGACCTGTTCAGTGAGCTTGGGCCCTACATGAAAGATCTTGGAGCACAGGTAATCTTTTGAACTGGATCTGTTGGTTCTGTGCTGTTGGTTGACGTTTATGTTTTCAAAGATACTTAGCACACTGGGAAACTGGGCTTCTTACTTACCAATAAGGACTCTGACACTGAAGCACATTTACATGTGGGTTGGATGTTAAACCAAAAATGAACTTAAAGGTAAAAGTGCTTGTCTTAAGTACTAAACACGAGGGTACTGAAAAGAGGCTTAAACAACTCTGTCAGGTGTGGTACACATCTGTGATCCTGGCAGTGGGATGGGGGTGGGGGGGGGCTGAGACAGGCTGAGATACGTGTGTCTGCTTTTTTTAGTACAAATAGCAGAATTTATTCCTTTACTTGAATAATGGAGTCACTGTCCTCTTTTATTTAAGACTTTGCTCTTTTTCATTTTCAAAAAATTTATATTGACTACTTGGGTAATGAAAGTCTAATGTCTTAAGACCCTAGAGCTTCCAAGACCATTTGGTATTCATTATTATTTCACAAAGACTTCTTTTTCTTTTTTCTTCCCTCCCTCCCTCCCTCCCTCTTCCTCCCTCCTTCCTTCCTTCCTTCCTTCCTTCCTTCCTTCCTTCCTTCCTTCCTACCTTTCTTTCTTTCTTTCTTTCTTTCTTTCTTTCTTTCTTTCTTTCTTTCTGTGGCTCAAACCCAGGGCCTTGTACATGTTGTGCTTGTGCCTTACCATAATGTGGTCTGAGTCCCTCAGACAGTATTTTTTGTTGAGCGTTGAACCACCTTACTTGAGACACAATAGGATTAATCTGTAAGTTTTGCTTTCCCAGTATATTTTTTTGAGGTGAAGGATAAAGAAAAAATAGAATTTAGGGAAATGGAGGAAAGGTAAGAATGGAATGGGAATACCATCTGATGATCAAAGTGTGTGGGGGACAGTAAGGTCTTTTATGTAAGGTCAGAAGCACAGTCTCATGGCCCTTGTATCACATGCCTAGGCTTATTGTGTCTTTCAAGTTAGCCTCATGGTTTAAAGTGACTTGTCCACCTTAGCTGTCATTCCCAAATCCCAGCTATCAGAGGGAGGGAAGGGAAGAGAAAGGCACATCTTGTCTGATGCAGGACAGTTCCTAGAAACTGTACATCCTGTGCTTAGTTACTCATTGCTAGGAAACCTGGGGATGACAGGTTTGATGTCACAGAGTGATCTGGTTGAATTAGGTGTGGGGTGTTTCACAGTGTCAGGGAAGAAGAGAAAGTAGATAACCAGACAAGCTAAGCTTTTATACCCCTGGAGAGGGGCAAGATGATGTAGAAACAAGCAGCTAAGACTTGTGGTTCAGCCTGCTGGGAAGTCAGCCCCTTCTGTGTTCAGGCCACCCTTTACTTTCTGTGGTGCTCTGTTGAGATGTGGCTAGTTAGGATGATCTTGTAGTAGCTGAGTTAGTAGGTAATAACTCCAGAACTATGGGATTAATATTCTTTTTTTAAATATTCTTTTATTATTTTACTTAATTTAACCTTTCAGAGGCAGGGCCTTACTGTGTTGACCAGTCTGGTCTTAATTCCTGGGCTCACTACTGCTCCTACCTCACCCCTTTAAGCTGTCATTTATTTATTTGGCATCAGATCCCATTTCAGATGGTTGTGAGCCACCATGTGGTTGCTGGGAATTGAACTCAGAACCTCTGGAAGAGCAGTCAGTGCTCTTAACCACTGAGCCATCTCTCCAGTCCTTCCTTTTAGATTTGATTATCACATGAGGAAGACAAGTTGGAAACATGGTGTGTGGCTGGTGATGGATGCAGCTGGTGATGTGCACGTATGACTTTTGCTCTATTTAGTTTAGCTGCACTGCCTTTTGGTATTGTTGAGAAGGGGATAAAAAAGTCATGTTTTTATATGTGTGCTTGTTTTGTTTTTACTTTGTCTACAGCTTTCTGCTGTAACATCAGGCACTGTAGGTTCAAGTCTTGTCCTTGGAGGATGCAGTGCTCAAGATAAGGCCCCCTGCTTGGAAGTCTTTTCCCCTAAGATACAGGCTGTCTCAAAAAAGATTTAATACTACAAAACTGTGAACTTCTACTTGAATGTTTAGCCAAAAATGCTGTTTTAGGTTAACTTTAATCATGTGATTCATGCTTATGTATAATATGACTTGGAATATGATTTTTTTAAAAATCCCTTGTTTCTTTAAATTTTAAGTCTACAATTTTCTTCTTTCCTTCAGTTGGATCGACTGGTTGTGGATGCAGCAAAGGAGAAAAGAGAGATGGAGCAAAAACACTCTACGATCCAGCAGAAGGTACACGAGCAAGAGCGTTAGAACAGTTTCCCTTCCCTGGGACGTTAGTGTGCAGGCTAGCCGTGTTACTCAGAACCCTTCCGTTGCTCATTCCAGTAAATCCTTCTTGTGAAAGGTGAAGCGTTTTAGATGGTAACATGTCCATTTCGTTATCTCTTCGGATCAGAACAGTTGCAGGCTGAGGTCTTGAACCAGTTTATAAATATTCTTAACCTGTCAGGAGATTAACTAAAGGTTGCCCCTTGTTAAAATTTTCAGTATTATTCATGGTTTCATTTAGGATACTAACAGCCTCCTGCCAAAGTGTGTGTGCGTGTGTGTGTTGTGTGCGCATGTGTGTGTGCATGTGAGTGAGCAAGAGAGAGACAGAGACATACAGAGAATGTGTGCATATCCCTTCTCCTCCTTCCTGTCTCTCTTCCCCCATCTCTCTCTCTCTCCCTCTCCCCCTTTCTCCCTCTCCCCCTCCCTCTCCCCCTCCCCTTCCCCTCTCCCTCTCCCTCCCTCTCCCCCTCCCTCCCCCTTCCCCTCTCCCTCCTCCTTCCTCTCCCCCTCCCTCTTTCCCTCCCCCTCTCCCTCTTCCTTCCTCTCCCCTTCTTCCTCCCTCTCCCTCTCCCCTTTTCCCTCTCCCTCCCCCTCCCTCTCCCTCCCTCTCCCCCTCCCTCCCCCACCGCCCCCCCCCCCCGTCACCCCAGAGCTGCTTAGCACCTTCTTCTGAACCCTCGTTGTTTGTTGAATTGACTAAGCCTAGTTAAACTATTTTTTTGACAAATGTTTTTAAAATGAGAATTCACTAGTGAATTTATATTTATCTCTTCATGTAGGAATTGAGCTTGTCATGTTTGGAGCATAGCCTAATAGTACTTTATCTTAGATAGACTGAGATGTATTTGTGCTATAATCGAGCATACAAGGCAAATTAGGGATTGAATACTATATAAAACTCCTGCATGCTGTGAGAAATCTGCCCTTTTGATAATAAGGAATCCAGGCATCTTTGATGACAGATTGCTCAGATTGGATCTGACATAGAAGATGTGAATGGAAAAACATGAAAGCAAAATCAGTTGCAAGTGTAAGCAAAACATAATTAATGGGTTATTCATGCTCAAAGAGAAATAAATGACATTCAGAAAAGGAAAGAGTTTTTTCTGAAGTCGTCATTAATCAGTTACTTTTAGTTGTCATAGGATGAAGCCAGTGGCATGTTTTCTTTTGTTTAAAGATGCGATCTTTCAAACCGGGTGGTGGTGGCACATGCCTTTAATCCCAGCGTTCAGGAGGCAGAGGCAGGCAGATTTCTGAGTTCCAGGCCAGCCTGAGTCTAGAGAGGGAGTTCCAGGACATCCAGGACTACACAGAGAGACCCTGTTTCAAACAAAGACATGATCTTTCTATATTGCCCAGCCTAGCTTCAAGCGCATGGCCCTTCTACTCCTGCCTGCTGTGTGCCTGGGATTATAGGCGTGTGTTACCATCCCAGCTTCAGGTCTTCATGACTTGCTCTCTTTCTCCTGCTGTCCCTCTCTCTTCCCAAGAGTCTTTCTTTGTGTCTCAAACAGGCCTTGAACTCCTGATCTGTCTGCCCCAGCCTCCTGAGTTCTGGGGTTACAGCTGTGACTTCTTTGCCTGGTTCTTTGTGTTTATGGTGTACAGCATGGTATTTTGATGACTAGCTTGTTTTAATGGCATTACTATCAAATGATTGTTAGAAGTGGAATCAATAATTTTTTAGTAAAATGAAAAATTATGTTTATAGAAATATGTGATTGTTTGTTGAATATATATACATACATATATATATATATATTGAATCTCTGTCTTCATTATATACATAGTTCAGTATTACAGTGAAGGCCTCAAACTGCTAAATTATCAAATCTGAGATTATTTGACTTTAAACAATACACAACTTTTTCTTTAAGAAAATAATGCTTTTTTTTTCACTCATTCTGAATACTTTCTCTGCCCCTAAATGCTGACACAGGCTGCATTACAGGTAAAAAAAAAAAAAAGAAAAAAAATCTAGTCAACTAAAATTTAAGGAAAGCCTTTCTGATATCCGTTTTAAGGTGTTTTAACAATTACACTGATCAGTGTGAGAAACAGTGCTGTTGTGACGCCCCTGAATGTCCTGCCTGTGTCTTCGCACATCTTTGGATGGATGCATGACTTACTGGAGTCATGCTGCGGTACCAGAGTGTGCTCGGCATGGCGAGGATGCCGGTGGGGAGCACCGAGGGTCCTCACCGTCCTCACTGTCGACTGTGGACACTGACATCTCACCGGTTTAAATGACGCACCATTAGTGACTAGTGACTTGTTCCCTGTTTGTGAAGTGTCTGTTTGCTTTTCTTCCTTCTTAGTGCCAGGCTCCCTAATGGACGATCAGGTTCTTCATATACCGCATATAAATGTGGTTTAGATTGTCATGGTTTCCGGCCCTGTGTCTGGTGCTTTTGTTGCTTGCTCAGCAGTTCCCAAGATCATGGCTATCTCTCCCGTGTAGCTTGCTTTTCACGTTTATGTTTTTGCTGGAGACTGAGCCCAGGCGTCATTGTCTGACAGCAGGCACTTGCCACTGAGCTGTACCCCCAGCCTTCTGTACCCCCAGCCTTCTGTACCCCCAGCCTTTACGTCTAGCTCTTTACTTCATGCGTAACTGTGTTCTTGTGTGTAGTGGGTAGAGATCTGCCTTCCTTATGTCAATATCGTGTTGATCTTTAATACAACTCCTCCCCTGATGCTGTGGGACACCTTCTATCACAGGCTCTTTCCGGCTGTCTCTTCAGCCCACTGTCATCTTGCCTTAATCATCCCAACACATTGTTGTCTTAATTGTTCCCAGCTTTACAGCTTCACACGCCTGGGAAGCGGAGCTTCCGTCTCTTTTCTTCCTCCTTTTATAGACTGAGTTTTGTAGACACCCAAACCTCAGGAGCAAGTTTGTTCTATAAGAGGAGCTTTTGTGGGGACTTTGAGTAGGTAAAGTGCTTGCCACACAAACCTGGCAGCCTGGTTCAGTCTCCAGAACAAACGTATCCTTGGACCTCAGTGAGTACCATGGAGTTTGTTAGTCCTCCCCTCAGATACACACAATAGTAATTAAGTTTTTTTAATTTGGAGGTTGTGCTGGAACTGTGAGAAAGCAGGTGTGCTTGGTTTATAATACTGTGTACATCACAGTCTTATCTGACCTGCTGTTTAAAGTTTCTTTAATGCTCTGCATAAACGTTTGTGATTTTCTTACATGGCTATTGTTGGGTTTATTCCTGGACACTTACACGGCAAATGGCCCTGTAGTGCTGCCTTTAGAAATCAGTGTCTCTGTTGCGTTACGGTAAGACTGTTCTCATCTTGATTTTATCCTGACAACTTTGCTAATGTTCTTGATAGTGTTTCTTTCTGAATTCTGTGTAGAGTCCTCTCCATAAATAACAGGGCAGTGTGCTTTTTCCTTTTTAGATTATCTAGTTGACTGGGACTTTACAACAGTCTTGAATGGTGGTGGTGATAACGGTTCTGGTCTCACTTGCAGTTTCAGTGGGGCCTTTCCTTAGTTCCTCCGCTCACCATGCTTAGCTGAACGGTTTGTGTTCTGGACTCTGCAGGAAAGCACAGGTTCTCCTGAGCGGCAGATGCCCTGGTTCTGTTGTCCTTCTGACTTCCAGTTTTCTTTTTCTTCAGTGTCCTTCAAGTGTCCCTTCCTAATTGACAGACAGATCATGACTATGCTCACAGATTCCAGCAGCAGCGCTACATCCAGTATCATCAGGTGCTTACAGATGGAAGGAACGCTGCTATGTGTCAGATCCGAGTTCTCTGCTCAGGGGCAGTAGTAATGCTCCTGCAGTCTTAGTCCTTTTCTTTGCATCTCTGTGTGCGTGTGTGTCTTTCCTTACAGTCTGTCTCCTGCGCCATGTCTTACATAGTTGTGTCTCTGTCATCACTTTAGCGTTTTCCTGGAGAGCCAGAGCTGTCAGCGTGCTGAGGCATATCTCCACTATCATGTCCTTCCCCCTTTCTTATGGAAGTCTTACTCCAAATGTTTCTAAAAGCTCTTTTCCCTGGATACATTGCTCTTTCTGGGAACACAGTTATCTGAACTCCTGTGTGTGTTATTCTGTCTAGGATTTCTCCAGTGACGATTCCAAGCTAGAGTATAATGTAGATGCGGCGAATGGCATTGTCATGGAAGGGTATCTGTTCAAGCGAGCCAGCAACGCCTTCAAAACGTGGAACAGGTAATGGATTTCCAACATTAGTCTTGATTAGTCAACTTGTTTGCCACTTTTGGGCTTTCCCAGTAATTACCAACTTTTTTCCCTCCAGAGCTATCTAAACTCTACCAAATGATCAGGTGAAAAACGAAAACACAAATCTTTAGGTTTGAAACTCAAGGCTTAAAGGAGAAAACTACTTCTTCTAATACTTGGGCTATAATGACTAAACTCTCACTTATCTTTTATTAAGAATTATATTTTTTATTAAGAATTTACTTTTGGCCAGGTCACGGTGGGGTGGCAGCAGTGCTTACCTCCCAGGCAGACAGGTGGGTCCTTGTGAGTTCCAGGACAGCCAGGGCTATACAGAGAAACCCTGTTTTAAAAAAACAAAACAAGCAAGCAAGCAAAAAAAAAAAAAAACAGAAAGAAAGAAAGAAAGAAAGAGAGAGAGAGAGAAAGAGAGAAGGAGGGAGGGAGGGAGAGAGACAAAGGAAGGAAGGAAGGAAGAAAGAAAGAAGGAAAGAAAGAAAAGGAAGGGAGGAAGGAAGGAAGGAAGAAAAACCTTGTGAGTCTCAAGCCCAGATGGCCCTGACCATTTGGCTTTTGGCCTTTTTAATACCACTTAACGTAGAACATGGTAAATCACGGTAACCATTATTCCATTATTATAAATGTGATAGCTAGTAAAAGGTTTAAATTTTTGCTGAATTAATTTTTATAAAATACAAAACCATTAGGTGTCTTACAAGAATGGAATTATAACCAGGTGTCATGGGGACACCTGTAATCCTTTCAGGCGGTAAAGGCAGGAGTATTTTGAGTTCATGGCCAGCCTGGGCTGCATAATAAGATTTTGTATCTAAAATTGCAAAATAAAACAAAGAAGAATATTTAAAATATTTTACTGTATTAATATGATAAGTAAAATAATTTCATATCAAATAGCATTGAAAGGTTGCTTGGTGCAGGATCGTCCTTCTGAACGTTTGTGATTGATCTGTTGCTCAAGGATGCCTTTTTTTCTTTTTTGTTTTTAAATAAATTTTTTAAAAAAAGGATAATTTCGTAGTAATGAAGAGTAATAGAAAAGGCTGTTCTTAAGACGGCCATTACCAGCGTCAGGAGGGTCTTCTCAGTAAGTTCATTTGGTGCCTGTTTCACTCAAATGGGCGTCTCAGTGCTGTACTGAAATGGGTCTGATTGTTCCTGTTTAGGTTTCTTGGTATTTAAGTTCAGAAACATCCAGTAACATTTCTAAATGTCAGTGGCTTATTGAGCATTTCTCTAGTATTTGATATTGTAGAAAATCTAAATGGTTTTATTTGAAATATTTTATCTTTATGTGAGAGTTGCTATACTCTGAAAACAATAATGATATTTATCATTAAGCCTCTGAGTTATGTAGAACTTTTAAATGAGACATAGGTACTAAAGGAGCAGATGTAGCAATGAGGTTATCAGTAATGCTTCAGTTATTATACTGTAAAAATGAAAACTTAAAATTGTGTTTCATGAGCTACAATGTAAAACAATTGTCATTTTTAAGTCCTTCCTGACAAATTCTGTAGTTAGCATAGGAAGCTGGAAACGGCTAGTGTGTGGTAGGTTCTTTAAGATTATTTATCCAATATAGGTTTATAGTATAAGGTTAGAGTTGAACTTTAACCTTCAGAGTACAAAGCACCTCCTTAAAGCTTAAGAAAATGAAAATACAATAAATCCCTAGGGACGTAACCATTATATTAAGAAAAGAAATACATTTCCTTGGACCCTTCAGTGAGATGTGCTCTCAGACTCCATACTGAAGCACAGTGAGTCTTTCTTAGTGGAGAATTCCATCGCTGTTCAGAGCACCAGAATAACATCAATAGCAGATCAGATGAGGACCTTACGATTTTGTATTATTTGTCTTAGGAGCCATATTAACTGGCACGGATACTAAAGCAAAGGCAAGATCAAGTAGAGAAAAGCTATAAATCCAACTGCAAATCCCTGCTGTAGGTGTGCCAGGGTCTGCAGGGTGAAAGGCGTCCCCTCAGGAAGGAGGCTGCTGCTCAGAGGTGCTGCCTGTGACCCTTAGAGTCACTGACTATAGTCAACTTCATTTTCAGCAAGGAGATGACTAAAATGAAGAGGGATTTATTTTTCTCCTCATTTTGTAGTCTTGAAATTACAGATTGGAAGACTCCATTGAGGGAACCTGCGCTGAGGGTCTTTGTTTCAGTAGAAGAGCTGTATGGCTGAGATCGTGAGATAGGAAGCCGAAGATTAGGAAAGGGTCTCTTCTCTGTTTTAAATGACCGGTGTCATTCGACAGACTTACTGTAGGACAATGGCGCCTTTCACGGGCCGTGTCCTCAATGATGTAGTCACCCAGCATAAGGCCCGCCTCCGAAGGGTCCCACCACCCTTCGTGGTACCACACTGTGAGCCATATCTAGCACAAAACCTTTGGGGGACAGGTCGTATGCAAATACAGCAGAAGGGAATTCTGTAAATGGCAGAAGGGCGAGCAGTAATTGTTTATTAGTGAGAGCTTTCCTGTGGTATTATTAACGTTAAAGATTGCAAATGCATTTGCATTTCTTAAGTGAGGCTTTTCAAAAAAAAAATCTAATCTTGGAAAATGCCAATAATTTTCTTTTGTCCATGCTTGGTTTGGTGTTTTCCCTAGTTTTTCCTCTTCGTTCATTGCAGTACATTCTACTGCTCTGAGTAAGACTTTATATTCCTTAACATTAAAAGTGTCTTAGGAGCTGCCTCTGCAGATATTGAGCTTTTTCACTCACAACTTAAGTATTTTTCAAAGATACTGTTTGATTGGTTTCAAGGAAAGTTTTCTTTTTTTGTAGCTACCCTAAGGCACAGTCATATCATGGTTCCTTTGATCTTATCTATAACTTTATGATGTTATATCATATTTTTAATGTCAACTATTAAAGATCTCCATCCTGAGGAATATGTGATTAGGAATTCCTAAATAGTCAAAAAAAAAAAAAACCAACAACAAAAAACCAACCTCCCTCACGCTTCATAACCTACAGTTGTACTTGAAAAGCAGCATCTATTATTATATAGTGTAGTGAGACGCTCTTGTTTTGCGTGTGAGAGCAGCTAGCATGAGAACGGAAAGTTCTTGACCCTTTGCATTGCCAGTCTTGTCCCTGCTCAATCCCCCTCCTCTGTGCCTCTGTGGCATCTCAGCGTAGAAGGGTATTCCAGTGTTAGCGCTCTGTGTGATCTTACACTATGGACTCATCCAACTGAGAATCAGAATTTTGGGATTAAACATCTCTGTACTTAACATATAGAGATTTTTTTCTTGTAATGATTATTTAAACAATGCAACGATACTATTTTAATTAGTATTTACATTATGATAGCAATTGTAAGTGATGTAGGCTTATTGTCTCAGTTAATTCAGGAGGCCCAGGTGGGAAAAGCACCTGAGCCCAGAAGAGGGCAGCATGGAGAGAGTCTTTCTGTTACACAGGCACACACACGCACACACACGCACACACACGCACACACACGCACACACACGCACGCGCACGCGCGCACACACACACACACACACACACACACACACACACGCAGTCTCTCCATGCATTTTATCTTCAAGAACTTGAGCATCTCCAGATTTGGATGTGTGACTGGGTCCTAGAACCAAGTTATTTTTCTGGGGGTGCATTAAAGTCTGCCACAGTGAGGAATTTCGAGATGGGGCTGGAATTCACTCCAGACCAGGATACCAGGCTGGCCTTACACTCAGGAATCCTCCTGCCTCTGCCTGCTGGGATTAAAGGCAGGAGCCACAAAGTCTGGCACACTGCACTTTCTTATCAAGTTATTTTTTCCGGTATGGCAGTGCCAATTCAGATTTTAAACACTGGAACCTGTGTTTCTTTTTTTGCTTTTCATAATGAATTTGGAAAAGAATAACAAGGAAAATAATTTAAACATAATTTAGCACTAAGGTAGAAAGGCTAATAAAGAAGCAGACTCCTTTGTTGGACCAGAAAACACAACTCAGTGCATAAAACGTATTATACAAAGTTTAAAGCTTAAAGTTTAGTGCCGATGCAGTTAAGAATGAGAAGAATGAGAAGCACTAAATCTGAGTGGTCCCAGCTCCTGAGATGGAGGAGGCCGGAGGACTGCGGGTGCAAGGTTAGCCTGGACTGCATAGCCCGGCCTGTCTCCATCATTCTACTCCCCACCCTTCCCTGAAACCAATGAAAGAATCATATTGATCTGTGGCCTTAGAGTCTTTGTTATCATGTGATGAACATGGGTGTGGGCAGGTAGGGGGTTTATTCAGTCAGCATTTTATGATCTTTGAAATTCTTAATTGGTAACCCTGCTTTCCTTCTAAAAAGTTTGTGTTTGCTTAAGGCTTCTATCGATAAACATGTAGTGGTTTTCCTCTTACTTTCTAGGCACAGCTTATTGATGTGTGGCACAATACTATCTGTATTTTCTAGTTATGACCATAGAGGTAGAAAACCATAATAGATGTGTAAGGTAATAGTAATATAATAATTCAAATATTTTCAAAGCATTTCCATTTCTTTAGAATTGAAACACTACAAATTGCATATATCTATAATACGTAAATCAAACACATGAACACTTTTGACTGCATTGTTAGATTATTAGCTAAGCTTGTTTCTTTAATTTTTGTCTTAGTTTTGTATCATGCCGGTCCTTTGCTTATTTGCACATTTGCATTTTCTTTCTTTTACACCTTTCCCTTTTGTTTTAACCCTGCCCCATTTTTTCACATGACAGGAAAAAGCCCGATCACATCAGGTACCAAATAGCTTCCTGGCCTTCCTCTTCTTACCCAGTCTCTTTTGTAAGCACGAGAAAGTGCCTATTTAACCCGTGTTCAGCTGGATTACTTGCAATGGATAAAACTATCTCTCCATGCTCTAAATTAGAAAGAAAATATGAGCATTTACTTGAGGAAGAGAATTACACCTTTTAATTGCCCATGTCCTCAGTGGGTTTGAACTGGGGACAGACAGTTGATGTGCTTACAGTTAGCCACATGGATACAGACCAAGTGGCTGGAGCTCCTGATGGCTTCTGTTTCTTATGAGGGACATAAAGTAGCAAACTGTGATGCGTCCTGAGGTAGCCACTGATTCTGTTGAAAGAGTTTGTTGTCATGGCCTAGGTTTTCTTTGTTTTATCACTTTCTTCTGTGAAAACAGCAAATGTTGAAAATAAAACAGTACATCATTAGGCATCACATTGTATTCCATGTTTATCTAGCACCAGAGTGTGTATATTAACCCATGATTTATATCATTTTAGTTATAAAGCTTCTTCAAATTTAGAACTGTGACTTTTACCAATATTTTTGATATTAAGATCACATATGGTAAAATATATTTGATTTTTACAAGTATATTTTTTTCCTTTTGACCCAAATTTTGTCACCTAGAAGTTTTCCTTGGTAGGTAATAGTATTTAATTTATTTAAAAATAAACATAACATGTTGGTCTAAGTTATACTAAGTTACTTCAGTTTGAGATAGATGCAGTGTGTCTTACTTTCTTACATAGGGAATTAGAAACTGTCTACATGTGTGCTTGACTTTTTAGTTTTGTAGACTATGTACTGTGTCAGCACAGTGATTTCCAAAACTTGTCTCTTAGATCTCGTTGCAGTTTTTGTAGCACTTTAAAATTTCTTGTACTGAGTGCTTCAAGTGCTAAGTATTTGTGTGTGTAAGTAATTCATAGGCTACGAGCTTTTTACCACACTTTCTCTTTGTTGGAAATATTAAGAGTCACTAGGATTATTTTATAGGAACCTCTATTCCAGGGGTTGAAGAGAGAGCTCAGTCAGTAAAATGTTTGCCTTGCAAATTTGAGGCCCTGAGTTTGATCTCCTACAACCCATGTGCAAATGCCACATTTGGCCTGTGCTCATAATCCCAGCACTGAAGAGGGAGAGCGATAGACCCCAGGGCTTGATGGCCAGCGAGTATAGCCCAGTTTGTGAACATGAGAGACTGTCTCAAAGAAGTCAGGTAGTTCCCCAGAGTTGTCCTCTGGACTCCGCATGCATGTGTATGCATGTGCATACACACCAGAGAACATGCCTACTCTGTCTGGACACCCGCATTATATGTATATCTCATCAACTGAACGCCCTTAGCTACCCAGCTAGAGTGCTGGCTGATGTCAGATGTATGTTTTTAGTGGTGGTAGAAGGAAGATTGTGTCAGACAGACACATCTTTGCAATTCATTCCTCTCTACCTAGGATATGTTTTCTTTAAGGAGGTCACAAATGAAGAGAACTTTGTGTTGTCTTTTCTAAGTATGTTACAAAACATAATGATATAAGAATGTTACCCAGAAGCACATAAATGTCAGGGAAACTGAACTTCAAAATGCATACATTCCACAAGGATAGTTGAAGCGATAGTTCCTGGTGGAACAGAGACAGTTTTATCTGGATGATGATGATGATGATGATGATGATGATGATGATTTTTAGGGAACACTGCCATAAAATGGACAAAGTCAAAAGAAAAATAATTTTTGGCCTTCAGAAGCATGAAAAGTTTACATGGTTATGTGGATGTCTTCCCATTGTTGAATAAAATTAGTTTTCCCCAAACTGTGTAAGAGGACTCCTATGACATCCAGTCTGGACGTTATTATTGGTGTTGTTCACCTTCCTCAAGTGAGCTTTAAGAACAAGACTTTAATCAGGTCGGGAGATTGTTTCCATTGCATGTCATCCGCGTGGCAGGCTGCACCGTCTGGTCTGTTTGTAGGACTTTCCTCTAACGTCTCTAACCCTGCCTGGCCCCGCACAAGACCCCGGAAGTTCTCCCTTTTCTGCTCTGTTGATTTGTGTTCAGTGTCACCCCACCTTGTTTTGTTTAGATGCTTATTTAACAAAACTCTTATTCAATGAAAAAGGTTTGTTATGTCTTCACGTGGCAAGAAAACCTACCCCCTGTACAAGGCTGAAAAACAGCCAAGGTGTCTTCTGGTCTCCTCAGCTTTGGAGAAATGACCAAAAATTTGAAAATAGAAAATCAAAACACCTAAATACAATTTCTAGTAATTTTTATTAGTATCAATGAAAAGGTAGAATCTCTGTCTGCTAATAGATTAATAACTAATTTTAAAAATCATCTCATATGAAACTAATTTAAAAATAACCGCTCAGATACTGTTCACTTTTCGTGCTTGGTGAGAAGTTTTGCTTCTTTATGAATGGCTTTTGACTGTGATTTTTTTTATGTCTTTTGTTCCTTTTATTACTTTAATGAATTAGAAGTAGTGGACATGGCTTACATTGCCTAGCTTTTTTCTAAAGAACATTGTGAACAATTGCTTTCTTAATAACTTTACAGTAATGAGGAGAGACATATAGACAGTAGAGGGATTATATGTGATGACATTATTTTCCTGATAAGTATTTTGAAATAGTTTGTGATCATCTCCTCTTTGATACAGTTCAAAGTGATAGTCTCTTGTTTTGCTGATCAAATCGAACATTTGCTGAATTTCTGAAGTTTGAAAATAAATTACCATTACTTAATGTTTTACTTTTATAAATGGACATTTTATTCACAGTGTTAGTTTTCTATATCATAAATGTTGATTCTTGAGGAAATAGATTTTAATTATTTTGAGTACCTCAAAAATAAAACTATACATTTGAACTTTAAAAATAGTTATCATATGCTCTTAGCAGGAAAAAATAAAGCCTTTTGTTAAAATATAAAATTATGAATAAAATGAACCAAAACAGGAAGTCTCTCTCCCTAACCTGTGACTTTAAGATGTGTGTTCCGAGTTTTCAGTAGATACCTCAGACACTCAGTCATGAAAGCAAAGCGGTGCACTTCTCCAGACATCCCCTGCTCAGAATAACCACACGTGTGTGATCTTTCCTGTCTCCTCTCTGTCTAGACGCTGGTTCTCCATACAGAACAATCAGTTGGTTTACCAGAAAAAGTTTAAGGTAGGTATGTCATTAAACAATAAAGCGGAAAGCTGGTGAGTTCTGGTTTTAGTTCTTTGTCTCTTTGTTTCTATGAATACTGAAGTCCATAAATACCTATATGCAAACCTCTCGAAATGACTGCTTCTTGGTTTATATAACAAGCAGAGTGGGAGCTGGTGACCCTTGAACTTTCAGAGCACAGTGATTGGAATTCTAAATTCTTTTTGAAAAAAAAAATAAAAAGATTCATTTTCATTCATGTGTACATGTACGTCTGACTCCACATTTGTGTGTGTCTGACTGCACGTTTGTGCGTGTGACTGCAGTGCCCCCAGAGGCACCAGATTGTTATTTTAAGGCACAGCCTGCCCATGCAGCCTTGGCTGGCCTGGAACTTGCTGTTTACACTGGACTGACTTCACTCACAGGGGTCTGCCAGCGTCTGCCTCCGGAGTGCAGGATTAAGGCCTGCATCACTGAGCCCTGCATCATCATCCTCATCCTTGTTTTGATCATGTGTATGTGTTTGCATGTATCTCTGTGCTTGTGAGTGCAGGTGCTCACAGAGACCTGCGGTGTTTGATCCCCCTGGACTAGGAGTCACAGGTGGTTGGGGGCCACCTCATGAGAGGGCTGTGAACCGACTCTGGTCCTCTGTGTGCAGTAAGCTCCCTTCAAGGTGGGGCCATTTCTGTAACCCTTTTAAATTAAGAATTTAAATTAGGAATTCTTTTTTTTAAATATTTTTTTTCTTTTTGCTTCTTTGAATGTGTATGGGTATTTTGCCTGCATGTATGTCTTTGTGCCATGTATACAGTGCCCATAAAAACTAGAAGTGGCCCTCAGATCTCCTGGAACTGGAGTTACAGATCCCTGGAATCAAACCTGGGTCCTCTGAAAGAGCAGCCAGTGCACCTAACTGCTGAGACATCTCTCCACCCCTTTTAATTAGGATTTTATTTTTATTCTTAATTATGCCATGTATTTGTATGTCTTGAGTGCAGATTTGTACACTTGAGTGCAGTCCCTGTGGAGGTAAGAAGAGGGCATCAGGTCTGATGGAATAGGCACTTGTGAGCTGCCTGAACCAAACTCCTGTCTCCTGCAAGAGCAGTATGCACCCTTAACCACTGAGCCATCTCTCCAGCTCCAATTCTGAAATTTTAATTCCTAGACTTGAGATGTTTTGTGTAGCGAGGTTATTACCTTTATTTTACTAATTCTGTTGGTTAGTCATGTGGCAGGAGTAACCTGATGGCCCATAGTTCTATTCTGAGGCTGTGGACAGTAAGTATGTCTTTAGTATATATACATTATCTAAGGGCAGGTGGTGATAGAAATGAAACCATATGCTGTTAGTAAGGTAAATGGGAACTCTGTACCCTGTTACTGCTGTGTGTGTGTTTGCTTGAGCCTTATTGCAAAGTAAGGGATTTTTATATACTGGAAAGCTGTACTGGGAAGGCTTGTGAGAGTGCTAGACACTGGAACTTAAGACGCATTTTTTAATTGATAGCTTGCTTTCCACGTATTTAGCCTGCAGCGGTAGTTTGTGAAGCAAAGATGTAACCACTGCTTGTGAGATGGCTACAGTAATTACAGGCCCGTGCGAACCTTGTAGTTTCCGTTGGTGTTCTCTTCTGATTTTTGTACTAGTATTTTCATTAGAAAATGATAAAATCTGTTATCTTTCTTGTAAGAATTTTAAGAAGAATGTACCAATATCTTGTTTCTCTTTGGGCTATTGAAAACACGACTCATTAAAAGTTTCTCCTGGGGGAGAAAGTAGCTTTTCTGTATATGAGAGGGACTCCATGGTGTAATGGACATGAGTGGGTGGAGCAGGACCGACAAGGGGAGGCCTGAGTACTTGCTAGCGCTCCTGGGAGTCAGGCCTTTCTGTAAATGAGCGCATGTAGTTTACATACAGCAGTTTTGGTAAGACATTGAATGAATGATCGAGAATCACCTCCATTAGTTGTGTATCTTCTATACATAGTGACGATATGATAAAGTGATATCCTTTAAAGAGGCCATTTCCTGGAGTGTGTTTGAAGGTTGTGGTTGCTGCTGCTGGTGCAGAAGGCTGAGCTGGTAACCCCGAGTCTGCCTGTTTGCTGCAGGACAGCCCCACGGTGGTGGTGGAAGACCTCAGGCTCTGCACAGTGAAGCACTGTGAGGACATCGAGCGACGGTTCTGCTTTGAAGTCGTCTCTCCAACAAAGTAAGCTGTTGGCAAGGATTTGAGAACTGTTTTTATGTTTCTGTAGTTTGCCTCAAAGATTTTTCCAGATTTGAGAACTCCAATTTCTGATTTCACTGTAATAGAATTAATGTTTTGAAAATAACTTCCAGTAGCAAACATAGATGTTATATCCAAGTACTTACATAACTTTTCTTCATGTATTGTATTCTTTGAAATCTGCAGAGATTGCTTCTTTACTTAGTGGGTTGGGAGCATGTTAGGCAAGCACGCACTACTGAGCTCTCTGCTTCCTGTAAAACATTATTTCTGTGCCCCTATGCAAACTGGGTGCGTTTTATTGTTTATATCTTGATGATAGTAAGACTTGAACTTGTCATTCTTCTGACTCAACCTCTTGAGTAGCTGGGATTACAAGTCTGTGGCACCAAGCCTGGTCCGTGTGAAACTTCTGTGAGATCATGTTGAATTGAGAGTGTATGATAGGTGGAATTTCTACCTCATTTTTTAAAATGAATGTTCTGCTTACAGTGTGGGGAGAGGGGGAAGAAAATATGAGAGAACACACACACACACACGAACGCATGCACACACATGCACACACACCCTTTAAGTAGCTGCCTTTAAAGTAGTAAAGTAGTGCCTTTAAGTAGCAGGCCTGGAACTCAGCATTCCCAGCTTCTGAGACGAGGAATTACAGAGGTGTGGCACTGTGTTTGGATTATTTATAATTTTCAAGTGTTGAGGATAGGTCATTTGTTTTTAGGAGATAATGTTTTATTTGTACTTTGATTTTGTCTCAGTTATACCTGCCCAAAAGATAGATGAACACGAAACCCTACTTCAACTAAAATTACTTTGTGCTAAAAGTATTACTTGGCAGCTAGAGAGGTGCCTTGTTGGTCAAGAGCACTAACCACTCCTCCCAAGAACCAGGGTTCACTTCCCAGAACACACATTGGTGGCACACCTGGCTGTGACTGGGGTCTATCTCACATCCTCTTCTGGCCTTTAAGGACGTTGTGCAGACACACAGTGGTGCACGGACTTACATTCAAGGAAAACACTAATACATATACATTTTTTTTTTAAAAAAAATGTGCTGAATAGCATAGTGAGAAAAAAGTGTAGATTTTTTTGACTTCTGATTTATTGTCTGACAAAATGATGCTGTTTCTTTTTAGAAGTTGTATGCTCCAGGCAGATTCCGAAAAGCTTCGCCAGGCCTGGATTAAGGCTGTTCAGACCAGTATTGCAACTGCTTATAGAGAGAAGGGCGATGAATCAGAGGTTAGTAGAGCTGTTGTCAGTATCACGGGATATATTGCTGAATGTTTTACATCTCACTTATAACGCATGGTTATAACATCCTTTTTATGGAACATGTTTTAAAATTGAGATGCTTTAAAGTTTTAGATTTTGGTTCTGTTTATCTTTCGATATGTTCCCCTTCTTCCCCTACCCACTAGTTTTCCTTTCTTACATTCTCTATTTTATTCTTCCTTTCTTGACAGTTCATGTAGCCCAGACTGGCTTGGGACTCACTGTGTAGCTGACAGTGACCTTGCATTTGTGATCCTCCTGCTTGTGCCTCCTGAGGGCTGGGATTCCAGGCATTCACTTCCACATCAGATTTTAGGCTGTGTTTGAGATCACAGCTCTGGGCTGTGTGCATGCTGGACAGCACTCTTCTAACTGAGCTGTATCTCTAACCCTTATCTACGGGTTTCTTTTGGTATCTAAATGGATCTTTATTTTAATATGTGAATGTTTATTCCAGATTGAAGTAAAGTGATCCCATGCTAGTGGTTTTTCTCCTGAATATTTTGGTTTTTTTTTTTTTTTGGTCAATTATAAGTACTTGGTGAGTTTAATTTTTTAGTTTTAAATCAACACTAAATAAAAAGCAAAAAAGGAAAGCCTGTGTTGTACATGAATAAAAGCCTTGAGAAATGGACCCATTCTTGGGTCATTAGGTTTGGGCTGAGGCATAGGCTTAGTGACAGATAGTGAACAGGAGTGTTTAAAGGTTATCATGGGCAAACCTGGGGCTCCCAGTAGATCAAACTAGGAACTTCCTAAGTAGACGTTGATGGAACAATTTATTCTAAGCTAGTGGCTCTCAACCTTCCTAATGCTGTGACCCTTTAATACAGTTCCCTGTGTAGTTGTGACCCCCAACAATAAAATTGCTTTTGCTGCTACTTTATTTAACTGTAATTTTGCTACTGTTAGGAATGTAAACATCCATGATTTTTGATGGTCTTAGGTGACCTGTGAAAGGGTGGTTCAACTCCCAAAGAGGTTACAACCCACAGGTTGGAAACCACTGTTGTGATCAGTCTCAGAGAAGGAATTTCTTCAGTCTACAGTTTACCTGGACATTGTTGAATACAGATGATGAGAACATTGGCAAAAAGACATGTTAGCGAAGAGGGCCCTCAGTAATTTCTATTACCTGGACCAGCTCTGGGCCAGGTTCCCCCACACTTTCAGCGTAGTATAGTTATTAACCTGCAACTTTGCTACACAGTTACACAGTCATTTCTTTAGTGTTCCTTTCTTTCTGTTGACCCATGTTTCTCCTTATTGAATTAAGAGCTTGAGGACTTCCTCAGGATTTTCTAGAAAGTGAGAGATTTGTGATTTCATGTTCTCTGGAACAGGTTTGTTTATTTATTTATTTATTTATGTATTTATTTTTGTCTTTACATTTGCTTGGTAGTTTGGCTAGGTATAGAAGTCTTAGATTGAAAATCGTTATTCTTAAGAAACAGCATTATGGCTGGGTGGTGATGTTCCTTTAGTCCCAGCTCTCTGGAGACAGAGCCAGGCAGGTGGATTTCTGTGAGTTCAATACTAGCTGAGAGAGAGAGAGAGAGAGAGAGAGAG